>NC_135778.1:24769213-25094213 GCF_028453695.1 Augochlora pura | reverse complement strand
TTGTGTTACATATATTTAAAGTTTGGAAAAGGTTGAATAAATTTTCGCTACCTAATCTTGCATATTATGTATTACTGTTCGTGCAAATAATATTAATTTCGATCAGCATGACACCTGCGTGTAAACTTAATATGACCGTAAGGGTTACAATTCTATGAATGTTTTTGAACGTTGTTCTTTATAGATTCACTCGAACAAATACTATTGTACAACCATCAGCTGTAACAAAATATTTACTCGAATACGGCTGTTCGAATTAAGAACATATCTGATCACATACTGTTCTATCTATGTAGTGCACATCAATTTGTTCATTTTCCTGATTTACGAAACTGTTGGTAGCTATTTTATTTATTCGGGTATCTAATACTGAAAAAATTATATGATAATATTGAAGCTTACAGTATTACAATCTAACACTTTTATCTTACAGTGGACAACAAATTATTGATTGCAATAACAACCGATTTAATGCGGGTCTCTGTAGCCAGCAAAATAAGCTAACACAACGTATTCTCTTGTTGCAGGTGTGGTTCCAGAACCGGCGCGCCAAGTTCCGAAAGCAGGAGAGGCTAGCGCAGCAGAAGTCGTCGTCGCAGAGCGGAATGGGTGTAGACAGCGGCGCATCAAGCCCGGTCGCCAGTAACGTGAAGGCGGAGGGTCGTTCACCGAGAAGTCCGGCGACGCCTCCAGGTGGATCGAACAGCGTCCTGTCGTCGAACGAGGTGAAACCGATCACGAACCCGAACCTGGTGAGCGTGAAGCACACGACGGACGTGTCGGGGGATGGCAGCTCGCCTAACACTCGGGGAAGCGGCAGTGGGGGTGGCGCTTGGGGCTCCTGTAGCCCCAGGCCCTTCTCCGCGGCGCTACCACCATACCTGTTGGACCCGCTGCCCCTGAAGACCGCGAATCTATACTAATCGTCCCAAAGGAACTACTCCATCCCGACGAGTCGTGTAAATATAGAGAGTACTGCGCACTTCGAACCGGAGACGGCGGGCTGTTCAGAGGACTATTGTTGTTAGCTCCCCGCGAGGTCGTTTCTCTACGTTCCCGCGGATCGTGGCCGTACTTTCGGAAACGTTTGCGTCTCGATTTTCGCGAAATTTTACGACTAGACACGCGCGGAACAATGTTTGCAAGAAAACAACTTTCGTGGTTCGAAGGTTATATTTATCTCTACGTTACCGACAGTGTTTACACGAAGTTCTCATTTGTAATAGTACTCGATACCTTAATCGTTTCATCAATTCGGAATTACACGCGCGAGAACGTTTCTTTTTAAGATAATCTTTATATGTATAATTTCGTTGTACGCTCTATCGGTAAGGCAGAATATTTTCGGAGTGCCGGAAGTTCTTCTCGGAATCATCGTTTTCGCCGTTGGAACGGGCCCATTCTCGAAATTCTGGACCAAGACGTCGCATAAATTTTCGTCGAAACTGCGGCTCACGATTCGGAAACGATCTCGGCGCGATAGTAGCGCCGTTTTCCGCAAGGGAAGAGCTGCTGTTACTCACGTACCGTCCTACATTCCCCATCGATCATTGCCAGAAGAATCTAGCTGATAAGCCCGCGTGGACCGAGTCGAAGGGTTCGAACGGATCCTGTATCCGTCTCGCGAAGGGACGAGCAACGCGTATTCGATGTAAAGTAGCGTTAACACTGCACCAACGAAATAGAGATGTATAATATTCGGTGTTCGAAGCTCGAAGACGTCCCTCGATCGACGACATTCTCCGTTGTCGGCGACGGCCGGACACGAGGCCCCTTGGGTTCACGGGGCTCTGAACAGCCCCGTTTCCGCCGCCATTTTTCGTTTAGGTTGGGGAACCCGCGCGATTATGTCGATCGGTGTGGCACGCGATCGGCGCTTGTACAGTTGTTGCTATAAATATAGGTGATTAGTGTTTTACACCGTAACACGTAACCAGTATCGAACGAGGGTTCGGAGATCGCGGAAACCAGACTGTAGCTCCGTCTGTATCATTGGCGTTTCTATATATAGTGTGTGGAACAAATGTGAGAACTTTGCCGTGAGAGAGACATTACCGAACAATTCCGAGAATTTGACGAGCAACCAAGAAGAGGAATCAGTGAGAAACAGCGACGCCACCCGGACGATCTCCTGGCTCGGTCGGCAAATCGACGATGCTTTAGCGGAAAGTCTGGCACCGCGCAGAGGAATGCGCCTGCTAGACTATGCCAATGGATTCGGCTGCCTCGAAGCGACACGGTAACTTCTTCTTTGTACACGCGAATGCCAGAGACCTCGGATTCACATGGTAGAACTATATAATAACTGTTTTTCGATTGTGGAAGACTGGCGGTGATTCGCAAGGTTGTAACTAGGAGTTCGGTGCCCCTGTGTCATTTGTTCCATCAAGTATACATTCGCAGATCTATGCGTTTAGCGTGTAAGGTTTACTAAGGTCCATTCGTAAGTAGAGTATGTTAGTCCGTGTCCTGTGGTGGAGGACTAGCGATGGGTGTTCGATCACGTGATGGGTCAGCTCTGCTTCGGTTCCAGCAGACGCAAACCACTTTCAAACACGTTCAAACCCCTGTAATTTTATCCGAACGTTTTAATATGTTTGAGACAGTAAAAACCGGTTGCCTCATGTTCATCAGAGTTTGGAGGTGATCGGTGAGCCGGTTTGCCGACGTTTGGACAGGTTGCGTCTCCAAACTGGTTGAACTAAATCGCGTCTGTCGAGTATCTCGTCCATCGGCAGGGGTTCTAACGCGTCCAAATACTAATAGGCAACTGAATACACCCGAGTCGGCCGATGTTTGTTAAAGTTTGAAGACCCATCGTTAGCGTTGATGCGTGATAGACGGCGGTACCGGACGTGGGGTGTAACGGCGAGAAATGACTGGCGGCGAGTGTCGAAGGAAAACTGATCGGTGATACGCGAATCCTTTAGCCGGTGGTTGGTTAAATCTTTAAGTAATCGCGCGTGTCGAATCGGGGGTCGAATCAACAGCCTGTTCGGGTCTTAGAAATTGAAATATTTATTTTACAGAACAGATCGTCTATGATTAATCGCTGTCTCGTTGTGCGTTCAATGTCATGGCGGCTACTTAAAGATTAACGGGATCGAACATCGCACCATTCCAGACGCTGCGACTCCGCGCAGTTCGACCATCCGCTTCCGGTTCAAGGGTTCTTCGGGTGTCGAACGAATTGAACTCTGTCGTCGTCTCCTATCACCATCTTTCTCTCTCTCTCTCTCTCTCTCTCTCTCTCTCTCTGTCTCACTCATTCTCTTTCTCTTCCCTCTCTGTCTCTCTCTCTCTCCCTCTCTCTCTCCCTCTCTCTCCGCTTTCTCGATATTTGAACTATTTTTATAGTAAATGCTTCGGGTCGTAGCTACAATTCCGAGGCTTCGTTCGACACGATGACTTTTCCTTCGACGCGTCTTCGATCTGACAATGGAATGTCGAGTGCCGTCGAGAGAGAAGAGAAAACTAAAGTAAACGAAAAGAAAAAAAAAAGCGGAAAAAGTAAAACGACGTTCGCCGCACCCCTTCTCGCGAGAGAAGAACAAAAAAATACCAAGTCTCTCCCCCATTTTATTTCGAAATATACATTTATTGAAAATAATCGTTCTTGTATCTGTTTTACTCATATATATATATCTGTCGTCAACATTTCTCTCTCACTCGTCTCAACAGTCGTCGTTTGGATTACATCGTTGCTCCTGATTGCGGTCCAGGTATACACGGATTTACCCTTTGTACTATGTCGCTCGCATGCTCGTCGTTAGGGATGGGAGCTGCGGTCGTCGTTCGTCGTTTCGTTTGTCGGGGAACCCTCTTTGACCGTTCACGAACATACTCGAGCCAAAAATATCGAAGCTTCCAACCAGTTTTCACCTTGTTCGTACCGTACCAATTGAAATTCATATCTAGATCAGCAGTTTATTTACCGGTTCGAATCGAAGTCCCCTCTCGAAGAACACAAGTGCATTCACAATTAAACTCGAGTTTTACAAATGATCCGATCACCGAAGGAATTTCGTCCAGGCGGGAGTACTACGAATTTACGCGGACGCACACATGGTCCTTTCTGTTTCCACGAATTTACAACCCCATAAATGCAAGGATTACTGACAAGGTTCGAGTTTCTTGGTCGGAGATTCGAATTTCGCGGGCTCGGTGCCTGAGAGGTCACGTCAAATTTCGCGCGCGGTTTCTTGGTTCCCTTCCCCCGCGCGAGGCGGCGGCCATCTTGTGTCCGAACCTCGCCCGGCGAGGGGACCGAACCCCGGTCGAAATCTCGCCATACAAAAGTAATAAAAGTTCAGCGTGTTCGTCGGTACATAAATTGTATTCGATAATATATCATCGATAATGCTCGGTGCGTTGGTCGTTCGTGCGCTACGTCGTCGAAGGGATCGACCTTGCAACCCCGGTATCCGATCGCGATCCGATCGGGAGAGCCCGGCGAGCTCGTTCCGGTCGGATCTGCGTGTATGGTCGTCGGAAATAATATTGAGATGGACGTATTCATATTAACTGTCATGGAGCAGCGTAGTTTCTTTCGTCATTTGTCGGAGTTAGTCGAGTAGTCAGGCGCCTATACATATACATACTTACGACAGGAGATGGAGGAACCAACACGGCCGCCGACGTCGAGAACCGTGCTAGTTCTCCGTCGACGGACGCGTTCCGTTTCTCCATTCGCTTGCACATTACTTGAATAGATTTATATTTATATTATATTTATATATATATATATATATAGAGATATGAGACTGTTTCGAGCATCTCGTCGTGTTGTCGAGATTAGGCCATCGTCAGGGTGCCCGCGCCCATGCCGAAGCCTACCCCCTTGGGACCGAAATTCCTATTGTAACAACCGCGGCAGTAAATGTCGCCGTCCGGACCGTCGTTTAGGTTCGTCGAGTCTAACGAACGATGGCACTCGCCGCAGCTGAAGCAACGTTTGTGCCACAAGCGGTTCTTCGAGATCATCTGTTCCGCGGCGTATACCGGGTAGCCGCAGCGTGCACACCCGTGACCGTCGTCTCGCTTCTGGCCGACCTGTGGCTTGGAATCGATGCTAAAAGAAGAGTCGACATTGGTTGCAATCGGTACAATGATAGGCTCACGGAGGCAGATGCATTAGCTATCCAAGTTAGACTGACCATCTAGGTCAACTAGCTCCGTTAAGTCGAAAGACATAATCTTGATACAACGGAATGAGGCCTGATATATAATATATACTGTACTATAGTAAAGTCAAGCAATAGACGAGACAAATGCGGCAAATAACGTGGATTGGAACTTACTACGAGGGAGCCTGATCTCCGTTCGTGGAAACGAGAGTCGGGGTGTGGCCGAATCCAAATCCTTTGGGTCCGAAGAGTTTGCTATAGCAGGATCGGCAGTGAATTTCCTTGTCGGGCCCGTCGCAGGCCAGCATAGAGTCCAATGGTCGATGGCATTCGGCACAATTGAAGCATTTCTTGTGCCACATAGTGCCTTTAGCGAGCTGTTGCTCGGCGGCGAACACCATGCCACCGCAACGAGGGCAGCCCTGACCGGCGGGCGCCTTGATAGAGGTCGTGTCTGCATTGTAGAACGGTCGGCTGGCCGAAATTTCTTCCTCCCTGAAAGGAACAGTAGTTGGTCACGATATTTTGTTAGGACACTGTTACATACAGCACTTCTTAGTACACAGGAAAAGTCATTACGTTAGGAGCAGGGTAGCGACGCATGCACAAGGGACTTCACATAACGACAGAACGGATCTATCGGGTGAACATATTAATTCTGAACTACATAAAGCCTCTATCTGACCATAGTTTAGAATTGTATTGTTCACCCGGTAAACGTATCACGCCGCTATGCGGGACTCACAGGGAGTGTTGCTTGCCCCACTTCTTGCGTAGTGATTTTGTTTAAACATTGTTTATATTCTAAGTTAGCTAAAGTATTATCCAACAGAGTGTTACTCACGATAGGCCATCTGTTTGTAAGAAGCCAGATCCGCATGCGAATCCGTATCCGTGCGGTCCCCATTTCTTTCCGTAGCAGGTCTTGCAGTAGACATCTTTATCTGGACCATCGCAGGCGATGATGGAATCCAGGGTTTTGGTGCAGTCGTGACACTTGTAGCACTTCCTGTGCCATTCGCGGCCCTTTGCCAGCACCTGTTCGGCGGCGAACACTACGCCGCCGCAACGTGGACAGCCCTTGCCAGGCGGCGCCTTGATCGCAGCGGTGTCAACCACAGTGGTTTTAGGTGCAGCATCGCTGCGTGCACAAAGTTCACCGGTATCACCAACCGATATCGTCAACCACGCGATAACCACACCGTTGGCCAAAAGTCTTCCATCGATCAAACACAAATCTATTAGGGGTTTTCAATATCTATGCCTAAAAGAGCACGCCCTTCCATTTGGAGTGATCATCGAATGCTAAAACTGTTGTCCAATAAATCTACGTGAGGAATTAAATCGAAAACATTCGTTCCATTCGACGTTTTATTTGAAAAATTCGGTAAGCACTGCTTGAAAGTGCTGGATCAGCTTGAATTTATCGCAGTAGAAAGTTAACACGTTTGGCCAACGTTATGTCGAGGATCAAGTCGCACAAATGAGGGTTTCTCAATTTTTCTTTGTCTCATGAGCACGACTTGCGATCAAAGGTACTTGTACATTCAAAAAGAAAGCATGCAAATGCGAAAACGACAGATACTGATTGGCAATTAGCATGCGGGGGGTGGAAACGGGATGCTTAATGAGAACCGCGGAACGTCGGGCTCTACGGTGAAGGAACCGGCAACGGAAGTTGATTGTTCCGTTCATAAATAATGCATATCGATTCGGGAATTTGTTCAATCATTTCCGACGGTGAATAATTTCATTGTAATTAACTCTGGGGAGGCCAGATGCCAGTTGGGAAGACGGTTATTCACTGTTTATTCGCAAAACACACTGGCCGCTCGACGGTTTAACCGCCAAGTGTCGGTAACTACGGTGGACGGTCTCATCGATCGAGCGGCGCGAAAATTTGAAAATGGTAAAGGTAAGCAATAGCGCAAAGCGTTAAGGCGTCAACTCATGTGTATTGTGGGCATGTACACGCACAGTCATACCGGTGTTCAACGTCACGTGCATACCTTCGCTCAATTTCTCATTCTATCGGTTTGAATAAAGAACCTTTCCTGATAAAACAATTCGCAGATTTCGTTGTCTGTTATTTAAAACTATCTGGTTTGATTTTATTTTATTACCTTTTTCGTAATTAGACAGTCGACACGACCTCTTATTAATTTAGCAACAAGAAAGACGTCACTTCAATTTCGTATAAAATAGGAAAGTTTAGGTTCGATTACCTAGATACTTTAACGAATACTCGCCAACATCATTTTACATAGTGTCATCAAATTGAAAGATTCAAAAGTTTCAACGCGAGTTAATAGAACTATGGCTATCGCAACTCTTAAGTGGAGCAGACTTGTGAAGCGTTCAAACGTTGGGCGATATTTGGCAATCTTTTTATGGCATAAAACCTTGATGAAATTTATCATCACTTGGCACATATATTCTTCAACAATTGATGATACAAAATGTTTTTTTCTCGTTACGTTTTATCAACTTCTAACGAAATAGTACATGTAATATTTTGTGGACCTCTGGCCGACGCCGTTCAGTCCTTTGCTTTATAACGAAAAGTCAAACTCTTTTAAAATTATTATAAAGCAACGAAAAAAAAACATTTTGCATCTTGAAACGTTAAAGAATACATGTGTCAACTGGTGATAAATTTCATCGAAATTTTATGTCATAAAAAAAATTGTCGAACATCGTCTCTCGTTCGAACGCTTCGCGCGAGTCACTTCCCTTCGATGAAGCCACCATAAAAATTCCTGCTTTCAGACATTCTAGTGTTGAATAAAAAGCCCGAATAATTTTAATTTCCGCAACTTGCATACACGCAGACACGCAGGCAGTCGGGCATACAGACAGATGGACTGGCGAAAGTGGAATAGCATAACTATAGGGGGCGCGTACCCCTCGTCCTCAATATCGCACTGCAGCCCGATCCACATAACCCCAGCGTGGCCAATACCTCGCGGACCGAATTTCTTCGGATAGCAAGCTGTTAAGCAGACAAGCGCATCATATATAGTGAGAGTGTAGAAGCCGAGGCGGGATTTCTCTCGTGTGTTCCCGTCTCAGTCTCGGCTCTGAAAACCCACCCATTGGCGTAGCAGTCGCTTTGTAGGGCGCCACCACCCTGACCGTAGCCATAACCCTTCGGTCCGAATCTCTTTCCGTAGCATACTGCAGAGAACATCGGTTAAAGGTATCTGGTTGGTTTTGTGATGTCGCTGCGTCATCAGGACACCACGTGCTCTGGCGTGTTTCGGGGCCCAAACGTGTCCTCCGTATTGTTTTTTTTTTTAGACTTGAAGTAGATTCAAGAACTCTGGACACTACAGAGACCACTTCTAAGCTCTGTTACTGTAGCTGATTATTATTTGGAACTGATTGTTACGGGGTATAGATCAGGGTATAGGTTACGTTAAGATTATATAGGTTATATAGGTTGGTCTGAACAAATCTTACATTTTGAGCGTAACATCCTGGGTCTAAATAAATTTTATATTTTGTAGCCTACCGGTTCTAAACAGATCTTACGGTTTTAGATGACTAGAATTAATTACGTTGATTCCAGAACCTTAAATACTTTAGAAATCTGATTTAGTTACTTTTCTTGAGCTTAACTATTATTTGAGAAGAATAGTTTAAAGTAAAACCTAAAGGTTCTAATATTTCAAAGAATTTTATTAGAAATGTCTAGGTTATTATTCAAGTGGAGTCATCAAACACACTGGACTTGATTAGATTTAACATACAAGTGAACATTTTTAGAGGGTTTCAAGGTTCAAAGACTCGAGTGGATTCAAATAGATTGATTAATCACCCTAAGTTGAGTCTAGAAGTGATCAAGGAATATTATGATGGTACTAATCATTAGAATAAATAACTGGGTACTAAGGTATGGTTGTTCTAAGTTCTGAATGATTGAAGTAATATGAGCCAGAGCAGGAGAAGTTTCTATTTAGCTATAAATTTTTCATTACATGTTAGTCTATAATCATAGTCAGTTAAATGACGTCGTATGTTATGTATTTCCTGTATGTTATCTTACGATCACAACCATCTTACGATAAACTGTGCAACATTAGACGGACTTTCATATTCAGATAGCTATTTAAAAATTTCTAACATCTTTGAATCGAAGACAATGCTCTCAAACAATTGAAGCGAGCTCAGTGAACCTACTTGGCCTTAGTCCCCATAATGAACCAACGCTGGCACAGCGACGCCATGCCTACAATTTTCCTGAACGAGGTCCAGAGTTCAAGAATCGTGAACGTGCTCGAGTCAGCCGTCAAACAATCCCCCGAGAATCTGTTTCTATTGAAAACGATTGAACAGGAGCCAGAGCAACGGCAACAGTCACGATCGATTAATTCGAACACGCCAGGCACGTAATGGCCCGGTATCCGGCATAATTGGTGGCGTTCCCTCACCTTTGCAGTAGATGTCCTTGTCAGGACCTTCGCAGCAGTTGACGGAATCTAATCTCTTGGAGCAGTTGGCACACTTAAAGCATTCCTTGTGCCATTGCTGCGTGGGAGACAAAGGGACGAGTGTTAGTCACGAAAAGTAGGTTCGACGAGTCTTACGTTTCTATTACACACGGTTATTCCCGATCGACGTCCACACGGATTTGACAAGTGTCCGGGCGACACTGGTCTCGTTCGAAACGAGAACCGATTAAATAATCCGATGGTAATAGAACCGACAACTATAGACGTGACAAAGAGAGCAACCTATGGGCTTAGAAGGGACAAAGACTCCTCGGGGTTCCCGTGTAACAATCTACAGAACACTTTGCGCCAGTCTGTGTAAAAAAAAAAAGAAACTAAACCATGGACAACGGGTGCACAGAATTTCGGTGATTAATTTTCTCGGGTCTTCGTTATTCGGAATTTGAGAGAAAGAAAAGAAAGAGACGTAAAAGAAAAGTCGACGGTTTAGGGTTGCGGGTGGCGGGGCGTGTTGGGGAGGGTAAGTCAGAGTACACGTGGACGATTTATTACATTCCGTTGGATTTCGATAAGATACCTCGACAATATATCTCGCGATCAGGACCATCGCAATGAAGCGTCGAGTCCAGAGACCGTTGACAGACTTTGCACTTGTAGCATTGCTTATGGTAAGCCTAATCACAAGAAGCAGGAATAACCATGATGCGCCCGGAGACAGGCGAGTATTCACGGGCTACCGAATCGACGTGGCGGGTTCTTGGTGCCGCGGACATCTTTCCCGTTAACGTTCGAATTTACATAACAATTTATACGATATATGAACTTCGACACGTTCGTTGGCCAGCGTCAATCGGTCGAGTTTTTATTTCAAAATATAAATTAATGTATAGTCTAACACAGCGTGTATATTTAAAATCTTTTCATTTTACATGTTTCATGTTTGCCGGTGCTTTATCAATTAAATTCTTCTATTACGAAATAGATTTTTATGCTTTACTTGTTTGCTAAATAAACCATCTAATTTAAAGCATTTATGGATAAATACATAAATAAGTATATAAATAAGTGAATAAATGAATGTATAAGCAAGTAAATAAATAAATAATTAGTGAAACGTGGCGACGAACGCGTTAAAAGAAGAGTAATATAAAGAAAACATTTCCTTATCAAAAATTAGAAGTTCGTATATCGATCAGAACGCGTCTGTCGAGTTTGGTTTTAGGTCGATAAATTTGAACGAGCAGCCAGCGATTTTAGCCGAAGATTGTTCGACGATTTGCCAATTAACGGAGTTCGTTGGACGATCGTCCGTGGATCGTGTCGGAATTTATACGGTCGCGAGACATACGGTAGGATGTGTTGCTTGTTGTACGGTCGGACAATGTGTTCGAACGGTAACTAATCGCGATCGTTTAATAATTCAGAGGTCCCCGCGTTCTCGATAGCTAACAAGACGCAAGACAGATTTCGGGCAACGGGACCGGGTCCATTGTGCGCTCAGCAGCACCGAAAATAAACGGACTCGTTGTCACACTCGAGAGGGAAGTTGGCAGTCGGCGGACGTAATTCGTCGATCCACGGACGCAGAGGCGAATCCGTCGATCGGGGTCAGTTAACCCACTGTCAGGGATCAGTGGTCGCCGGGTCCTCGAAAAACTTCGACCGGTTTCGGCTCGAAATGGACTCGAACGCGCGGATTTTCTGGGACGTTCCTCTGCCGACGACCGAGTCTGTTTTGACTCGCGTTGCTCGAAACTTCGACCGGCTTTAGCTCGAATTGTGACATCGATTATCAGGAACGTTATCCAATTCAAGTTTGCAACCGAAAAGATCTACGATCGTTGTAACAAAATTTGGCAATATTAATTCTTAAATGTGAATTTTCGGATTAAGAAAATCGAAGCGATCGCGCAGGTATTACCGAAGCGCTAAAAACATAACAATTTACTCGAAGAAGTATATCAACAACGAAAATTGAATCTCTGGTCAAAACCGACCCGGTCAAAGCGAGGGACACCCTATATTCGCGTTATGTCCGCAGAAAAAAATCAGACCGTGATCGAAAGTAAAATTGCAGCGACTTCGATTAGCTAGAGACCGGCTGTGTCTCGAAGACGAAGGAACTGCCGAGCTTTCTACGAACAATTACAAAATTGTGCGCTACCCAGTGTCCGAAGAATGTCGCGGCGCGTGACGAGGGGATTGGCAGTAGCCTAGAAAAGGCAATTAGCCTGCATCGGTTTAATCCGACCGGCTGCCGGCCGGTCGTTCCAAGTTATTTTCCAACGAGACGAGTGGACCAGTTGGTGGCCTGCCAGCCTGACGGTGGAAGACAGGAAAAGCTCTTGGGCCGGCACCAACGGCAACAAGCGTCGCGAACGCGAATCGCTCCGGATCCCAAAAGACGACTCATCATCGTCGCTGTCTATCTCGCTCTCTGTCGTCCTCCTCCGGATTTTTTCCCTCATTGTTATGAAATTACAGGGGTTTCGTCATACGGTAAGATTACGGAGCCGCGTCACGGAGCTGGCACCGTGTCAGCTGGTGGTCCGCGGTCAATTTTAGACAGCGGAGAACGCGAGGCCACCCGTCTTTGCGATCTGATATCTCCGCGTAGATCGACCATCCAACGAATTCCGTTTTCTTTCACCCTTCCTGCCCGCGAGCATATCTTCCGCGCGGTGCGGAATTATGATTTCGAAGCTCGAGAGACATTAGCCGCTTCGTACAAAAATATATTACTGACACGATTTTCTCTGTTTAGAACATCGTTTAATCCGTTTCGCAGTGTCGCGTGAAATCGTTTTATTTAATGGATCTGAAAATAGCGATTTTAAATGTTCTATAAGAATTGCAATGAAAAGTTAGGTTATTAAAATAATTTATACTATACTCATTAACAAAATCATTACGCTAGTCGTTATTTAAACGCATCAATTTGGAGAAACATCAATTTCTGAACGACTCTAAATATTTCCAAAGTAAATGTTGCATTTAAATGTCTTTAATCTTACAAAGAAATCCTGAGAAATTTTCTATTATAAAATAAATTATCGAAATAAATCGAATGTGTGATTATATACTGATTTCATTACATGATTTTATATGACATACTTAAGCGTGTTGACTTGATTAAGTAAATCCAATTTGACTGCAACTTTTGACTGTAATCGTTACACATTAAATGTATTAAAGGACGTTCGTTCGAAGCGATCGGAAAATATTTGTCGAAAAATGGCATGATTCATAATCCTCGGGGCTGTTTACAACCGCCCACCGGCGGAGCCGCGATGGCGGATCATGTTTCCCCGGCGAAAATAAGATCACCATCGGGCCAGGAATAGCCGGCTCGTCTCGGCTCATGATATAACTTGGAATTGTTCTCGATCCGGGATTTATTTTCGGCGAGTCCGCGGCACCAAGGTAGCGTATCTACTTGGGTCCGTTTTAAGGGCAGAAATTGGGACTCACCCTTCCACGGGCCAGCATCTGCTCCGCGGCGTAGACGAATCCTCCGCATCGCGGGCAACCCTCTCCTTCCGGCGCCTTCGCGATCACCCGCGGCTCCAATATGGCGTTCGATCCTCGCGAGAGCTCCCTAAAAATGTCGATGTTATAATACTTGCACGGAAGACCTTCGTCGTCAAGGCATGGTTCTCGACTCCAACCGCACCTTCGAAAATCGAACGATCATCGCGTTTCAACAATTTCATTAATTTCCAGTTCTATCAATTTTTCAGACCTTCTGTGGAATGTGCAACGAAATTACCTCGTTGTTTATTCAATTTTAAAATTGAAAATTGAAAGTTGAAATTTGCAAAATTGAATTTTTATTGATTTCTTTCTGCACAGCTGCATTTTCATTGTTTCATTTTTCATTGGTTTCCTGTTTATCGTAAAACAGTATCAACACTTTTATTATTGCATATAAAAACCAATTATTTTAATTATTCTTGTGATCGACGTTGTGCTATAAAATTCAACGTCTTCGGATTTTTGGATAAATTACGCTGAGAGTAGCTTTTAATTGAATGCTCAAGCGTAAATAATTACTCTGATTGTTGTGATATGAATAAATTGTTTTGGAAATCGTTGTTCGAGAGGATCGTTCGATAAAGAGCCGTTGGATACGGAGAACAAGCGTATAGTAGAGAGAAAGCAATCACCGCACAAAAGAGAAGGAACGTCGAGCAATGAACAATGGTAATCGTATAACGATTCGGTGACGATATTCGTTTCGCAATTATTCTGAAAATTGTTTTCGAAAACCGGACACCCGGGGAAACCAAATCGACGGACTCCACAAAATGTCGGAAACAGAGTGGACAGAACTATGTACACCGTAGTTCGGAATAACAAGCGAATATTATACAGTGAATTAGTGAAACGTGTGCGTGTGTGGGTTTTACATTTTAAGATGTTAAGTATTACGTGCACCAATCAGTGGTCTACTATTTTTCGTTAATATCCGTAGTTTTCGCCTCCTGCGGCATGGTTGTTAAAATGGCCGAGGTAATCCGTTGAGTTCCATTACAATAGTGCCGGTTCTTCCGAGGAAATAGTGCTGCGTTCATTGGTACGTTTAATAAAATAATACCACGCAATAGTTTTTGGATCATTATGATTTAATAAGAATCGAGCTTGTCGAAATTCAACCCCTGCAAAGAACACTGCTCGAATTATTAGCAATATTTTGTTTGTAGAATATTTTGTATTATTAGCAATAACTTATTTCCAATTATTTTGAATTATTAGCAACATTTTGTTACCAAAATATTTTGAATTCCTAGCAATACTATGTTCCCAACAAATTTTGATTTGTTAACAATATTTTGTTTGTAAAAGATTTGAAATTAATAGCAATGTTTTTCTCCCAAATATTTTTATTTGTTAGCAATATTTTATTCCTAATATAAAAATTGAAACTGAAATTATCAGCAATATCTTCCTCTCACAATATTAAAGTTACTAACAATATTTTCCTTCTACAATATACCCTATTATCAGCAATATTTATTTCTAAAATAAAGTATTGAGTTAAAATAGTTTCAATTATTAACAACGCCTCCTTTATACAATATTCAGAATGTTAATAATATTCTTGTTCTACAATGTTTTGATTCATTAAGTAACTTTGCTGCAAAATTTTCCTTGCTGCAAAGATTTCCTCTTTAAAATTGGCCGAATCATTAACGATAAAATAACTAAACAATTTCTAGTAAACAGCAATAGTTGTTTGAAAAATATTTGCAATTGTCAAGACAATCCCCTTTTGAAGTATCAAAATATTTTTCTGTTCAAGGAAATCGTAATCTCGCTGCGTTTTAAAAAATAAGGATCCCAAACTATTCCATGGCGCCATGTAGCATGCATCCGCCATTTTATAACGATAAAGATTATACAATAAACGACGACGCAAAGTGTTTCAAGAGAGACTGCTGGACAAAACCTAATTTTCCTGTGTTTTAAACAATTTTTAATCGAATCTTACAAAATTAATATGTACATATAATAACTAGAATGTAATGCAGAAATGAAAAATTTTCATTCATATTTAATGTATCGAACAGGCATCGAATCTTGTGTTTGTGCAGTACAATCAAATGTATGAAATTAATACTATTAATTAATATAGTAAACAAAGTCAGAAAATAGCTACTCTATTTTTGATATTTTCTTAGATAAAAAATTAATTGAGATTCCATTGTTTGTAATTATTTCAGAAAAATTCTGCTTTTAGAGATGATTCTATAGTTTCGCAATAAGACGAATGAAATGTTCTCCGAACAATTTTGCACAATATCTGCAATTTCGCAAAGCATTCTTAATTATACAAATTATTTATAATCTTACAAAATTATTACAGTTTTTCAAGACGGTCGAACTGTTAGAAAACGGTGATTATTTTTCAAAATGTTTATAATTTTCAGAATGTATCGACTTTGGCGAAAAGCTTGCAGAGAAATTAATTTCTGATCATTTGATGACAACAAAATGCAACAACTATTTTCAAAAGATACAAATATTTCGCGTTTTGTCCAGCCGAATCGCGATTCATCGGAACGCTGTGCGTCGATTCGCGAACGTTGCTTCCGTAATCGTCAACCGTGCGAAAAGTGGAGTCGATCGGTTCGGTTCTTCCGAGGAGACTGATGGGAATCCCCATGGTTCGCGGCTCGGCGCGACGCAAGGCGGGTAAACCGGTAATAACACCAGCAACATCACCAACAACAACACCAAAAACAGAAAGACAGAGAGAGAGAGAGAGAGAGAGACAGAGAGAGAGAAAGAGAGATAGAGACAGAGAGACAGAGAGAAAGAGAGAGAAAAAAAAATGGTGACAAAAACAAAAAACAGAAGAAACAAAATTGGTTACAAGTAAAATCAGTGACAGAGTGAACAATTCTCTGGTTAGACAGTGTTAGGCACGTGTGTTAGTAATCGGTTAGTATCCCATATTTCCCCGTTTGCAACCACGCAAGTGGCTTCCGCCGAGCCCCGAGAGGAGAGCCAAGAAGCGGATCGTGTGTAACAATAAATAAATAAATAAATAAGGTAAATAAACAAGTAACTCAATAAATCAACAAATAGGTAAACAAATAAGTAAATAAATGGCAAGAAGATACAATTTACTCAGAGAAAAAGAAAAAGTGAGGACAGAGATAAAATAAGAGGAAGTGGGAGCGCCAGGGGGGGGGGGAGAGAGAGAGAGAGATCGAGATAAGAGACAGAAAAAGAGAGACAGAGATAGAGAGATAGAGAGATAGAGAGTGAAGAGAGAGAGAGAGAGAGAGAGAGAAAGAGCAAAGAAAGTCGTTTAAAATTAGAAGGGTAAGGGAACAGAAAATCGCAGACACAAACTCGGGGGTGGTCTTAATGCCTCTCGATGGTTTTTTGATTTTTTTCTTTCAAATATCGTTCTTTCTGCCTTCGTCGTAGAGTCCTCCATCTTGGATAATTCATTGAATTAATTCACGAGCTGAAATGCGAAATTTAATGGTCGATTTTTAGACATTTTCTTTAAACGTTCGCTCCAAGATGCATTATTCTTTTATTCGACAGTTTTAGTAATATTTTGGGGTTGGTATCAAGGAAATCAGCGAAGTCGTTAGCAGAGCAACGTAGAACATGGCGTGGCACGTGAATGATGTCAGAAAATTTTCATTGTAATTTTTTATTTTACTTTGCCGTCTTTTCGATATTTCTAGCAAAGTATTTTATAGATATTTTAAATGGCTCTAGTTGTTTCAAAGACAGATAAATTATTCGGAATAGATGATATCGCATTGGACTGTTCGTGCAAAGTAAAATGAACAATTTCGTTATTATTTGACATAATTGTGTTTGAAATGTGCAACACGAAATAAATAATTTATTGTAATTTCATTAAATATCTTTTAAATGTGCAAAGTAAGATAAACATTTGATTTTGTTGCACAATATCACTGTACCTTAACTGTGCAATATAAAATGAAAATTTGACTGTTGTTTAAGACAGTAATATCTCAAATGTGCAACATTTCATTTCTATTCCATATAAGAATATTTAATCAAACATTTACAACGTTTGATCAAATAACAACTAAATTTTCATTCCATGTTGTACATTGTATTGAATATAACCATATCTTAAATAGCAATCAAACCTATATATCATTGCATATAATATAACTGCATTCTAAATAAAATTTAGATTTTTATTTTATCTTACATATTGTATTTAATACAATTGTAATCTAAACGTAAATCAAACCATTATTTTACGTTGCACATTTTATCTAACACAACTGCACTTTAAATAACAATCAAGTCTTCATTTTACATTGCACATTTTATCGATTTAAACAATAAAATTGTGCAACAGTTTCGCGTGCCACACTAGCAGATTTTCAAATAGAAAAACATTGCTGCACAAAGGCCGATTAAATGTTCGATAAAAATCGTCCGCGTTCCATACAAATCAACGCGACCATAAGTTTCCAAGGTTTTCTCGCAGCGATTGCCCATTCCATCCAAGATTGGAGGACACGCGCTGGCGGTGACCATCGAGAAGCGGTTTCGACAACAATAATCGAGGGGGTTTCCAGCGTATTGAAGCTTGTCTACGTATTTATCTCTACTGGCCAAATATTCTGCGTGTGGCGTGTGTGGTGTGGTATAAGCCGGGCGTGCGCGCGTTTGATAGAAGCACCCATCGAGTTAACGTTGTTAGCAAGGTTACGGGGTTACGTGTTTCCTCTTTTTTCTTTTCTTTTCTTTTCTTTTTTTTTGTTCTCTTTTATTTGGTTTTTCATCGATGAAAGGTACGAGAGAGAGGCCGTGCAGGTGTAGTTGCGGATCGATAAATTCAGTAGAGATAGATATAGACAGACAGAGAGAAAGAGAGAGAAAGAGAGAGAGAGAGAGAGAGAGCAAAAGACAGAGAAACAGAGCGAGAGAGAAATACAGCCTAAAAATAATTCCAAAAAAATCATTAAAACAGAAGAGAAAAAAGTGTAGAAGCCTATGTTGTTTCTTGTTTTTTTGTTCATCAGGCGGAGTGTGTGTGGCAGAGAAGGCAGAGAGAGAAAGAGAGAAAGAGAGAGAGAGAGAGTGAGTGAGAGAGAGAGTGTGAGAGAGAAGAGAGAGAATAAGAGAGAAAGAGTGATAAAGAGAAAGAGAGAGAGAGAGAGAGTGAGAGAGGTGGAATCTGACTCGGTGCTCACCATTTTTCTTTTCAGTTACTCGGTATTTCCCTTTATCACGAGGGGGTGCGCGCAGGCTCGTGATAAAGCGACAACATATATTGTTCAATGGGCCTCCGGTTGGCTCGCACTCGGCGGGGCTGGCGGGGGTGGTAGTGGGGTGTTTTTGACATTTTTTCTGTTTCGTTTTCGTTTGCTCGTGTACGTTCGTTCGTTTCATTCTGGTAAAAAAAAACGGGGGCAACGGGCGGGGACCAGAAAGAGAGAGATAGATAGATAGAGATAGAGAGAGAGAGAAAGAGAAAGGAAGGTTGGGGGTTGGTTACACGGGTTAACCCTCGAGCGACGAGGTGGACTCTCACCCCCATACCAACGAGATTTTAAGTATCCGTTATAACTCTGCCGAACAATGCACTGTTTTTATTTTCTAAGTAGCTGGTCAGATTAACATTTTTATCTCCGTTTTTTGTCATTTGTCTATATATTCTGTGTTCATGTACTTCGTTCGGATTATATGAATTGCAGTTGCCGAGATAAACTGAGAAATACGTGTTACGCTTTTATGGTTTTTGATAGCTTCAATGTTTTCAATTCAAATTTCCCGCGAGTCACGATTTTTGATGAATATTTGCGAGAAGAATGTCTGTTATCAAAGCAATTTATGGTAGTTAGAATTATCTTTCTGCATATTTGTTGTTGCTTTATTGCAATTGAAAGCATTGCGTTTCTTTAGCCTCGAACTGTTATCAATCCTATCATCTTTTATTTGTTCATTTATATTTTCTGTGTTTGCATGCTTTATTCTAATCGGAAACATCGTGTTTGTTAAAGTAAACTAAGAAATATTTTTTCCATCTATGATCTTTGTTTTAAGCACTGAAATTCAAATATCAATGTCTAGAATATTTATCAAATATACTTCTTCTTATTTTCCTTTTAATATATTCATAATATATATTCAGCATTTATGATACATTGACATTTATCGTCAATTGACCAGATTTCGATTAATTTATCATCATTGGCATAATCTTGACAGTGTATATTTTATTTAAAGCGGGAACACCACGTATGCCAGGTTAAATTTGAAAATCTATTTAAAAATGATTCTGCAAACAATTTTCATGTACTTCCAAATGCCATTTTGACGTGTCTGATAATTCTGAAAACGACTTATCCCATTGATAACTATTTGACAACAACAATAACGATAATAAAATTGCTCTGACACCAGTACTCGCTGCAAATGTCAAATTATCTCGCACACATGTTCGAACAATTCTAAAAACGTGCTCGAATCCAGCGATACTCGAACTCGACGAAAGCGTGCTTCCAAAACAGGGAATTGTTCGTCGGTAAAATGAACCGTCCCGAAGTAGCGCGAGATTGTTATGGTTCGTGTCTAGAGACTCCATCTCGCTGTCAGAGGTTTCAACGGAGCGCCTGGCGTCCATTTTGTTCTTTCTCGTGGTCCTGGAAGTTCTCGTCGACGCCAGGCCGGTATCATTATCACTTTGTACAATATACAGGTACAAACTACGGTGGCTGGAAAACTGTACATGGCCGAAAAAATGTTATCGCAACGCCGATCCGCAAAATATTTCCTTCCGTTCTCGTTCAACCGAGCCCAAAGTCCGTGATTCGGGACGGCGAGAACATTTTTCCGTCCGTCCACGCGCGCTTACGTCGTTCAAACAACAAAAGAAAAAAAAAAGTAACGAAGAGACAGAGAGTGAAAAACGGTAGTCGTCAATGAAGAACACCAGAATTCTTCTGTTTTTTTTTTTTGTGAATCTTTTTTTTCAAATTCCCTTTTTTCGTCTTTTAATGGCACTTATTACAGATGGTACAAATGATTCTATAAACTAGAGCGTAGAGAGATTGTAGTAGTCGCATAAAAGAAACGAGAGAAACGAAGTAAACAATCATTATAATACGTAAAATTAATCGTATGCGTGTTTCGGGGAGTTTTGGGGTCGGCGGTGGTGGGGTGGGGGGGGGGCGGTAGAAAGGATCGACTATGTGTGCACGTGGGGGTGTAATCGTAGTGAACGGTCGTCCAGCGCACACACGGGACACAATAGACAGAAGAGAATCAAATCGAAAATAAAAAGTACAGAGAGAAACAAAGAAAATAGAAGGTGTGGTGGGGCGGGGATGTCGGTCGAGGATTAGGTGGGTGTGGTGCACGAGTTAAACGTATCAACAAAATAGACAGTCGAGCTAGATTAAAACACAGTTAATTATCATTATTCAGAACGGTGGCTCGTCGTCGTCGTTCTCCTATGTTAGCCATCGGTGTCACCGCCATTGTCGCCATCGTGACCACCGTGATCGCTGTCGGACGACGAGATGGGGATTCGGTGAACAGAGGAGGAGTGTGATTGGTAATACTCGGGACAAGAAAACAATCTCAACTGTTCCGAAATTTACAAACGAGAAAACTCAGAGGATCGAGAGAATTAGGGGTGTGGAGTTGCGGGATTGTTACAGGGGGCCATAACAACGGCGCTGCGAGCTCTCGGTCCTCGATTAGGCTGCGGCTGCTTCCTCCTCGGTTGTCCGGGTTTAGGTTCGCAACCAAGAAGAGGATCATGCTGCCGGTTCGATGGTCGATCGGTCGGTGTTTATCGATGGCGTATGCTTTGTTTATTTTTTTTTTAACGCGATTGGGTTAGGGGGTTGAAAAGAGAAAAAGAGAGAGAGAGAGAAAAAGAGATAGAGTGAGTGAAAGAGAGAGTGTGAGAGAGAGAGAGAGTGAGAGACAGATATAGACAGAGGTGTGCATCGCAGACGACGACTCGGAGTGAGAGAATTTTCTTTTCCTTGTTTTCTTGTTTCTTTAGAGTTTTTCTTTTTGGAGTTCACGGGGCTGGGTTTCCATGGGGGCTAAGGGGGGTACGGGCATTTCGAAGAGGGAGGGAAGTCGGACGACGGCAGGTGGCACTCACTCGCTACTCTTCAAGTGTTCGCCCTGATCCATGGACAGGCAACCAGCGCCTCCACCGAAGCCGTATCCCTTAGGGCCGAACTTGCGACCGTGGCAGACTTTGCAAAATAGCTCGCCCTCGTGCTCGGTGCAGTTTGTCGAGTCGAGCAATTTGCCGCAGAGACCTGCAACAGACAAACACGTGCTTGTGCTCGACCAAACAATAGCGGACATCGTTCGAGGAGCATTCCCAACCATTGCCCCCTTTTAGGTGCGAACTAAGATTCTTTGCCCCTGGATTTATTCATCCATCTCTACTGTCGCTTATAAAGCGTTTATTTTTTAACATTAATTCCTATTTTTTTAAATTTACAATAGTAACACTTCACCGACCTGTCGTTTATTTTTCTTTATTTTATTCATCCCGAAAGGTAATATTTCAAAAATTATACAATAATATGGGAACTTACAGTAGTACAGTCTAATGCTTCTACCTTAATAGTAGATAGCAAATTATTTTTATCTATTCAAATAATTATTATTGGATGCCATGACAGCGGATTTACAGGCTACCGGTGGGTAAGGTGTTATTGTTAAGGTTCTAAAAGCTCATTTAACCCCTTGCACTATAATAACGAATCAGACTGACGAAGATTTGATACGTAATCTATTAAATATGGCTGATATTTCATTTTTTTGTTATCGAAGTTTAAATTATTATATTAAGGCTGAAGAAATACTAATCGTAGGAAATATTAACCATTATAAGTGCGAAAGAAATCGTACTGCGAGGGGTTAAGCTGCTTGCAAAATATTTCTGCATTACGAAGTGTTCTTATCAGTTATAAATTATGCTCTTTGCTTGCAAACCCCTACTTGTAAACTTACAACCAATTTTCTTTAATTGTAAGATTTTATTTCTAGACACGGAGCTTTGCTTTCACTCATAAACTAGTCACTATCTAGTCATAATAGTCTGTATATACATGGAAAGTATTGTGTCTGTGATTGTTAACTATTTTCACTTAAAAAATTTTCATCTGTTCGCAGTAGTCTATTTTAATTTACAAATTGTTGTGTCTGTTCATAATCGTCTATTTGTACTTTATATGTTTTTTATATGTTCATTGCAATTTGTTTCTTTTTGTAGTCTCTTTCTACTTAGAAATATTCGTGATTCAGACACGATAATGTCTGCCCGCAAACACTAGTCTCTATCTACTTATTTTGTGTACCTAATTATGGCATTCTGTTTCTAACTAAAAACAATTTGATCTTTCATAGTAAACATTGGTACTACTGTCCCAAAAAGGATGTAATTATATGAATATAGTTTCTAATACAATTCTAATAAAAAACTGTTAGATTATTAGCTTAATAAATTGATAAATCGGAAAAATCAATATGGCGACCATCAAACCAAACTAAGCAACGTAAAAATAATTGAAAAATCATGTCGTAACAATTTTTTAAAAATATCCTTCAACTGCAATCGATTATAAAGTTTCCAAAAAGCATTCGACATAATTATCGAAAGTTTTTGAATTGAAGCTTTCGATAATTTTCGAATTATCAAAATTGTCGAAAAATCGAAAAGCGCTGCAATAAAAAGAGAAATTAACAATTTAAAAATCGCTAAAAAGTTATATCACAATAATACGTGAAACTACCCGTGTATGCAGCGTATAATTAAAATAAAAAACAATGAAGACGGATCAAAAGGATCCAAAAATTTGTAGCTCCATTATTGATACATTGAAGCTTATTAATTATTAAAAGAAGAAGTTTTTCATCGTTCTAACTATTGTATTTGACAATTAACTCAGACAGCTTTTACTCCGCACAAAGACCCTCCATTTATCAACCCCTTGCTCTATTTCACAGTTACGTCGATTATCATTGCTTCCATTCTTAATAATTTCCCCAAAATAACGACAGAATTTTTCTCTCTTGTATGCTTTCACCTACATTGCCTCCCAGATTCTAAGAACAGGAGAATCAAATTTTGTTTCAACTTAAAAGAAATATATAAAATTCATATTCAGTAGATTACGTACGATATCTTCGTCGCGAATCTGGCACGCTGTTACAGCGCAAGGGGTTAACAACCACTTAAATCTCGATCTTACCTAAACTCTCAAATACCATCTTAATCAGATATGAAAACAGTGGAAAAACTCGAGCGCCGCTATTTTGCAAATAGAAGTCCATTATCCGGTTCCCGAAAATTCGCGTTAAAAGCCTCGAAATGCGTCCCGCGGCTTGAGGTCGCGCCGCCGCGAATAGCAATGGCCGCCGTTGGGTCGTTCTTCGTCGGATCGTTCGCGAGCGACAAGAATCGCGGGAAAGTGTAACCGAATAAACCGGCATAATGATCGCGTCGGCCGAGCGTGACCGGGGTTCCTGCGGATTATTCCCGCGGCGTCGCCGAAAAGCGAAACGGCCGATGAATATTCGATGGGTCATTTTCTATTTCTATTTTCTGGGGGAGGGGGTGGGGGCGCGTCGGAATTTTTGCGGGCGGGGGTCGTTGCACCCTAGGACACACCTCGATTGATTCTCTGGCTGGCACACAAAACTAATTAGGGCCAAGACAAAACCTATCCGGGACCGGCGTCTCGAACCTATTTACGGCAACGGCTAAATTTAAAAAGACTCCGGACGACGATGATGGGCGTCTTGCGCAACGGGACGCGACACACCGTGCTCCAGAATCCGAGAATCCTGGCCGAAACCTGTTCCGTTCGAGTGTTTATGTTTTCTATGGGTGGCGAAGGCTGATGGCAACAGGTAAGTGGTATCTCTTTCCCTAATTATATCGATTGATTGAATGTCCCTATTTTGTCACGTATCATTACGAATTTTATAATTATAAAAGTTCTGATTTGTTCACAAAGGTTACTATTGAGACCGTTATTGTTCACTCGATTTTTGTTCCAAAATTTATGTGACATTTTTCAAACTTCGTCGATCTTCTTTGGTAAGTTATTCTGAATAATGTTTGTAAAAAATATAAATATCGTAATGTTGAACGAAAACTGTAATTGAAAATATTTGATGCTATGAAGCAATTTTTTCAATATTTTGTTACTGTTTTACAAGGTATAATCTGTCCTCGAATTGTTTCATTGGAATTATTATTATTAATTAACTGTGATTAATGATGGTATCCCGTTCAATATACCTATACGACACTAAGTTTATTTTTATGAAATAAACATCATTCGATCAACGTTGAATTCATTTTATATTAAGTTTATTTGCGATGTACATCCATAAACAAATCTTCTTTTAATAATATTGATAATGTCAACAAGTATAGTATGCTGACAAAACATAATGTGTTTTCATTGAATAACGATTACCAGACTAAAACTTTTTAATAGAAAAATCTGACACGTGACGTCATGAAAACTTTCAAATCTATTTAATATCTGGCAATGTCTAGCAATATCTAATAACATTTAACAATATTTACGGTTACGACACAGAGCAACATTTTCTTTCAAAGTCTGCTGACCTTTAAATTTGTCTCTAAAAAAATTAACGGACTATCTTTCATAAAATCGAATTATTTGCACTGAAATTCATATAGAATTACTGATTAATTAAATTCAAATACGGCGGTAGTGCAATGAAATATGCAAAGTGGTCTAGGAGTAGAATGCTTCTAGTAACATAATACGATCAAGACACACGGTCACTTCTGACCTACAATTAATTTTCTCTTTTACATATTCGAAAGCAGACTCTTATACCCCTTGTTACGTCTTTTTTGGAAAAATGCCAGAATACTCTACGAAGAGGTGGCAACTGTATTTCGACAATAATACCTAAACGAAGAATATTTAACTTGAAAATTGTGCGTGATTTCAGCATGAAACGATTATAAATTCCAGGAACATTGTAAATACGTTTCAGATAAAAATCTGTGTTAATATTATATCATTATATTATATATTATTTATGATAATATTGCAACATAATATTATATATTATATATGATAATATCACAATATTATACATGATCTTTGTTATCGTTATAATTAACGATAACAAAGTTAAAAGATAGTATTAACTTTATAACATTATATAACTAATATTATTTCCTTACCAGGAGGATAAGAAACGCAATTAAAATTTTAATGTATTGCCATTTATACATTATTTTGATTTGCCAAGTTTAATTACCCTTCCTTAGTTATCAAATTTATCCAGTGGAAATTAGTATATCAAAATGAGAACATAAGAAAGGTGTAAAAATTGGTACAAATAGTGTTAAATGACCGATAGATCGGATAATCGTGAATATAGGGTTGTTTTCTGAGACAACTCACCACACTTGAAGCACATCTTGTGCCATTTGAGGCCTCCGGCGACTCGTTCTTCTGCGGCGTACACGGATTTGCCGCATTTGGGACACTTGGGGTGTTCTACTGGTTTGAAGGGCATTTTGTTTATACTGGAATCAGAAAAAGAAAGCTTCCTTCAATGATGCGATCAGCCTTTCCCCATCCTCCAGACGAACTTTTTTATTTTTGATCATTTTTGAAATTGAACTTTGTGAAACGTACAAATGAAAAAGTTCGCCTTTCTTCTATGGTGTCTCAGAATTATACACTTTCTTTATTTCAAGGGGAATTTCTTTCTTATAAGTACAAAATTTACGCACCCTCCTTCGTAGATTACTTTCCACGAATGAATATCATCGAGAATTGTCGCTAATTTCTATATTTAATTTTGCATTTGTTAAAACGATTTAGAGTGTAACGATTAATAAAAATAATTTTGTTGCAATAACACAGAATGTAATAATTCTGTAAAAGTTAGTTAACGTATAACAATTTAGATTGTAATAATTAATAAAAATAATTTTGTTGTAATAATACAGAATGTAATAATTCCGTAAAAATAATTCAACGTTCATAAATTCGTAAAAATAATGTTGGCGTAATAATATACATGGCATACTTTATATATATATATAAAGAACGTAATAATTTCGCGAGAATAATTTGACAACCTGAGGTGGCGCAATTTTGAACGGAGTAATCTGGATAAAACAATTTCAGGAGCAGACTTAAACAAACTAATTGAGTTCAGATGTTTCAGCTCGGCTGACAAACGTTCCCCGTGCTTCTGCAAAAAGAACGATCTCGGGAAACGACTAAGAAGTTGATGCGATTCGTTTTGACGTTTCGAAAAATCGGTTCTAAATTAGACGGAAAGTGAACCGTGCCGCAACAGGCGATCTGTCAGAAATAAGCGAGCTGGAACGGTTCGCTTACTTAACCAGTGTCTGACTAAAACATGAAGAATTCGTGGCTTCCCTCTCGCCGTCGACAACCACGCGCGACTATTTTTGCAGTCGGCCATCGCGGGACGCGCGAAAATCGCGAAGATTTACGAGCCTAAGAGAACTCGGAAGCAAGACGCTTCAACACAGTTATATTCGACGTTTTCTCGCAAACCGCATCTCCTTACGAGATTCATTGCATTTACAGCGGCCAAAAAAGTCACGTGACTAATATTTCTTCGAGATTATTTTTTGGAAGCGATCCGCAGATAATATTATCTAGCGCGGCACTGAATTGGAAAGAATTTGACGAGTTGTCACAAATTGTAATCTATTGTAATTTTAATCTATAAAAATTTGTAATGTTGTTGAACGTTTGTTAACAATTTTTATTGTGGACATTTTCTAATTAATATTCTTGAACAGGGATATATTTACAGAATTTAAAAGTATTTGGAAAAATCGTAGAATATTTATTAGCAAATCTTTAAATACCGTGAGAATGTACTGTTTAATATTCTTCAATGTTGCAAAATATAGTATTTGAGAATATTTTAGAATTTTGTAAAATGTCTTTAAAAAAATGATTAAACGCTGTATACATTTGCAAGTTAATTAAGTACGTGTTTAGGTATATCGGCTTTATTAGACAAACAAACGTCTGAGAACTTGTATAAAACTTGTTTTGAATAGTATATAAATTTAATGTAATAATATAATATTCTTGAATGTTACAAAAATTTTCAGAATATCAAAATGTTACTGTGGAATTAGTAAAAATGCAGAAGTAACGAGGACGTGTATGATTGGAATATCGATCGATTACTTAAAAAACATGTGGTAATATTTATTTTCTATTCACTCGAGAAACTAGATATTTGTTTCTTCAGCCGTTTTGCAAACAAAATATAAATGTAACTCTAAATATTGAACGAAATTAAAAATGAAACGAAAATATATTCATAAATGTCTCGATAGAAATGGATCAACAAATTAGAAAATTGACTGGATAAAGTGGCAAACACGTGATCAAGACAAATGCAATTTACACTTTCAGATCAATTTTATTGGATCGGAAACACTCAATTGTTTTCTGAAATTGTAATTTTTTGCTGGAATTGTATCATTTCATTGAGAATTGTAATTTTTTGTAAAGTGGAAATTTTCCCTATAATATTATTCTTTTTAAAACTGCAAAATTTTCTATGGAATTGAAATTTCCCCAAAGCTATTAATTTTCCTTAGAATTTCAACTTCCCCTAGAATTATAATTTTCCTTAGAATTTCAATTTCCCCTAGAATTATAATTTTCCTTAGAATTTCAACTTCCCCTAGAATTATCATTTTCCTTAGAATCACCATTTCCCTTAAAATTATAATTTTTCTTCGAATTATAATTTTCCTTGGAATTGCAATTTTCCATGGAATTATAATTTTATTCTAGAACAACGTCACCTCGTCCGCTATTGTAATTTTCATTGGACTTGCGGTGTTTCCTCTATTTACATCGCCCATAATAATCGGGCATGGAAGAAAATATGCGGCCAATTCAATTAAACGTCGTCATTCATGCTCATCCCGGAAACTCGTAATTATAGACGAATAATCTAACCATGGAGGACCTAACGGCGCTGCCGCGAGCTCCATGAAGCTTTCAAAACGCTCGTTAATAATGATGTCCTGGAATATATTAATATCGTTCGCGATAGTATGACGGCGTCGCGGAATATTCCGAATCGCGTCCTGTGAAAATTCAATATCCCTTCGTGAATGTTGCACGGCATGAAATTTTAGACCATCCGGACACCTTGCCCCGATGAATGAGTTCACCCGTTTAATGGAGACGCGCCAAAAGTCCTCCGTGTAAAATGGCAAAAATGGACGACGACCCGGGTTACGTGATTTTTTAAACGAATCCGACATTTCCCTCCTGCAATTTCCGAATTTCCAAAATTATACGGGACCCTTAATTTTCAACACAGATTACAAAATGTCTGATTCTTGAGAAGAATCTGTAGAATTTATCTACGTAAGAACCATTCGCGTAACTGCTACAGTTAATTTAGGATAAATTCTCAAAGTTGAAAAATGCGAGCTTTCTTTTCAAATCTCACTTTTTCTTGTCCGTCTCTATTAAATTAAATTTAAACAATTTCAGAAATTTAGAATATTACAAATAAATATGCCATTACATTCGACAGACATTACAAAATAATTCTAGCTACCAATAATTCCTATAACTGTTACAGTTAACTCAGAATAAATTCTCAAAGTTGAAAATTCGACGCTTTTCCTTCTTTCTTTTTAACTTAAACAAGATTAAATAACACCGCCGTACTCGTTACTGTCCACAGAATTATTCTAGCTAAAAATCGTTCGCATGAATTTCACAGTTAATGCGAGGGGCACTTCCAAAAAGGTAATCAATCGGAGAAAGTTCGATGCGAAAGTCTGCGGAAACTACGGAGGAAAGTTGAAGATGGAGTCGCGTGACTGTCGGCCGACGTGTATAGATGGCAAGAGGGATTCGTAGAGAGGCGCTAGAGATACCAGAAGAGAGCAGCAAGAGAGACGGAAGGATTCTATATCGGTGCGGACGCGAGCCGGACGCGAGGCCGTATTAGGGAAGGTGCTAGATTCTCGACAACGCGGTCGCCTTTCCCCCTACCGACAGCAATCATCGGTTACTATCATCCAAAATCCAAGTACAATTATTCTCTACTATACTCCACTAGCCCAATATACTTTCCAATCAATTTCTATTGAAAACCTCTTCCCCAATTTTTATTTCAAAAAATGAAACAACCACAGTCGATTGACATTGATCTGTTAAAATGTAAAATCAGAGTGAAAGCGACTAATTATTCAGAGCTCCAGGCTCGTATGTTAAGGTATCTGTAGGGGAAAATTCAAGTTGGTTGAGTGTAACACCTGATTAAACACTATCAACTGTGATTAAACACGCGAAAGTTTACGACGTCGACACGAGAACAATGGTATTTCATTGGAGAACTATCGCGAAGGTGCTTCGCCTAATTCTATTTTAGTTGCACGTTTAGAATTAAAGGAAGTGTGCGTGAACTGCCTACCTACCATTAGCCAACATGTAACGAGGCCTCCGTTTGAAATTGAAAACTAGGTATAATGAAAAATAGAATCGTTCGGGTAACGAGTGACAGATAAATTAAACGTATTAGTGAGTGAAAAATTAATTAAGAGTAGTAATAAGTAACGAATTAATGGATGGTAGCAGTGATTAGAAAATTAATTGATAGTACTAACAGGAAAGAAATTAATGGAGACTACTAGAAAGTAGAAAATTAATCGTGAATACTAACAAGTAGAAAATTAATACAGAGTGATAACAATTAGAAAATTAATAGAGTGGAGAATTAATTCAAAGTGCTACCAAATAGAAAATTAATTCAGAGTATTAACAGGTAAATATTTACCTGTTAATACTATTAGTTAGTATGGTATATACTAACTGGTAAGTATAGTATATACTATTAATACTAGTTAATACTACTGTAGTAGATAATTAACAGTGCCAGCAAGTAAAAGCTTAATTCAGAGTAGTAATAACTAAAAAAATGTATTCAGAGTATTAACAAATAGAAGATTGATGGAGTGTATTAGTGAGTAAGAAATTAATTGAGAGCACTAATAAGTATAAAATCCAATACGTCTACCAATTAATAAATATAAAATACCATTTGAGTACTAATCAATCCGTAGAAAATCCAGCACGAGTAGTATGTACTAATAAGTAGAAAATTCAATAAATACTAACGAATAAAAAGATTGCTCGAGAATATCAAACAGCAGATAAGTAGTTTACTATCGCAACCAACAGCAATAAATGATTGCAAATAGTTCTCCAGTTGGGAAACTTGATTTCGCCTCGTTCGGAGGAAACTGATTACGGTTATCGCATAACTGAATGCGCCCAATATTTCGAGACAGGAAGCCGTTTATGCATATTTGATCGGCACCGCGATTAACAAGTTTTCCAGCTAATTAAAACGTATATAGACTGTAATGCAAGTTTCGTTCTCGAAGCATCGTCATCGCAAGACATAAAAACGAAAATATTGTCGCTCGTGTTGAACGCGATCTATATAATCGACTTTGGCTTTTTAAAAAAGGAATCCTTAAAAATTCCTCGCCTAGTCTACCATTACTAAATTCATTGCAATGTCGAGAAACGACGTTGCAGAAGTTAGACTTTGTGCTTCGTGGAATAATTTCTAACAATAGAATGAAGTCGAGGAAGCCGAGTTGCCAGTCCTCGCAATGAAAAACAAGAACCAAGCGAAAGAAGATGAAGAAGACGGAGAAAGTTCTCTCTGCGAGACGCCGGTATTTTTAGCGCCTTTGTTTGTACATATTCCGCCGTGTATTACATCATAACACTCGTACGATGCGCTTGCTCCTGTGTACACTATATATCCGGTTCGTCTCGAATTTCATCCCGTTGAACCGATGCGTCGCAACCCTCTTCGAAACGTCAAAAATCGTCACGTTATGACCCCTATCGATTATTATAGATAACATAGGTTGATTCTACGTGAAAAACTGCATTAAAAATGTGCAATAGAATGTTTCCACGCGACGCCCAGTTTTCGAGAAAATTTGGCCTGAAAACGCAGAAAACGCTCGTGCTATCAAATAGATTATGTATTTATGGTTGAAATAGTAGAAAAACTGTGTGAAAAAAAATATAGAACAGCGTTTTTCGTCGAACGTTTCGATTTTGAGAAAATTGAGTTTGAAGATTCGAAATGTACGCATGATACCGAATGGTTATCTGTTTTACTGTAGAATCGGGCACGGATCGATTCTACAGAAAACTAAATCAAAACTGTGCAATAGAATTTTTCCGTTTTCGAGAAAATTCGGTCTACAAATTCAGAAAGTATTTAGTTTTGACGTTAGAAACGAATCAGATCGAATCTACGAGAGAAATTGCATCGAAAGTGCAGAACAAAATATTTCCATAGAACGCTTCGTTAGCGTGCTGCTGCACAGCTATATTATAAGCAGCATATACTATACCCATCACCGCACGCTCACCTAATCTTTTAACCGCAATTATCTCCGCAACGGATCCTCGTACGAAAAAACTTCTTTCTACGTATTCCGTTCAATTTCTCTCGTACCATCAGCCTGTATCGTCAAACATTGAAAATAGCTTGCGCGTCACGACGTTCCGGCTCGATTTATCTCAAAAAACGACGCCCGATAGGAAAAAAAATCTCGTTCTACACAACCTCCGTGAATCTCCACGTAGAACCAGCCTGTTAACGATTCTACCACGATACATGAACCTATCCGACAGCGCTTCGTGAATCTTCGAATTAATCTCTACGTGAACTCTGGACCGGGGCTCCTTCTATATCATGGTACACCATGGGTCGTGGCCTAAGCCGACTTGCCGGCAAGCATAATCCGGCGGGCTCTTGGCAGTGTCGCGCGTAAAAAGAAAGTCCCCTCGATGTGTACACTGACTTGTCTCGTGCTCGGTGCTGGTACTCACCACCGGTAATCGGTCTCGGAGTCACGATCTTTACGGAAACTCTCTCGTGTAGGAGGCAGGCGTCAGACTTTAAACCACCGGGCGAAACCACTCTACACCGCACTAATACTGGATTCGAATGGCTGTTCTCGCGTCGTGCCCGTCCTAGTCATAGCCCGGGGTTTGCACACGGCACGTGTGCACCGGAACGTCAGTGCTGTTGACGACAGCGTCGCGGTGGCAGAGGGAGTGCGCTAGACGCCTTCCTTCCGCCAGCGGGGGTGTTACAACTACGCTCCGCGAGAGAAGACGATCTCTTGACGTGCCGGCGAACCTGTCGATTCGATACCACAGATTTCACTGTCCGCGACGGGCACGCGACGGTCACCGGTGACCGGCCGTTAACGACACCGATCATGTCGCCGACATCTCGCTAACCGACCAGTAAGTCTCCATGGTCTATCGGCGAATACCGATAACATTCTATCTACCCAGTGTTTACAATATATTTGCAATATTTTTTCCTCGGAATTACCTTTATCGTTTCGTTGTCGCTTATTTTGATTTCTACCGAAATATTTCTAGTTGTTTCCTCGAATCTCCGTTACAGAATAATCTCTGTCGCATTTCGTATTCTCTAATATTCAAAGTTTACGGGGAATCTTTTCTCAGCCCCTTTCGACTGGGAATTTCTAGTGATTTTCTCAAATGTTCGTATCATAATTTTTCTTATTCTTTGCTTATTGTATTTGAATTTTATTTGCAAGAACGTCTCCACTGAAAAATACCGTGTAGATCTTATAAATCTTTGCCCATAATCTTTCTTATTCATTAATTATTATATTTGAAATTTATGGGAAATTTTATCTCGGCACGTTTCCTCTGGATGGTTTCCAATGATTTATTCAAATGTTTGATCTTTAATCTTTCTTATTTTTTTATTTATTATTGGACCGTAGATTCTATGCATTTTACAATAAAACTGACTCGGTGAAAAAGTAAAATTTTAAAGGCATAAGAAGAATTTGAAATTATTTTTGTATTATATATAACTTATTAAAATAACTAGAAAGGGGAAGATATTTCACACGTTTCTTACAATCAAATTGCAGAATTTTTATTTGTCATATTTCTAATAATTTTCTGTATTTTTTGTTTTACAATTTTCTTTAATCTTTATTTATCATATTTGAAGTCTATAAGGAAATGTTCCTCAGCCTGTTTCGAAGGAAAAGTTTGTATCAATTTTTTCTTATCTTTGTTTTATAATTTCTTATTATTAGTCTTTACTTATTCTACTTGTAATGCGAATATTTATAAATATTTTTGACACAGTAACTTTGCCGAATGTTTGTTTCATTTGTTACAGAAAGATTATTTCCATTTTTCTGTCGTGTATGTACTTATGAAGTTCGGTGTTGCTAGGGACATTTTCTTCTGCGAATTTGTCCGTCAAATTTCTAGTAATTTTATGAAATCTGCATCTGAAATCTAAATTAGAAACAATGTTTATGCTCGGAACAGTCAGCAAATACTAGGAAAAGCTTTTTGCAAACTGCAGGAGAAAATAGAATAGTCCGTCAAGCGAAGCGCAACGTATTTATTCAGAGTTTCGTGATGCCGTTAACCTAACTTAACCTTACCTAACCATTCATATAGAATTCATCTTGGCAGAATATCGGAACCCGCTTAAGCGTTTCCAGATCAATTTCATTCTGATTTTATCTGGCCGAGCACCATAACTTCTCTATTACTGAAGTCAACGGAATTGCCAAGACTATACTAACAGGGTAGCAATAACAGTTTCAACACAGTAATTTGAATAGGTTCAACGAAATAATCAGAATAATTTCAACAAAATAATTTTTATAATCTCAACTAACTAATTTCAGTAATTTCCAGAGAATAATTTCAATAATTTCAGTGAAATAAACATAGTAAATTGTCAGAAGGATACCAATACTTTTTAATAGCTATGATTATCAAAAATTTTACTTACTTCAACAGAAGTTATTGTTTTTTCGGAGTTTTGCAGTAGTTTTAAATAAATATGCCGTCATGTTAGTTTTAGGAAATCGGAAGAATTGTTTCGCTTTCTCGCCTCAACAAAGTATAAAATTAGTAGTCGTAAAAAATAGAAATAGCAAAATTGAAACTAAAGAATGTACATTTATATAGTGAGTAACGGTTTCATTCTAATTATCAATTTGCGGTTGGAGTTAATGAGAAACGAACGGATTAACGATCTGTTCAGCGTGGACACGTGATTGCTGCGGTGAATATACGTCAATATCTTTATGAATCATGCACCGAAAGCCGACGACGGTGCTCTAGTATTCGTTTATCTACATTGTACTACAGACGGGAATGTGTTTTCTGAGCGATGAACCAGCGGAGACAACACCGAAATAAATTTATTACTCACGCGTTTTGGACTAACTCCCGCGGCTTAATGGCATCCGCGAGCAACGGCAACGCGATACTATAATAATTCTTAGATTAACACCTTCGCGACTGGCAGTTGGTCAATATTAATCCAACTAGATTTGCCGCCCACACCAGAAAAAAGAAACAGAGACTTAGATTTCATATTCTACAGCGGACAGACAATCTAAATCCGGAACGATTTCACACGTCTGTGTACGTCTGGTATACTGCATATTCACATAATCTTCACTCGATTCGATCCTTCGACTATTGTCTAGGAAATCGAATCTCTTTTTCTATTTAACGTTTAGATCGTAAACAAATAATGTGTTTCAGTCTAAATATACATAATAATATATTCCAATCGAAATTTGCGTTGTTTCATTTGGCTTTTCTTTCCGCCAATTATTAAATGAAAAAGTAACGGGAATGTATGGGTCCTGTTTGAACCCATTTCCACATGTTTTAGAACTTTAATTATGTATGTAATTATGTATGTGATTGTTCAATAATTAACTCATTGTTACATCTCGCAATAAAAAAAATAGTTGTAAGTGTGGGCGAAAATGGTAAATTGGGTTTTTAACCTCAATCCGACCAAATCTTTCAAACATTTTCTAATCCAACGAATAATCTATTATTTTTACTATTTGCAACGTTATTAATCAGTCGAAAAGAATTTTCGCGCTATCTAGCCGACACTAGCTTCTTCTCAGCCATGTTTGTATAAAAAAAGAGCAACAAATGTGTATAATTAAAAATTATATCGCTGCTATATCTCATAAAACTTGTGCTAAATATCTGTTTTACGACATTAAAATTTTTACTTGGTTAAAAAAACTCGTGGTCATCTTGATTCATCAAGAAATATGTTCTTTTTTAAATCTCAATACAAATGAATGTTTAAAATATTATCCGAACGAAGAATTTACTATTTTTACGTCATAAAATATTATAATAATCGACAAGACTCTCTCCTTTTGGCTTCTCCGCCATGCCTACATAAGAGATTGAGCAGTAAATGTGTTCAATAGTAAATATTGTCAACCGTATCTTGTAAAATTAACAATTAGAAATTGTCTTAAAATATCGATTGATCAAAAGCGGAGACAATGTTATGATACGCTTCAAATTTAAAACTCAGTTGAAGGCAAGGACGGTCATCTTGGTTTCCCAACCCCGAACCGACAGGACGCCTTAAATCCAAGAAACAATGTATAACATGTACGACATACGAAGCTAAAATTGAACTTCTATTGTGGTATATTCATTTGATCGACGACGGCATCTTCTTCCGAGGCCAATAAAAGCGTCGCGCTTAAAATCGAGAATGGCGGGAAATTTGAGGGATTGAAACCGGTTATCCCGAGATTTCGCAAAACTGGCATGAAAATTGAATGTGCCTGGTGCTCGGACTGGTTCGAACTGAAAAGCTCCCTTAATTAAGCGTCTCCGGGGCCGGCCATCTTGTTGGACCGCGTCGAGGGCGGACAAGTTGGAAAAGAGCGAAAGAAAAGACGCGAGCCAAGTATGAGACGGCCGTCGGTCCAAGTCGGAGCGCAGGCTCCAGTTTATTTCGATCCGAAATCGGTGCGGAGTAACATTTCGGACAAGGATCGAATTCCGTTTTCTTTTCGTTCGGCCGGTTGTAGGAGGCCGACTTCCGAAAAGCCGTTGGTAACGAGCGAGGCATTACCGAGTGAGAGCCGTGAGCCACTGTGGGAACACACTCATCCGCTATTTATACCATCTTGCTCAAATTTCTATTTTTAAACGGGCTTAGACGCGTGCACGTGGCTTTATGTAAAAAGCACCGGCTGTATATCTGCCCCGTTACTATACTGCACTGTGCGGAGATAGTGCACACCCACGCGGATGTTGCACGGGACGAAGTCGAGACCAGAAGCCATCACACCCATTGTCAGCGGACTTCCTTGTCGTCGGAGCTTTGTCCCTCAAGGCGGCCATCTTGAGGACGCTCCAACTCGTAATTTACCCACTCATTCTCACAACAACGTAAATTCCCCTTGGCAAATCGGTTACTCAGCTGTCTGCAGATTCTCGCGAGGCCGCGGAAGCTTAGATTGTTGTATCTAAATACACAAATTTTCACGAATCTCAACGTTATATTGTTTTTTTTTAAACTCCTCCCTTCTACTGGAAAATACTGAATCGAGTGCTTTTTTAGCAACCTTACAAAACAGAGTTTTTTTTTTTTTAATGATACAATTCACCGGACGACCTAATAGTTTACTTTCTAAAAATCTTGTAATAGAATATGTCAGATAATTTTTATAATAAAGATTCCGACTGTTCGGTACTCTCAAAAAATTGATTGCCTTTTAGAAAATGAATATTCATAGCTGGAGAATTTTCTTCATGTTATTTGAAATCTTGTTTAGATATATAAAAAACAGTTTTTCGAATTTACATTTAGCCATCTAGTAAAAGAACAATTCCCAGAGACGAGGCGAATCGGAAGATATTTTTGTTGGATCGGAACGTGCTTGTTGTTTTTGAAATGTTCAATAATAGTAATCGAATAACGAGCAATATTTTCCGCGGCAAGACGGGACGGACACGTGGGTGCGGAGAATGATCGGTGTGATTGACACGATAATCAAATTGGGCTTCTGGAAACGGGTGTCCCTTCGATCGCGCGCAGAAATACACGGTTCTAAGTCACGGAAGACAGCGCGGAGAGGAAGTGCTTAAAAATTTATTTCCAACGGGGAAAAGCAGCCGGTTTATTTATATTTAACCCGTTGGTGCAACGATCTCGACGCGGTTCCGCTATGCAACGCAGGCTTCTCGCTTCAATTCGCACGAAAATCCTCGCGTTTCGATAGGGGAACGGTTTCTCGCAAATTAGATTTCGCAAAATTCCATATAAACTATTTCCGAATTCGTCCGATTCCCATTTCTTTCTCAGCTAGTTGCATAAATAATTAGTTCAATTAGTTCCCCAACCGTTTATAAACAAAGTGCTCGGAAAAATAGAATATCTTCCGTAGCAAATTGGCGGCCATCTTGAAAAACGAGAGGACACTTAACCACACGGTATAAATAATTCGTAATAATTTTAAGTCTAATGTAAATATAATGCAATTATATAATATAAAAATACAATTATATAATAATAATTCATTCGTTTATCCGCATAATTCATTTTATTCATTTTTTGGCTCTTTGTAAATAAACTTAGAGAATTCAGATATTTTGGTGAGTTAGCAGCCATCTTAGAAGACATATTTTATTTATCCATGTGAAATAAATAGTTTATTTGTCCGTACGTTGGTCAAAGTACTAAGTTTGACTAAGTTTTACTAAGTTTCTAATACTTTGCATCTAAAGTCGTTGAAGAATTAAGGAAACTTTCTCTGGCAAATTGGCAGCCATCTTGAAAGACCTGATTCGATTGTCCACGTGAGATAAATAGTTTATGTGCCGTCGTTTTGTCCGCGTAATTCATTTCATTAACTCTTTGGTACTTTGTATATAAAACGCTTGAAGAATTAAGATATTTCCAGTATCAAATTGGCGGCCATCTTGAAAGACACAATTTCATCGGCCACCTAAACTGCATAAATTATATGCATTACTTATTTTACGGTTAATGTATTTTATATATGATACTCTGACAACGTCTGAATTAGTAGGATTAGATGAAATGTCGAAATCGCGTTACACGACGTTCGTTTTTATGTTAATCTTAACAATATTACGGCTATTTGAGGCCACCGGCAGCCATCTTGGAACGGATAAATTCTTCATGGTTCTAAAACATGTATCGCCGTAGCATGGCATTAAAATCTATACCTAACATAAACTCCTCAGTAAGTAATACATGAAATTCAATCGGTGCTTCTTGAATATTCCTAAAAACAGTTGCCATTTTGGACTAATTTTTCAGTAAAAAATAAATAAAATTTATATATTACGTCAGCCAGTACATTCTTTTAAGAAAAAATAAGATACTATTCATAACAAAGATGATGCACTTTTTAAAACAATATTTGAAAGATAATATATTTTCTAAAGTGCATATACTATCACCAGAAATTAGGTACGATTGTAGTTTGCCAAACTGTACATTTATTGAGAGATTATGCAAGCCGTGTCAGTCATGATGGAAACGAAAATTGAACTTCTTAATTCTCCAGTTGCTAAGTTAGACCGGAGAAGAGGATTATGAAAATTTCGCGGAATTTGATTTCGTGTGAAAATTTAGAGGAGAGTGGCGGGTATTTTGGAAGCATGGGGATAGAGAGAAAGAAAGAGAGCTATTAGTAGCCGTTAGATTAAGTTTGCGCGCTGCATAATGCAGAAATTCTTGACTCGTTCCACTTGACCGTCTCTCTCCTTCACCCCTCTTCACGGCTTGAAATTATTTCCGTCCCGTCGCGGGTGTTACATGATCGCGGAAGCAACGGATCTACCCTCTTCGGGTAGTCCCTTGAACGACCAACATGATATCCTCCCTTGCTGGACGCTCTGGTCATCCTTAAATAACCCTAAACCATTCAGTAGTTGCCATTCAGTCGTCCAGCAATAAGTATTCTTCAATGGTAAGTATTACCGTTCTGCAATAATTGCAAATTATTCGTAATTATTAACCATTTCTCAAAAATCATGCCAAAACAAATATCTTTAAAGATTTTAAACTTCTGAAGAAACACTGAGAAGTATCACGGAACAAATATCTGAAAATTCCTCAAGATCTGAAAAAACCACTTTAAAAATTAAAGAATTCTTTAAAAATTCTTTAGAAATTTCACAGAAAAATCACGCCAAGACAAATATCTTTAGATATTTAAAAAAAACTTCTAAAGAAACACTGAGAAGGATAACAGAAAAAATATCTGAAGAAAATTACTAGAACCTCTCGTAAAATCATTCGAAAACAAACATCCCCATGATATTTAAAACGCAATAAAAAGAAGTGAAAAGGACTTTAGAGAAATGGCTAGAAACTCTCTAGTAAAATTGTTCCAAGGAAATTATTCCTAGATACTTCTAAGTTAAAACACTTAGATAGAATTGTAGAACAATAATTAAAAAATTCTCCAGGAAATTAATTTGCAAAAATATGGCTAGACGCTTGAAACTCAATAATGAATTCTGAGGATGATTATATTAGGTTGGTACATATGAAATGTCGGATGTTTAAGTGAATATATAAAACTGTATATTTATTTTCAAAAGTTGTTGATTTAATAAAAATATGCCCCGTTTGCTTTACTATACCTTTTCCAACGAGATTTCAATACAGAAATGCCTGTCTTAAACAAATTCTGATCTTTCGAATCAATGAACTCTGATATGGAATATTTCAGACTGTCTTCATTTATATACTATTTAGCCCGTAAAAACTCGGGCAGATTTTGATTAGTTTTAGGAGAGTGTTACCAAATTCTTTCGCGAGCAACGTCCGTCAAGTATTCGCGCAGCTCTTCACTAGTAACTACACGTTGATCGGCTGAAGAAAGTGACAGTGTCCTGTCATAAATAATGTCAGGATTAAGAGAAATAGAATGAACACCAGCATGAAAAACGTAAACACTTGAGTTTTTCTTCTCTGGCGTCGGCTTTCCGATAAGACGTTGCCAGTAGGTTCGCCCTCGGCGCGTGGCTGTCCCATCACCCACCACGAAGCGTGTTGAACAGCTCTGCCTTGTATGATTCCAAATTGAGACTAGTTACGACCATAATCTCGCGCTTGCATTTTACCGCATTTTCGTAACTTCCCCACTACCTCTCGGACGTTAGAGACTATTAACCCTTTGCGCTCGCAGCCACTTCCACTGGAAATCTGAAATGAATCTTCTGGCTTATAGTATTTCTATCTTATGCGATAAGGTGCATTTGATTAGGTTGGTGCATATGAAATATCGGATTTTTAAGTGAGTATATAAAACCGTATATCTTTTTTCAAAAGCTGATAATATATGCAGTTTTCTATACTCACTTAAAAATCCGATATTTCATATGCACCAACCTACTAGAACAAGGACTTGAAATTTTTATTAGAAGATTTCCAATAAAATCGATCACAGAAAAATGTCTATAAATTTACATCGCCATGTTTCCCTAATTGAGCCTGCATTATCGGACATCCGAGCTGCAGCAGATTGGTCAGTGTTGTTGATTCGGCCGAATTGTTGTTTCGCACACGCTGTCAACGAGATCTTCCTCAAGTGTGTCACCCTCGCGAAAACAAAAAAAAAAGCGGATTATTTATTATAGCGTCGCTACCCGGCTCGCTGGCAGGGATCGCGGCAATAACGAATCCGTTGGATCTACAAACGATTTGTCAACGGTGAGGTATAACGCGTAAAAATAATACGGCGGCGGGACTGTTTACAAACACGATCGATATAAATAAATGATTAATTGAGTTTGTAATGCGGGTCGAGCCGAAAATAGCATATCGCGAGTCAACCTGCATTTTTCTGTTTCGCGTGATTTGTTTGAATAAATCTCGAACGCGATGGAACTCGAGAGTGAAATCAAAATTAAGAATTCTCTATAGGTCAATTCGGATCCATAGTTCGAAACTTTCCCAAAAAATTCATACATCAACGCGATATTATTTTATTCGTTGATCTTCTTTATTTTGTGTTTTTAGACTATGTTATTTATAGTTCAGTTACGTAATGTGATTCCAGGTGATTGCACTATTTTCAAAATGGCTTCCGGGTTGCTCAGGCAATTTACTATTCTACACGCGACTTATTAATGCTCTGAGTGGTACAATCACCGTGTTATTTTATTACAAACTCGAACAAACAAATATCATTTTTAGTGATTTTTAGAAGTTGGTATCGCAACAACTGAAAACGGCGGGAAAACGTGGAGATTTAAAAGGAATTCCTAAACGTTTCAGGTAAAAACGAAATTTCTTTGAATTTTAAAAATCTTCAAGCAAATAGGCAAGTATACCAAAATTGTTAACGTAATTGCAACTGACGTATAGGTTAGGTTTTAATCAAGTACTATCTCGGCTACTATTTTCGCTCTATGGAGTTAGGAGATGATGAGGTTTACTTCCAATAATTTTTAATTCCCATTTCGCGAGATTCGGCCGTAAGTGTTCGCTATTCAGAGGCCGCGGTGACCCTTGCAGAGGTTAGGTTCGCGTTAAGTAACGAACGCGAACGGATCGCGTCCGCCGTGCGTAAACATTCTTTCGACTTTTATTTCGGGAGTGGAGGAATGTCGGTGGTCCCTCGATTCTGATATACTTCCTTCCTCTTTATCGTGGCGGTGCGGCGTAAGACGGTACGGGGAAGCCGATGTAAGTATAGCAAGAGGACGGCCTAGTTGCCGTCGCGGCCGTCCGAAATATTAGAATAAGCCCACGCGCGTAATACAATCCCGATGGTAAGGTAACCAAATTTAGCATGTGACTTAGCAGACGCCCTCGAGACACTTGCACGCACGATGACTCAACCCGAATAGAGGCGTAACGGTGCTCGAACCTCGCGAACACCGAGAGGGTGAGTAGCCTAAGTCACTCCAACGAATCTTCGAATTTTCCATCCAAACGAATCCAAACGTTGCGTTGCGATTTCATCGATCGCCTCGATCGCGTTTCTCGATTGAATAAGTCATTTTAACATGGTTTTGCATGTTACAAACGATGGTCGGGTCACGAGTGACCCCCGTCAGATATCGCAACAGTAGAAGAATGCTTGATGGTTCGCGTCAAAATTGACGAGTCGAACGATTGCAACCTATATTTTATTTCGTCGATTAAACAATTTAAAAGATTTCGTTGAGCTATGTTTTTTGAGGTTAGGTAACTAATTGGTGGGAGTAGAACTTGATTGGTAAATATCAAGTATTTATATGTATATGGAGTATTGAGTGTAAGCAGAATAATTACTTATTAAGTACGATGCATTAAATGTAAGTACAAATTGGTCAGTAAACATTAAGTATTAAAGTACTATTTATTTATAGTACTATTATACGACTAAGAACTAATTATTAAATAAGTATGTGCAAGTAGAAATCGATCAGTAAGTATGAATTTTTTACATATTAAGTATTAAGTATAGGTAGAGAAATTGTTCGTTGAGTATTAAGTATTAAATATAAGTACAATCTGGTCATTAGACATTAAGTAGTAAAGTATAATATTAAAGTACTAAGTACTAGTAAGAATTAAGAACAAGTAGAAATCGATCGGTAAGTATTACGTATTTGTGTATTCAGTATTAACTGTAAGTAGAAGAATTGTTTTTCAAGTGTTAAGCATTAATTAAATCTAAGTATAAATATTGATCAGTAGAGATTAAGTATTAGAGTACCGATTGTAAGTGTTGGTAACAATTACTGAATACTAATTATTAACTATTATGTGAATGTAGAAATCGACCAGTATCAAGTATTTACATATTAAGTGCTCAAAATAGGAAAAATTATTTTGTTAGTACCAAGCACTAAATAGGTTAATAGAAATTAAGTATTAATGTATTGATTCTAAATACTAAGTACTCACTATTAAGCAGCAATTACTAAATGTTAAGTTTAAGTACAAACTGGCCAGTAAGTATAAAGAGCAACTAGAAATCAATCGGTAACTATTAAATACCAAAATACAAATAATCAAGTCTGAGTACAAATTATTCATTAGCTATAAAGTTATTTAATACGCTTAAATTTTGTTCTTCCCTAGAAATGGAGCCAGTGTCGAAATCGTGGCGACTTTCGTAACAGTCCTTGATAATACAGCCTCGCTTGGATCGATGCGGGATATCGAGCGAGATTAAGTTAGTCCGCGCTTAATCCTTATTTACGCGATAGTTTGTTTAGCGTAGCGCCCTAAGTCATAACTGCATTTAAACCGGACGTAATTTTGTAACAGTCCTTGGTTCGGTCTTGGTTAGGTCAGGGTTAGATCGGTCCTTTGGATATAAATAAAATCCGCGATGACTATCACTTGAGTTCAGCTTTCGTTTAAGTTCCGAGCCCGCGCGCTGGCAGCGTTTTTATGATAGTCCTTGGTCGACACTATATTTAGGCGGATTTCGAGTTACTCAGACACCATTGAAGTTCAAGTTTAGGACATGTTCGATTCAATTCGAGTCAGAACCATCGCCCTCTGATACGCGAACCTCGCACGCTAATTCCCGTGTGACTCATGACCAACCACTTCCATATTGAATCCATTCATTGAATAATAATCGTAATAAATATCTCATAACCACATCAGTAACCATGGAAATTATCAATATCAATATCAATGTTCTTGTGTCATCAGATTTTCAGAGTTCCGAGGACTCTCGTCGTAAAAAATAAACATTTTTCTATGGGTCAGTTTGGACCGAGCATCTGACTCAAGCTTAGATAAATACTTCTTGAAAATCCATATGCGATGTTACTTCCTGCTATTAGACTGTTTTATTTATAGTTGCGTTACATAACGCGATTCCAGGTGATTCCACTGTTTTCAAAATGACTTCCGGATTAACCGCGTGCGACGCGTTTACTGTCTCCGTTGATTTATGAGTTCCATAAGCAAATTAATCATGGCAATTAATTATTAATTAAATGTACTGAAACATTCCGAAGTTACTACCTGTTTCGTTATTAACCACATTCATCAATTCTTAATAAGATTCTGCATTAATTTACGCTTCGGTGAAAGTTATATCTTCTTATCTAACGTTTTCGCCGCTCATTTAATGTATAAACTAATTAAAAAAACCTCTTTGCCATTGTACTTCTATACAAAAATTGAAAATGTGAGTTTTTTTTATTTTTTGATCGAAGCAATGACAAAGGAAATACATATACATAAAAGGAAGAATTTTAAAAAAGCATTTCAGTTATGGTGTAGCTGTCAGATCCTTCTATCATGTAAACAAAATTACAAATTATTAGACGATCGACTGAACGACGCTCAAAATTTTGGGATTTCATGGGGACGTCGGTGGGCACGAACGCTATAAAGTGGCAAACCTCTCATGGCGTCGCTTAAGTAAGTGAACGACCTACTTAGAAAACGCGACGGTTTGGCATCGGCGCAACGGTTCTATCGGAGTTCTCAATTGAGCCGAGATTAATTAAGAGGATTTCAAAGCGGTGCTAAAGATTTACCACTCTGGGAAGCCTTGCGCCGCGATTCTTCGTATCACCGCGGTTTATTTTCGTAGCCAAGCAAAAATTCGTGAAACCCTCGGATCGTTCTCTTCAGTCATCGTTTATTATTAGCCCGGGCCGGCGTATTTATCTAAAACCTGTAAAATCGTCTATTCGGTGATTCAACGGCTGCCAGAGAACACCTGGACGCGTCCACCATCGGCCACCAACCGGCTCGTTTCTTTTTCTCCGGGGATATCTCTTGCTAATTGATCCTCTCGCGCGCCGATGTATCATCGGGAAAGATCTACGTATCCCGGCATTATGTAACGAATATTTTCAGACCGATATTCTACCCCTGGCGAAAAATATTCGAGCGAACCGACCGACCGTTTATTATTGTAATTACTCCTGGCGAGGAAATGTGAATGGTGTATTTATTTACAGTTAAATAAATTCCAAATGCGACGGCAAGGGTTGTTGTGTATAGAGGAAATGTTAATTTAAACAGGGATACAGTCGTTTTTTATTTTTGCAAAATATATTTTTAGTAATTGGTGAATAAAATTATAAGTAAAGGAAGTTTATTCTCGGGTTAATCATCCCCAAACGTTGGGGATATATCTTTTACCTACCTTTATTTTTATCAATTGTTATTATACTTTGTTATGCTACCTAGAGCTTTTAATAATATTCACAGAATATTGGGAGTATTGTTCGACTTATGAGCATTATTTGCATATTTATTTACTTTTTATATATTTACTTATTTTATATATATTACATTACATTTTATATACAGGGTGGGGCAAATAAAGTGTTAGAAAGCAATATCTCCATTATCGTTAATGATACACGAAAATGCTTGAGGAACAAATTGTTTGGTTCGAAGGGGCACATGTTGTGGTGGAAATGGTTTCTTTTTAAAGATCATATTTTTTGAGATTTCAAGGTCATCGATGTTTCTCCAAATGGAACTATGTATTTGTTTTTCGATGACATTATTGCCGATTTTAAGACGAATCCAGCGACCTATAACTCAAGGTCATTCTAGTCGCGCAAAGTATGAAAATAGTTGAAAAATCGAGAAATATCGCAATAATTACTTTCACAGGATCCACTAACCTTGGCTTGATTCTACCTACAGAACATGCTCGAAATGATGTTCGTTCTGGTTTTGTTGAGTTTTTCACCTCACGCAACAACATAAACATATTAGTTAGTTACGCATTACCTTCTAATGTGATGTTACGAGCCGAGGGCCAGTGCACACGTGGCCGGAGGTAAATGAGTTTGTGCGGATATTTTGAAAGGAATGCGTGGACTGGCCGATGCCTATTTCATCACCGGGTCGCTACCTAGTAGGATAAGGTTTCACGGACTGGCCGTTGCCTATTTCATCAACGGGTCGCCGCTAGTAGGATATTGCGTGGACTGGCCGCTGCCTATTTCATCAACGGGTCGCCGCTAGTAGGATATTGCGTGGACTGGCCGCTGCCTATTTCATCAACGGGTCGCCACTAGGAGTAGGGATGGTTCACGGACTGGCCGATGCCTATTTCATCACCGGGTCGCCACTAGGTGTAGAGGTAAATGGTTTCGTGGACTGGCCGATGCCTATCTCATCACCGGGTCGCCACTAGGAGTAGAGATGGTTCTCGGACGTGCCGATGCCTATTTCATCATCGGGTCGCCGCTAGGTGTAAAGGTAGGGTAAGCGTGGACTGGTCGATGCCTATTTCATCAACGGGTCGCCACTAGATAGGAGGTTAGTTTCGTGGACTGGCCGATGCCTCTTTCATCACCGGGTCGCCACTGATTGGGTGATGGGGTTTTTGGATTGATTCTAATTGGCCTCGTAATTTCAAAAGAAATATTAATTGATACACCTCGAACGGCAAAGGTGTATCTTTGTGAGATCGTTACCAACAACTGACTCGAACTGGGAGATGGAATGAAATAACTTGTACACTGAATTGCAAGTAAAACTAATATAATCTAACAACTTCAGTCTGTTACAAGTGCGTAAGTGTATTGTACGATTCGCGATAGTCCTAAGACACGCTCCCTGGTTTTCGCACCAAGTCGGCGGGGGTTAACTGTTGCTCGAAGGAGAACTCGGCTCGATCTTGCTACGTCTCGCGTCGCGATTTGACTTGAAACTGCCCGATGAGGAGAAAAATCGCATGACCCTTCTTGAACTCGCGCCTATACGGCGAATTAGATATTCTATTTTTGAATGAAAGGACCGCGTTCACCGCCGACGTTATCTAGCATATGCCCTCAAGAAGGAAAGAAAAACGTCGGGAGAAAATCTCTGTACGTAACAGTGAATACGTGGGATCACGAAAATAAACGATTTTCAAGAAGCAACTTCAACTTCAGCCTCAACTTCAACTTCAATTCCAACTTCAACTTCAATTCCAACTTCATTTCCAGCAACAATGAAAATATCAAAAGCTTCTTGAAATTCGTTCATTTTCGCGATCCATCGTATTCACATTAGAAGGTAATGTATAACTAACTAATATGTTTATGTTGTTGCGTGAGGTGAACAACACAACAAAACACGAAGGAACATGTATAATGTAAACGTAGATATGTGGAATCGCAGAATAGCAGAATTGTAAAATTGTAGAAATGTAGAAATGTGGAAACGTGGGAATGTAGAAATGTAGAAATGTAGAAATGTAGAAATGTAGAAACATGGGAATGTAGGAATGTAGGAATGTAGGAATGTGGGAATGTGGGAATTTGGGAATGTGGGAATATGGAAATGTAGGAATGTAGGAATGTAGGAATGTGGAATGGGGAATGTGGAATGTAGGAATGTGGAATGTAGGAATGTGGAATGTAGGAATGTGGAATGTGGAATCGTTCATTTTTGCGATCCGACGTATTAACATTAGAAGGTAATGCGTAACTAACTAATATGATTATGTTGTTGCGTGAATTGAACAACTCAACAAAACACGAACGAGCATCATTTCGAGCATGTTCTATAGGTAGAATCAAACGAAGGTTAGTGGATCCTGTGAAAGTGATTATTGCGATATTCTTCGGTTTTTCAACTATTTTCATACTTTGCGCGACTAGAATAACCTTGAGTTATAGGTCGCTGAATTCGTCTTAAAATCGGCAATAATATCATCGAAAAACAAATACATAGTTCCATTTGAAGAAACATCGATGACCTTGAAATCTCAAAAAATATGATCTTTAAAAAAAACCATTTCCACCACAACATGTGCCCCTTCGAACCAAACAATTGGTTCCTCAAGCATTTTCGCGTATCATTAACGATAATGGAGATATTGCTTTGTAACACTTTATTTGCCCCACCCTGTATGTATTTATAAATAAGTTTATTAAAGATCTTAATAAAATTTCTTTTTCTGTGCGCTCGCTAACATTTAATAAATTTTAAAAATATATTTTATTAAATTTAATAAAATATAAAATGGTACAACATAAAGACAAATATTAAAGCAAAGAGAGAAAGAAGGCAGAATAAATACACCGACATTGGCTAATAATATGAACAATAAGCAATAGTAGTAAATAAATTCGATCCAAAATCGTTCTTCAAAATTATTTCCTCCGTGTTCTCCGTTCAGATTTTTCAATTTTCCGAAATGTTCTCAAACTTTCTTTCCAACTTACAGGACACCGTCTAAAAGAAGACTTCCCAAGCTTCAAATCGATCGAGTGCGCGAAAATCAAAAAATTCCCGCTAGAATGTATTGGAATCGAGCGGTCCGATAATTTGAACTCGTTGCACCTCAACGAAAATGGCGTTGGCCGTCGAGCACCGAGAGACCATCGGAGTGTCTCTCGCAGCATCCTCTGCTTTCTTGGGGACGGATATAGGCCCGCGAGGGAATGCAGGGAGGATGAATCACGGCGGCGCACCTAGTGTGCCTGAATTACTTGGACGTCGATGCCGAGTGATTATTTAATCGAAGTTAATGGAAGAATGGGCACCCGAGCGTCTGACGAAGAGGAGGGCGGCCGTTAAAAGTGGAACCGAGACAATGACTGGCGACGAATTCAGCGTTTCGCAAACGACCCGATGACTCACCGCTGCGTTCCTGCGCCTCGGGATAGAACGATGTAGCAGTATGGCGACAGCGCTTGTCTTCCACGCAAACAATTTACACGGGCCACGAGCTTGAGCTTCCTACCTGTCCCCTTCGCCGAAACATTTACCTGGCCGCCGTATTTTCCGCGGAAATATTCCACCGTGACGTCATGCTCGCGGCGAACCCCACCACATATTCGAAAGTTTCAGGCGGACAACTTCCGCACCGTCTTCGAAGCGAATCGAACAGGCTGTCGGCGCTCTTCTAGCATTTTCAACGTCCTCGATTTTCAAACGCGTTCGCGGAATTTGCCGTTGCTAATGCAAGAAAATCCGCGGTCCAATAACGAATCAGCCGCCATCTTCGTTCTCGAAGAACTTTCGTCTCGGTGATCAATTTTGTAGGAAAGTGAACCACGAACGTCTCAAAAATTCTTGCAACCCTCCGCCATAAATTCCCATGAATGCTTAACCAGACACTCGAACCTCTAATTCCGGGCAAGTATCCTCTCATCCAAATCGCCGGATGCAATTACCGGCAGATTTACGTGCTAATTCCAGATTATCAATCGATCCTTCGTCTCGAGAGAAATTCACGACGCTCTCCAGCGGATTTGCAACCCACTCTGAAAGTAGTAGGACACCTGATTATTTAGTATAAATTGTGATACTTCGTTCGGGTTTAGGGAATGTCTGCGATGCCTGCCATATGGCGACATATCATCGATAGTGCATGCTAAGTTGTAAGTAGACTGGGATTTCATGCATCCGTGATAAAAATTAATGATCGAAATATGAAATTGCGAAGACAATATAAGAATTTCTTCATCTTATTACGCTATTATTAACTTGTATCCAAATATTATACAATTATTAATTGTATTTATGTACTTGTTACAGTTTGAAATGAATTTAAAAAGTTACAGCAACTTCGTATCGGATTTTCATATTTATCTAATTTCCAGTAAAAATGTTTTAATATTTTTGTATTTGGGGATGGGGAATGGGGATGTATATGTACTTCTAGGAAAATGCAATGCTCCAGCTCGTTTCCTTCGCGATCGGTTCCAGAAAAAATTCTGGACGACGCCGCTCCTCGTCAAAGAAAGTTCTGTTCTCGCAATCTGCGCGCGGACCCGAGTCCGGTTAAATATAGGGGTTTCATTATTCACCGCGAACCGCTCTGCCAATATTACTTGGACAGTCTTCAATTCCCCTTTACCAACGGTACACTCAGCATCCTAATTTTGCTACAATTTCGCGTACATTGTTGCCGGCCCGTAATTAGGCCCCGGCCCGTGTACCGCCACCGCGCCGGTTCTGCGATGTAACGGTTCGACGCGGCCAGAATTAATCGACACGCATGTAAATTGTTAATGCTGATTTGGTCAATGAATCAGGCTGTCGCGCCATTTTCTCGCCTACCGGCCGACACTTTCGCGCGATCGGACCTGGAATTCGAATTCGGCGTACAGCGAATTCTGCCATGACGTGTTCGAACGTTTAAACAATTTCGCAATTCTATAAATCGTGTGAAAGGTTCGTCTAAATTGTTAACTTCGATTGATTGTTTGAGATGTTTGCTTGAGTTACTTCCCTGCATTGTTTGAATTGTCTAAATTGTTTGAATTGTCTAAATTGTTTAAATCGTCTAAATTGTTTGAATTGTCTAAATTGTTTGAATTGTCTAAATTGTTTGAATTGTCTAAATTGTTTGAATTGTTTAAGTTGTTTGATTTATTTGAATTGTTCGAATTATTTGAGTTAATTGAATTATTTGGTTTGCCTATACTGTTTGAATCGTTCAAATCTTTCGAATCGTTTGAATCGATCGAAAATCATTTGAACAACCTGCTTTAAACCCTTCCTTGTCATTTCGATAATCGACAAGCGATTACTATAAATTTGAACAGTTCCATCAAAGAGTATATATTTCGATCGATCCATTTGCTGTTTATCGCTGTTCACAACATAAAATCAAGATGGCCGCCTAGTCGCGGGTGGTGTAATGACTAACGACATCGAATAAAACGATCTTCAGGCTCCAGTAATTGAATAGGTGTAACACAATTAGTGTATTATATCTAAAAAGCCATCTGCCGTTATGACCGGAAATATTATGCATTTACGAGATCAGACGACGTTTTAAAGATTTTAATTTAAAGACGGTTTCTCATGACGATGAGTTATTGCAGCCGCTCGTGAAGAATACAAACTGACAGAGAAGCAATTGGTACCAGGTAAAAAGCAACGGTCCCGCCGTTATTGTTGTTTACACACTCGCCAGCTCGGCGACAATATTTAAATCATTTTGCGGACCCAGCTGCCAAGATCACCTCGCATAGATCGCGGGCTTTCTAACCGGCAATTTGTAGGATGCGAAATCGACCGGATTAACTCGCCGCAGCTTCGGACAGGAATTCTTAATTTAAAATACGACAAACGGAGATCCTTCTGCCGACTCTGGCGAAATGTAATAATCGAACACCTTTCAAAACTCAATAGCTATTTCTTTAGGGCTGGACGAAATTATTTGAATACCGTTTGACTGTTGAAGGTACTAGTTTACTGAGCAACGACTAAAATCATTTCTCATTAAAGTTTTGCAATTGGTTTGAGAGTCAAAAGAACAATATAAAAATCTCTCGCTCTTTAAATTTTGTTATTTGTGACGAAAATTTAATTAAAGTTTAAAATTGAATTTAATTAAAATGTAAGATTAAATTTAATTAAAATGTAAGATTAAATTTAATTTAAATTTAAAATTGAATTTAAAATAAATTTAAAATTTGAATTCTCAATATGCATATTTTTCAAATTTTAATTATTAATTAAGTAGTAATTATTTACGCCATTCCAAAGAATAGCGAAAATAACCAAGTTTGAATTTGTTAGAACGAGAATCCATGCAGAATTTGGTATTCGGTGGATACGCGAGATTTGTTTGTTGTTCTATTCCGGCGTGATCAATAGACGGGATAATCGGGGCGATTCTTTATCTGAGATTCGAAAGCGAAGTGCGAGATCTGTTTTTCTGGAGCAGAAACGGGGGAAGCGCGCTCGGGTTTCGTAAAATATTGAAAAATCGCCGGGAAATTTCGGGAAACGAGCTTTTGGCCTGCCGTCGCGTCCCGTGGAAGATAAATATGACACGCGGGGAATTCGAGCGTCGTATGCGATTGCCGAACGAGCCGCGAATGCCAGGCAGGTGTATCCGCGATGCAACACGGGTCCAGAAATAAGAGGAACGAGTGGAACAATCGGGCCCATTAATTAACTCCTTGACCAGCCGAAATTCGATCCCACCTACCGCTTCGCACAAAACAATCGACTAATTCGCGAAGCAAATGGACAGACGAGCCGTTCATTTCGAATGTGGCCGAAGTCAATTTTTTAAAAATATCGAGCCAGCTGTTTTAATAATTATATCTCTGCGTTATGTACTATAATTTCATTTTCAGGAAAGCCTCTAGAACGTAACAACTCTTAGAAATACATCAACGTTATGCTATTGTATCATCTGCATTTTTCAAATAAATGGACTTGGGCCATTTTCAAAATAAACTTCGATGTTACTTTGCCGTTAAATTGTATTTAAACAAGCTTAAATGTTTATAATCTTATAAATAAATATATCGATGCATTCGGAAGGGTCTGGAGAATAATTCCAGAAGCAGAGAAAAATGATTAGAATTCAATTTTCCCTTTTAACTTCCTGTCCCTTCTTCCACTAGATTATATTTAAACAAGTTTGAATGTTTACAATCTCATAAAAAATGTATACCATTCTATTCGACAAAGTCTACAGAATCATTTCATGTAAAAATAACTCACATAGTGTTAACACCCGACGAAATAATTCCGAAATCCGGAAGTTCTCCAGCGCCCGAAAGTCTGCGATGCCCGCGAAAGAAGGTTTAAAATAAGTTGCAAGTATAGCGACTTGGGCGAACCGAAGCCGAAACCGACCATAGTTACAGCGTTCCCGACGCCGCTCCGAACGGCTCGCATAAGTGGGTAGCCGTTTTGCGCCGCCATTAATCGCTCATTAACGCATTCGTTGAACGTGATAAAGCGGGAGCCACGGCCGGGAGACGGCCTAACCTGTCGCACGTGCGACAATTTATTCCCGGGAGATATTTCGGTGGCAATAAAGTATCTCTCTCTCTTTCTAGCCATCGCAAGCTCTCTCTCCCCCTCCGATAATGATGATATCTGATAGCGATCCGATAATAGAAAGGCGGTAGATGGCTAAACGCGGGGAACCAAAGGCCCGGCAGCTCCGCGGTCCTCGTAACCGAACCGCCAACGGGCTGACGAATAGCTTTTCAAGGTGACCGGCCGAAATATCCCGGTTCGCTTCTCCTGCATAGCCGATTTAATATTTCCACGATCGCTGCCAATTCGAGACCGTGCCGCCGTCCCGTTTCTTCTCGCTAACTTGTTACATTATCGTGATATAATGATCCGAGTCCGGTACGCGAATCCAGCCGAACGCGCCCGCGACAACCTTGCGCAAGCACGCGCGGCGATTTTAATTGGTGGCGAACCGCCCTCATCATCGCGCAGGACTTGGATGCGATCGTGTCAAACACTCGTCGAACTATCTCAGGCGGAGTCGTTAATAACATCCATTGTTGGTGTATTGATCTATTTCTTTACTTTGTCTGTTGTTTATTTGATTTATTTTCAACCCTTATTTATTTGGCGCTTGTCTCGGTGACTCGTAGAGGGAAGATACGAACGACGGATGGTAACGGAAGTTATTTATGAATCCACCAAATAAAACGTGCGAATTTTACATTATATCGCGTGCGTAGGGTTGTCAAATAGTAAATGGAGTATAAATATTTGTATCTTTCCATGTAATGCAGAATAAACATTTTTTTTTAACAGTAATTACGTATGAATGTTACTTAATTCCATGAAAAATTAAAATTATGGCAAATTCGACTGCTTTAAATATATATACTGTAAGTTCAGTAATTAAATGTTTGAAAGAGCTACTTACATGAGACGATAAACTGTTCCCTCAGCCCTGCACGCACAGTAGCGCACGAAAGAATAATAAAAGATCCGGACGAAAAGAAAGAAATTGACCAAGTTGTGAAGCTGGATTTCTTATTAATCCGTAACTACTGTTGCCGGCCTCTGAGACATCTACTAATTAACAAGATTTCAGGAAAATAGATTTTTAGTACAGTAAATAGCCTGTAATTAGTTTCACCTTCTCGTGTAATACAAAATTTGGTAAATGAACTTTTAAAATAGTAGTTACATATTGAAATAGCATTTCAAGTATATTTTAATAATTGCTCGTGGAAATACTATTCTGAAGTTACAATTTCATTAAAAGAAATATATTTTATGAAATAGTAATATTCCACGAAATACTATTCGGAATAATAGCAATAATATTACAAATAATAGGGCCTTTAACTTCTCATTGCACCCTGTACACAATTTTATCCATAACTTGAGACGTTAATTTTGTTTATAAGCAACTGAAAATAGTATCAATAAAAGAAGATAAGATTGATACGTTCGATTCAACTATTGTCAGGTTTAATCTTGAAAGAATTGCATTTCTCCGTATCGTTCAGAGCAACGACACAGTTTCTCAGGAATTATTTTCCGCGGCGCTGCAAAATATCTCCTTTCGACGCGTGCAACGCCTTGAAAACAATACGCATTGTTTACTAAGCTGTGCTTCGTTGTTATGGTTGGACTGATTGTAGGAAGTTCGATGGGATCGTCGAAGCTGAATACTACTGCCGGGTGGGTACGATTATGGCTGGCGCCATATCAAAAGGCACAGTTGCTTCTCACGCCAAGTATGTACGAAATGAGAACGACTGCCTCGATCGTTTCTATTCCTGAGGCCGCGTTTCCTAGCCGGCTGGCTTTATTTTATTTCACACCGAACTGTTTCACATCCGGAGATGAACGGCGGCGCAACGCGGGAGGAACGCCATTTTTTCTGTCGTTGAAAAACGCCTATGTCCGCGGGGTGACTTTAAATCCCGACTAAAAATATTGCCGGTTTATTTTCGTGGTCTAATTGACGACCGGAGTCCTCGGGTTTCGACAGACTGCAGGCAAAGTTACCGAAAAAATCAAACATCTTCAACGAATTCTAATGTGGGAGATCGTTTTCGAAACTATTATATTTCATATGTTGTGCATAGTTTTTTGTCTATTTTTTTTTTGTTTCAATTTTATCCACTTTACTTTACTTGATTTTTAGTTTGCTTACATATTATGCGATTGTTGTAAATTAATGTTTCTAACATTTTTGTTTATTAGTTTTATATTACGTCATTATATTTATCTAGAATAGATGTTTCGTTACGATTAGGGACAATCGCACGCCATCTTTCATGAGTGAAATCATAAATCGTTACAAGGAGATCTTCGAACGTGTTTGTGTGATATTTATTCACAAAATACATTTATTATTCATCTGTCTTAAAGTCTGTTCTTCTAGCTTTTATACGAGATACAAAATGTTAGAAAATTTAACGAGAAACATTGGAGTCTCATTTTTTAGATTAGCGTGAATGAATCTTGCCGCAATTTCTATAAACCGTAATGTAAATTTCGGTAAGAATCATCTGCTGTTTTCAGATGTCCGTATAGCGCCATTTCATGAAGCGGCAAAACGCTGAAACTGTTGGTTAAAGCTATTGGGGAATATGGTAAGAGTACCTACTAATAGTAAGATAATTTAGACACTTACCATGGATGGTAACATAAACGAAGTACAGTGAATACCTTGTCTATGCTGATACCACATATATAAGCCATAGACTTAGGTATATGTAGACCGTAAGAGTGCGCCGTTGTTTTTTAGCGATGTCGGTATTTCAGAACATATGACACGGAATCTCGTATGGTGTCCAGACTACTCTGATAACTCGTATGAGGCTCTAATATTTACCACTAGATGAAAATGATAATAAAATTCTGGTATTTATTTCGTGTGTCACTGTGGTGAAGTTTACTACTGTTGATACATCAACTGTTGGTAATTTACCGAGTTTATTTTAGTATACCTAAACTAATCTTGCAAGTAGTACAAGTCAATATGTCAAGTGTCAATGATTTTCGACAAAAGTAGTAGAACTCAACAATAATGACTATAGTCAGACAATGAAAAAAATTTCCGCAATTTCTCCTATTCTTAAAATTATCGAACAGTTTTCAGAAACGTCTGAGAATTTTCTTTGAATAATTAAATTATAATAATTGCGTGTCGATATTATTTTTAAATCTGCAGGTTTCTCAATTTATCAATGTTATAAATAATTATTATTTGATATACATATTTTATTTGTAACAGTATGTACACAAATCGTCAGTGACATTAAAAAATAGTATAATTCATTATGTATCCTGTCAATCAAGTATTAGTAGTACAATAGTAATACTACTAGTAGTCTAATAGTATAGTGTAGTAAAACAGTACAAATATAGTAGTACAACAAGCGTTATTATACAAAACAGTCTTCATGTATCGATTCTGCCAACAATTTCGAACCACTGACGCAATGCATCACTGAGAACTACCGGCAAGGTGTCCAAATCCCGTAAAACAATATAAAATGGGAATGGGAAACTGTCCATGTAAGAATTTATGCCCAGTAATTTTCCATTTTCGAATATTGGCATCCGTATGTCCAGTATCGAGTCCTGCGAAACGAAACGATAAATAATTTCTTTCTAATGATCTAATATATTTCTTTTTTACCTTGTTAAGAGGATTGTCGACAATTATGAAGACTAAGAAAATATTTTGTAATTTGGCCCTTCTCACAGCTGCCTTCACTTTCTCAACTCCCTCTGAAAATATACCTCTGCCATCGGATAGAATAGTTACTAATTTTGCGTTATCCGTGGCAGTGCCCTGACTTGCAAACATGTCCGTTGTATACTCTAACAATTGACCAATCATCGTCTGCTTCTGTTCAAACTTCATTTCTTGGATCAACCTGAAAATTGAATTTCCCATAATTAAAAATCCACTTAGCAATCGATCACTTAAACACATACCTTGCTCCGCTTTCTTCAGTGAAATTTTCGCCAAAGGGATGAAGGATATTCACGCGTTCTCCAAAGTTAATCACAGCAAGCTGCCCTACCTCTAAATAGGTCATGGCCTTGCCAATTAACGACAGAGACTCGAAAGCTAATTCCTTTGAGTGATTATCAGCCATACTACTGGAGTCATCGATAGCTAGTACGATCTGGTAGTCTCTCTTCGACGGTTTCGTACGCCTCAACCATATTTTGTCTTTGCGGAATTCACTGGCAATGTAAGGAATTACTTTTCTCATATTTATGCGCCTGCCAGTTCTGTAATCACCCTTCAACCTAGACGTTAGAGTGGGTTCCAACACTAGACGTAATTTCTCGCTCAGTTCTCTGGCCGCTGACTCTGTCAACGCGCTGATTGAGCTCCAAGCGTTCGCTGCCTCAATGGATGATGTCTGCCGAGTCCATTGACCAAGCATATTTTCAATTTCAGACCTTTTCTTTGCAATATCTTCTGTCGAGACGTCGTAGAGGTCCGCTTCTGATAACTTTGTATGGAAAGTGGACTCACTGCCGCGCAAGACACGGCTTGTCTCTACTTCTTCACCCTCAACTTCGGCTACCATTTCAACTTCTTCAACGTCATCGGACCTCTCACCATTTCCTTGGCCTGACTTCTCCTTCTTACTCTCAGGCATTTTGGAAGAATTCTCCTTCTCCGCTTTGTCCTGTTGTTCTTCTGGCTCTGGATCTTCGTGCATCTTAACATCTTCGTTCTCGTCATCCATTTTTTCTTCATTATCTAAAATCAAAGTGGTGTAAAATTCATTGATTTATTAATAGCGTCGGAACTCGAATAGTCAATTTACCTTCCATATTTAACGCCTGTTGCTTGACTTGTTCCTCGGTGGCAGCGTCAAAAACAACGTCATCGAACTTATCAGACTTCTTGATGTGTTCATAAGTCTCGCTTGCGCCTCCATTGTCAGCATCGTCCCCCTTTTCTTCGTGATCATCCCGCTCCTCGTGCATTAATCCAGTCTTCAGTTTCTTTGCAGACGGTTGGACCTCGTCGTCGAGCAGACTGCGGTTTTCATCGCTTTGACCTGGTTTCCTTCGTTTCTCAATCGGCTTGGACGACTTTTCTTCGCCGGACGTAGGAACGTTCTCTTCTTTTTTAGACCCAGAGTGACCTTGCCGTTTTTCTGTCTGCGACTGACCGGTGCCTTTGATGAAAATTGAAAGAAAATGTAACTTGATAATATGAAGGAATATGAAGTACTTGTTAGCTATGTTAAACTTACCTTTGTCCTTCGTATCATCTGCTTGAACGTCTGTAGGATCAGTTTCCATGTTTTCTTCATTCGACTGGCTTTCCACAGCATCTCTGGAGCCGTCTTTCCTCGACTCAACTTCCTTACTGGCATCCACTTCCTTGCTACTGGCATCCAAACTAGGCGAGACTTTTTCTTCCTGGGGTTTTTCTTCCTCCATTTTCTGTTCTTCCGAGTCATTTTCTTTGTCCTCTTCGTCATTCGTTTCTTTGGTGTCTTTCTTTTTGTTACCACCCGCTTGTGGATCTTCTTCTGCGTCAGTATCATCCGAGGTATCATTCATGGGTTCGTCTGCATCTTCTTTGCCCTCCTCTTCTTTAGATTCTTCGGGTTCTTCAGGTTCTTCTGGGATCTTAGACTCTTTCAACTGGTCTATGTCGAAAGGATTCTCTTCCTGCTCATCAGTTTCCTTATCCTCTTTCATGTCATCGTCCAAAGCCATATCCTCTGGGAGATCAAACTCTTCCGGTTCGATTTCTGGCTGTTGTTTCCCATGATAAGGATCTATCTGATCATCGTCGACCTCGGGTTCGTCGAACTCATTGATGTCCTTCTTCTCTTCTTCTTTTCTTTTACCTTCCCCTTCCGTTTCCTCGTCTTTGTTGTCATCTTCCTCCTCGTTACCATCTTTGGTGCCCATTTCTTCTTGGCCGGTCTCCTCCCCACTTCCCTTCTTGTCTTTCTTGTTTTCTTCACCTTGCTCTTCTTCATTTTCTTCTTCCTCTTCGTCATCTTTCCACATCTCTTCGTCGAGCTTTTCAGCAGTCTCGTCAGTTTCACCCATTTCTTTATCTAGGTCTTCATCTTCCTCTTTATCCTTGTTCTCTTCGTCTTGCTCCAAGTCTTGCAAGTGGCTTTCAAAGTTCTCCGACATCTCGATACCTTTATCTTCCTCCTTTGTGTCCTTCTTTTCGTTATCCTTTTTCTCGTCATTCGGACCCTTCGTGTCTTCCAGCTGATCCTCCGATTCGATTCTATCCGAGACATCCTTTTTGCCTTCGCCCTCAGCTAGACCCATACCTCCCTCGCTTGGACCACCGTCTTGATCGTTCTCAGGTGTATTTGCGTCTTGCGGTTGACAAAAACCGTTTGTAGCCAAGTCGAGGAAGACGTTCAGCTGAAGATAGAGGAACTTACACGTTAGGCGGAATGAGGCTACTTGTTCGTACAAATAATACTGAAGAAGAAGAGCGTATTGCTTGAGAAGGGGTACGTGTTCTAAAAGCGACCTGGAAATGAAGGGAAATATTTTATATGATGCATTTTAATGTCAATAGAGTAGTAAAAGAAAACTCACCCTATACAGTGATTGGCAGACTTGACATCCAACTTGTAAACAATTTGCAGCAATTCCCCGAGGACTTTTGATGCTGTTCTCAGTTTCAAATCTGGGATAGCTGCCTTCAAAGAATCTATCAATCCTTCTGTCATATAATTTTCTTCGAAACTCTCTTCAGACTCTTTCTTAGATTCCTCTGTCACCTCGTTCGATTTCTGAAGCTTCTTCTGAATTGCAATTAGAACTTGCGTGATCAGCACGTCTAAACGTTTCTTGTACTCAACCACGAGATCAGATTTTTCAGACTCCTCTGTCAATGGCTTGCTCAATGTTAACTCAAAGTGGGCAACATTCTCGGTAATCTTGTTTATCATGAACTGAAGGTTCTCGGTGATAGGATGATCTGCTGTGAAGACTGTGTTGAGGTCAGCTAGTTTTTCTTTGACGTCGTTGACCTTCTGGTAACTTGTTCGAAGGAAGTCAACGTGTCGTTTGTGGAAGAAGAAAATGTGTCCCGACGTTTTAATCCTCTTGGAAACTGCCATCCATTTGTTTAGTTCATCCGCCATGTTCTTTATAAGCGTTACGGAATCTTTCATGGACCTTGCCAACTCTTCGGCAACGTTGTGCTCTTTTAAAATGGGTCTGACTGTACTATTTAGGTCAAGAAGTTTCTCATCTTCAATTGAGTCAGGCGGAGAACTTTCCAAGAAGAGAATAACTTGCTTCATACTCAGTTCCAGCACCTGCAGCAGATCCTGGAAGTTCAACATTAGAGTTTGCAGGTCACTTTGTCTTGTCTCTCTGCTATTAGCTTCTTTACATAAGTCGTCCTTCATCGTAGCAAGGTTGAGCAGTTGAATTCTCAGGGGAAGGAAATGTTTAAGCAGGTTGGAGACTATTTCTTTCTGCGTGTGCGCTAGTAGAATCAGATGAGCGGAGAATCCTCGACAACGTTCAGCATTCTGCGGCCCAAAATCGCTTTTTCCAGAGTTCAGAATGCCGTCGAGGAAGTTTAATTTGATCAGAGATTCGTAGTAATACTTATCACAGTCCGACCATTGTTCCAGTAAGCCTTTCTCCACGTTCTCATTCAAACCTCTACCGAACTCGAACCTTTTCATCTCTAGCAGATCCAAGGGCGTCGAACCATGATTTATGACTTCATATTTTCTGTTCTTCCAGGTCAGGATACCGATTCGATAAGAAAGTCCAAGTTGGCTTAGAGACTTAAAGTAATTCGCCAGTGCCATTTTCTTCTGCTGAAGAATACTCTTCAATTGCGACTGTTGCTTACTCTTTGCCAAAGTCTTGTCCACTTCTAAATTCTTCAGTCGCTTGCTCTCTTCAAGTGAGTCTTCTATGAAAGATTCAATATCATTTCTAATCTGTGAATAGTTGTTCTTCACAACAATCTCCTGGCAGAATTGACTAGCCTTGCGAGCTACTTTCTCCATTTTGCTCAATTTACCAGACTCAAGCTGGATCGAGAAATCAGTAGGACTCAAATCTTTCATGTTACGTATGCTAGAAACCTCAGCTTTCGTTTTCAAGGCCAAGTGAGCAGCAACGTTCGCCAACAAGCCCTTTTGGAATTCCTTCACGAACTTGTGCAGAGTTCTGCGTGCTTTCTCGGCGGTGTTCTTCACTGACCAATAACTGATGTCGTTCCACCTAGTGATCTTGATCGTATCCTTTAACTTCTTAGCGATTGGCTCCTTCAAGGTCTTAATTTTATTAGTTACATCGTCCAAGAAACGATTATAGTAATGATAAATGTTCCAGAAAATGGCAGACAGCTCTTTTTCGATTTTGCTCTCAGTAAACGTAGAAATATGTTGGTAGAAAAGGTAGATCAACTGGAGTCTGGATTCAAACTGGATCAAAGGCGACTCTGTCAGGAAGCGTTCCAAGCTTTCAGAAATTTTCTGCTTCGAAGGAGCAGCGACCTTACTCTCCGCCTCTTTGTTCATATCGTCTTCCTGGCTCTCGGACGATTCGACAAGATACTGGTCCACCAAGTTGAACAAGAAGAACCACCATCTTGACGCTTCAGATTTTAAGTTGTCCTCGAGGATCTCCAAGGAGTCGTTCCATCTGGATAGCTCCAGCTTCCTCCAGTGAAGGATCTTCTTACCAAAGAATTCGATGAACTCTACCAAGCTGACATCGTGGCGGGCATTCTCCTCCCACTGCTGGATCTTCGTGAGCAACAACTCAATGCCAACCAGGAACCTCAACAACGACGAATTAATTGGAAAACTGAACAGTCTCTCAATTATTACTTTAATGGAATTTAATATAGGATTCTCTGACCACTCCATCAGGAAGGCCTCAATCTTCGCAGTCAGTTTCTCGAAGTACGGCTGACATTCTTCAATTTCAGTGATGTTTGGGTCCTTATAAAAGTCATAATCATGATTGTTGTTGCTCCCGAAACTACATTTCCGCGAGACTAGTACATTCAAGTTACAGATTAATTTTGACGATAAATTCTCCGGCCATGTTTCAATGGAGGATCCAAACATCTCGAACCTGTGAGCAAGAGGCTCCACAAAGTTAGGTTCCTTGATCTTTCCTGAGTGATCTAACTGGTTTTTAGACCTTCTAGATCTATTCGTTAATTTTTCAGGAATATTTGACGGTTTGTAAGTTAAGTTCCTTAGGATGTTCCAGTGGAGAGTTTGGATCTCCCTTGCATCTTTTGATGATATGAGTTCAACGAAGTGGTCCTTCTGATTGGGATCGTTGCATGAAAGTTTCTGGAGCTCTGGGAATTCCTGTTGGAAGTCGGGGAATATGTCTACAAGCTCCAAGAAGTCTTGCTGGAAGCCAGGGAACATTTTCTTGTAGTCCAATTCGTCCTCCTCCTTCTCAGACTTCATTTTGAACAAACTCTCTTTCTCCTTTGCCTCCTCCTCTCTCCGTTTCTCTTGTTCCCTCCACAGAATTCGAATCTTCTCAAAGATTTTGCTCATTTCTTTTGAAACCAATCTCGAACTTGTTCCAACAAATGTAGAAAAGTTTTCTAATTCGCGCAAAGCGATCATTGCCATGGCTAATCTGTCTTTCTCAATACTATTGGATTCAGATTGTTTCGCATGGATCAAAATCATCTTTTCAGAAGCGCATAATTTAACTAGATCTAGGTAATTCTCCTGGTAAATGGTTGCAACAGGGAAACGCAGTAGATTGTAAAAGATGTCTGAGTTCAGGCATTGATGTTGCAAGTTAGAGATCTGTTGAACCAAAATTGAGACACCGTGGTGCAGATTCAAGATGGCAGAGATCATAGGAGAGACCAGATCAGGGAATCCCACCAGGAAATTCTTTTCCAATTTTCCTGCGAATCTCTCCAACGATTTCTTCCAGATCGTTGCTTCGTGTAGCTGCTCGCGATCTGGATTGATTAATTCCCTTCGACCAGCTCTACCTGCAACGTCACTCAAATGATTCAGCTGTCGGAAGACCGTTTCAAACGAGCCAATATTCTTCGAGAAATTCTCGACCTCTTCCCGCAGATTTTGGAAATTCGAGGACGGTCTGACAGCCTGGACATTTTCGAAGTTCTTCATCTCCGTCGATGATCTCTTCAGATGATTGATCCTTGACTGTATTCGGTCATGAGGAGCGGATGTTGCAAGAACGACCCTTTGCAGTTGCTCGACTAACATCAAGTGTTCCAATTCGGATATGTTCTCGCGAATGTATTTTGATTTTAGGGCAATCTTTTGTACCGGATCTATAGATCCCAGATCGTGGAAGAGGAAGATTTGGAGGTAGCCGAGGATTAACCAGCCTTTTCCCCTTTCTATGTCGTTTTCTTCAGTTTCGAGCTTCTTCGTGATTTCTTGCAATGTTTTCAGCGGTTCCATGAAACGATTATGCAAATCCATTTTTTCTTCCTGATTTAGCGTTAGTGTGAAATTTTTTAGGATGCTATTGATTGCAGACGTGTAGTAATTAGTACAGAATTGAAGGAGAACAGAGTCATTCGTAGAGAAATTGAATTCTGATGTATTCAAAACCAAGGAATTCCTCCAGAGCATTGTTTGGATCGTTTTCAATAGTTTCTTCTTTTTCTTATGATTTCCAAGGTTGATATTGTACATTCGGTTCCCAGACTTTGTTAGAAACAGATTGAAAATTAACGTGCAGAGGTTCGACTTGCTGATCAGGCTTGTCTGAAAATCATACAATGATCGTTCTTAATTAGTTAGTTAGTTCTTCAAACAGCTTCGCAGTAATTTATTTAATACAATTATCAGTAAAACAAATATCATAGCAGCTATTTTAAATATTAAAATTGAAATTATAATTAATCGATACATGCTGTAAAAAGAAAAAGTAGAAATACCTCAGAAGCACTGTCGCCATCTTGAATTTCCTCTTCCCTCTGCTCAAACCAGTACAAAAGAACGTCGGAGTTCCTCACAGCGAAAGATCTCGCAGAAAAATCCTCGATCGACAACAATAACTCAAAAAATAATCGAATCCTTTGTGTCTCCGTGATTTCATCCGAATTTAAGCATCTCATTAAACCGATCAGACGCGCAGGGATGGTCGGAATATCCCCGAACTTTTCAAACTTGTTATCGTCGCTAATCTTTTCGAATTTTCCGCTAATAATTCTGCAGGAATTTTGAACACCTTCAAGATTTTCTATGGTCATGTCATTCGTCGATTTTCTACTAATTTCCTGATTGAAGTCGATAGAAAATTGCTGAGAAATTTTCCTTTGAAAATGATAAGCGAAAAGCAAGAAGAAAAACTCGTAGATCGGCCATATTTCCATTTCCGACAGGTTCTCGTTGTTCCGAATTTGCTTGTTGTCCAGTTCTTTCAGTGTCACGATTTCCGCAACGAGATTATCCAATTCCATCGCGTCCTCCGTCCTCTGACTATCTCTGAAATTCTCCGAGCAAATGCCAATTAATTTCTTCCGCGCCGTGAAATTCTCCGGGACCGCCAAGGATGCAATTTTCAATCTTGTCTTCGAAACTTCGATCGAGTCTTCGTCCGTCACTTCAATCTTCTTTAAAATTGACCTCAATTTCTCGTGGAAACTCATCGAATCCACCGAAAAGTGTGGCGGCGGAATCGATAGCAGCTTCTTAACCCTTTTCCGAATTTTCCGGAATCTATCCACGTTAATTACTATGTTCAAATAATCCGTTGAAAAATCATTCAACTCCGTGCGTAATTTTACGTCGCATTGTTTCTTGTCCAACAGCGCGAATAATTTTTTAAAAAGCTTCACCAACCATTTGTAATGGACTTTCAAGGAGGAGGAGATTTCCCGGAGATCCAGGAACGTTCCTCGGGATTTATCGATCAATTCAATGGCACCTAGATCGTGGTATCTTCGCAGCCATTTTAAAACGTCTCGTAATTCGACGTAATCCACGTCGTTGATCGAAAGGTGCTCGCTGTGGAGTATAATTTCAATAATTTTTGTGGACTGATCGATTAGTTTTACGAAGTTGATGATCAGGGGCTCGTTCTTTAGGTTGCTGGTCAACTTTCCTGAAAGTTAAACAGTACGTGTAATTGTAAAATTCTACAGATTAAATAATATTGTTTGAATTACAAAAAGTATATTAGACGAAATACTTATTACTTTTTATACTTGTTAAAATAGCAGAGATACTTGTTACAATATAGTCTTACAAATGTGAAGGAATTTTATTATTCCACCTAACTGAACGTATTGAAAATGAATCGAAAAATTTGCGCAGATAACTTACCGGAACAAATAGCAGAAGAATAGTCCTCCAGAAGCATAATGTCCGCGTTCTCGGCCCGTTTCGCTCGACGACAGTCAAAAATCATCGCCCGGAAGTACAAAGCAATCGACAGATTGTTCGCAACAGTGCTAAGCTGATCGAAGTTGAGGGGAAACTCCGCCCCGGAATTCTTTTCAAACAAGATCCCCGAGTTCCTCACCTCCGCGTTCAGAATCTCGCCGAGTTTCCCGAAATCGTCGAAACCATTTTTCGATAGAATAAACGAGCACCAAGCCCGTCGGATCTCGACGTCCTCCATTGATGATCTCTCGTAGAACTCGAGCAAAAGAAGTTTCAGAAATTCCGACGTGTTTGTCACCGGATGCTGCATGAACAGACCTTCCAGATCGATTTCCTTCGTGCCGGCCCTGGGAACGACGACGGAAAGCAAATAGAATTTTCTGAACATCTCTCCGGCGAGCGACAGCCATTTTCCGAACGGTTTTAAATAAATTTGAAACTGCTTTACCGCGTAGTACGTGGTGATCTTTTAGATTGCATGCTCTCGCTGCTCTAGCTTAAATGTTTCGTACCATTCCGCTAGCCAAACGAAAATTTATACTCTTCGGCTTATGATATTTTCAATATAATAAATTAATGTACGTATGAAATATAAATTTTATACACTTTTATTCACTTATTTATATACTATTAATACTCTTCTAAACATTATTTTGCATAAATGAAATATAAAATATTATTTCTTCTTTTTATAACTTCAGTGGAAATTAATTTCAGTGAAAGACGAATTTATACTTTTCTGTTAGAGAAGCAAAGAACCAGTTGTCAGATTTCAAACTTGCAAAATTATATTTTAATAGCTGATATTTATGTATAATGTAGATAACTTGAAACAGAATTATAGAATATTCTAAGATATTATAGAATATTACTAAGATAAATTTAGAAAAATTTGCTGGTTTTTGAAAGAGGGATTGTTGTTCAGGAAATTTTGAAAATAATTCAGAGCGCGATACATGCGTTTTCAACTGGACTGGCCATTCGATACACGAGCTCGCAGTTCCTCCAAGGAGAAATTCCGAAAAATCCCAATTTCTTGAGACCCCCTAGCATTATAAACCCCTACCCCCCAAGCATTATTCCATAAAGCTACAATTGATGAATTCTCACCCTAAAGTCTCCGCAGCGGATCTGAAAAGGGACCCCTGCTGCTCGATCATAGCGAGCCTAGAATTTTTCCTGAGCTCGAAAGTGCTGAGCGTAATGGCGTCCAGGCCGCAACAAAGAGTCTCATTCTTCTCTGTATTCTCCGACAGAATTTCATCGACTTTTCTCATCGCATCGTTCCTCGTCTTATGGTCGAGGACACCGAAAATTTCTCGATAGGAATTCTTCAAGGACACGTCGAACTTGAATCCTTTCGCCATCTGTTGGCTGGTGAACGACGCGACCCTTAGAATCTCGTTTAGTTTGAACTGCTCGTTGCAGCAACGGTCGTAAACATTCAGTAGGACATCCTGCCGGCTCACTTCTCTTATGCCGCATTTGTTCAACAATGATCTGACATCCAGATCGTTGTGTTTGAGACGATTCTGTGGAGTCAAGACAGCGATTTCTACGCCTCTGTTCCGCATCGCTCTAAAATCATAGAATCACAGTCGTAAGTATAAAATGATTTAAATGCTCGGTTTCATTTCGTTGGTATTTTTCTAGTTTTATCTGGATGGCATGCAAATCGATGAATTTTGTTTAAACAGTTTCCTTCAGTTAGGTTTAATATACATAAATGTATTATAATATAATATTACAATAGAGAATTGATATAGAAAAGATGAAACTGAATGAATAGCAGGTGTCATTTGATTCATTATATGATAATAATATTTAAGAATCAATTTTCATAGTGTTAGTATTTCCGAATGAAATCTATTAATGTATTTTCGACTACTACTGAAACTATTATCGTTATTATTATACAATATTATAAGAAGACCGAAGGTTCGCCAAAAAGAATTACTGAAAATATTTCGAATAAAACTAGCAATAAAATTTGAAATAAATATTATCATTATTACATCAAACTATTCTGTTATAATATCTACATTTACATAATATAGTATATGTAGTATATTTATATAATAACAACAAATGTTTAAATAGTCGTCAAATGAAGTTGTATAGATGTAAAAGACCTTAAAATTAAATAGATACAAAAATTAAATAATGTTTTGTGACGAAATATTGTGACAGTATATATATATATAATCGGTGATGGAACCACGTCCGAAAGAAAACTTTATTATTCTCAGCCGGCGCAGTCGAGGGTAATGGTTTCCCATTACCTGGAAATTTCGCCGTAACGAGGGTTCATAGTGAGAAATAAGCGGAAGTTCTTGTGGGCCCTCACGGTGAACACATTTCCGTTTTCGTCGACGCCTTTCTCACCTATCGTTAGTACGCCGTTAGGCTCCAGCAGTCCATTCAATCGGTCCAATATTGCTGGACTGCAGAGATTTACTTGGTCGAGCAGCAGCCACGTGCCGTTTTGCAGACACTGCGAGAAAATCGTGGAGAATTAGAAACATCGAACGTGGTACATCGAGCAGAAATCATTTTTACTTCTTCCTTGATTGTTTGAAAAATACTTTCACAGATCATTCAACCGATTAATTGATCGTTATGAGAAAAAGTTACAAATCGTTTACTCAATTGTCATTAGAAAAATGTCAAGTTGTCTATTATAAAGTATAACAATCTCAATTCTATAAAATAGCAATAATATTTTCAAAATTTCGTGGTAAATCGTCCAGCTACTAATATTTTTAGCGTTCCGGAAAGATACAAATTAATACTGTTTCAAAAATAGAAGATTCAACTTCGTTCGCTGTAACAATGTCAAATCAACGAAAACGACGGCTTCTCTCCGTTACGCGAGGTATACAATTGTTGAACGGAGGCTTCTGCTTTTTCTAGCGCACGATTGGCGATCAGTTTTTACAGGCGGCCCACTGGAAATTTATTTACCTAGCGAATAGGTTGTCGCGAATCATCGGAAGCAACGGAAATATGTCGGGAATTGTGTTTGCGAGCCGCGGCGGCACCGGTTCTTAACTGAAACAAAGACAATATTTACCTTGACAAGCACGCTGTCAACCCACTCGAATTTTCCGCCGGCGTTCAAACATTTGTCTTTTTCCACGACGATCGATAGATCGGTCAGTTTTTCCGCGATATCGCGCAGCAGCTCAGACTGGCCCGGCGACGACAATGTTTCCATGGCTAACACCAGTCTCGATAATTCCTCGCATTTTCGGAGGAACAGCTTCGTTTCCGTCAACATCGTCGTTGTTGTCCCCGTTGTTGTCCCGTTGTCTGCCGAAGAAAAATTGATCGCATGAAATATGCAGGAACCACGCCAACGAACGTTAAATCCCGCGCATTGACGTTTCTCTTTGGGCATCGTCTCTGTCGCGGTTAATTTTCACGTTTCTAGAGACTTACCGTATTTACGTTTCGTTTATTTTTACACTGACATTTATTGTTTTTATTATTCTGTTATTTTTACTGTTCTTAATATTCTAGTATTTCCTGTTTCTTTTCTTTACCATTTTTAATATTTTTACTATTCTCTATCTCTTTTCTTTACCATTTTTTATATTTTTACTATTTCTATTTCTTTTCTTTACTATTTTTAATATTTTTACTATTCTCTATTTCTTTTCCTTACTATTTTTAATATTTTGACTGTTTTCTATTTCTTCTCTTTATTACCTTTACAGTATAATTTACCTTTTCTACTAATACAATCTAGGACTTTTTTCATAGATTTTATCAATATTTAATTATTATAATTTGTCATTGTTATCATTCTAGAATGGAATCTACCTTTCTCATAATTTTTATAAGACCATTTAAATTTTGTTGCCATTTTCTACAATAGCATTTACCATTTTGACGATAGGATTTATCATTCTTGTAGCAGAATTTACAACTTTTATCATTTTTATTGAGAAATCCCTCATTTTATTATTTTAACATTGCATTTACGCTTTTTTCTACAGGATTCAACACTTTTACTTTTTCTCCATTTCTTTAACAAGATTTACTATGTTCGTCGTAACTTTTATCATCTTTGTTATAGAATATATTATTTTTACGATAATTTGTCATTAATTAGAAAATTAACGATATATATTTTTCAATACAATCAGTAATTCAAGTAATTCAACAGATAAAAATACTTGCAAGAATAATAACAGGAAGGTGAAAGTTGAATGCATAAAAATCGAGTACAAATAAAAAACGAATTAAATTAAATAATAGAACAAATCATTAAAAATATTTGTTGCGAAAAGTCCAAGTTGAACGTTCGAAAATGAAGAACAAACGAAAACAGAAGTATTAGAATAGCGGTGATCCGAGAGCGAGTATAGTTCGGTGCGAGTTTAATTAAGTCCCCCAGCTGATTAGCATAACGAATGCATAAGAATTCGGTGGCGTGGGAAGTAATTTCCTCGGCGAGCACGCTGAATGACAAAATACCTTCAGACAAACGTCGAATGTTTTCCAGTAGTCCATGGTAATGGGACACCTGATCCAAATTCTCTTTGCCGAGTCTTCTCCTTAGGATTTCGATTAACAGCGTCTCCGTGCGCTCGAGCAATCCTTCGAAGTGTCGATCGTAATCCGTCTGTAACAGAAAAAGATCGCAAGAAACGTTAATTCGATTTCTGTCCCGGAATAGCTCTATTTGTTACTGTTTCCGGTACACGTGTTCACCGGAGACCTGTGAGCAACGCCGCTGGCACCGTGTTTTCAGACACGTTTTCACGCCGCCACGGCTAACTAGCTGACAAATGTTTTAAAGGTTTATAGAAATACATTAATATATCACTGGGAAAATTATTTCTTCAATCGTGTCTTGTACACATAATTTACGAGCAAAGATTGCATACATTCAGTCAATTATTCTTATTTAATTGTCAAGCGTCAATGGTTCTTAGGAATTTATAAATATGTAACCTTCATTTTTAACCTGTCTCTATTATTTGTTATCAGCCAATCGTTTTTGAAACTTCTGTTTGATAATTACTTGTGCATTATTATTAAATTATTGATTGTTACGCATTTAGTAAGACATTAATAATTTTCTTAAAATCGATTGTCAATTATTATCGTGAAACTATTGACTATTTATTAGATATTAAGTTAATAATTATTATTTAGTAATTAAATATTAATTGTTATTCAATTATTAATTGTTTATTAAATATTAAGTTAATCATTACTGTCAAATTCAGTACAATACTATCTTAATCTTCGCACTTCTATAAAAACGTGAAAAAAAGAACCTTTCTCGATCTTCTACAAAAAATACCAAGTTTTTAATAACATTCTTGAAACATCGTTTTGCTTCCATTTAAATTGTTTTTGTTTCGAATTGGTGCAAAAACGGAAGCACTCGTAGCAAAAAAATGTCTTTGTTCGATCCGGGTGTAAATTACTCTCAAATAAATTTTAAAAATCGATTCGTTTTAAATTCAAAGAGTACAATAAAGTTTTTGATCAACCAAATTTCAAAGCATCGGGGTTGCGCTGTTGATCGTTGAACATTACGATAGTAGGGTAACGAGGCCGATCGAGTTCTTCCTGAAATCGATTTCTACGAACAGGAGATACCCGTGTAGTTGCGGCGATGGGTTCGCGAGTCGAATGCCATGTTGTCAGGTTTGTTACACACAGGGAGACAGCCCGGAATCTCGCCGGTAAGATGGACGCCGAAAAATCCATACTTTCGTCGGGATGTAGGGTCAACGAAGACGCATCAATCACTCCGATTCGACCCGCTAAGAATAATCCTGACGGATACCGGTCTCCGGGGCACAAAACTCCGACGCGTTCTCTCCTCCCTTTTTACGCTCTCTACTCTGCATACCAGCCGCCATTAGCCGCTTAATTACCGGCGAAATTAACGGGATCGGAAGAGAGCTCCACCGGGACAAAAAAAATTCTCTAGACGGTACAGTCTAACAGCTGAAAATATTGAATTTTGTCACCGGTTTGCGGTAAAGTCGCCGTATAAATAAGAACACGGCGAATCGAGACGGATCTTTGCATTGAACGATGTACAAGTACTTTTGTGCAAATGATAATAGTATTTCTATACAAAGTGGAAATGCTTTTGTACAAACGTAAAATTAGAATTCCATTTATAAAAATATATATAAATATAAATAAATATAGGTAAACATAAATAAATATAAACACATATAAATATAACAATAGTACAATTATTTTGTATCTGTAATTTTATATCTGGTAAAGTAATTATTACGTTTTCAGCAGCGAAGACAAAGTCTAATAACAAAATTGCACGCGTATTATATTACGTGTCCGGCCGCAGAAAGAACGTAAAATAATAAAAACGCCGCAAAAAATGTGTAATTCTTCTGCAGACAACAAGAGAGTTATTAGGATGTCTCTTTCTTTTTGACCCAAGTATAATAATTTAATCGAAACCATTGAAATTGTGATACAGTTGCAGCGTCGCGGATGAATTGTTAATTGGCAGAAAGTTCTGAACAATAAACTCGATATTATCGATATAAATAAATCCTTGGAGTATTTGAGGGGGATTGTTAAGAATCTCATTTATCAGGCTCTGACTATGACGTTATCCTGATTTATTGTATTCTATAGTATCTATCTGTACGATCCGCGTGTTTATGCAGATTAAAACGATCCTGCGGTAATTTATAGAAATCAATTAAGTAAACGCGGAACTCGCTGATTGCCAAAACATCGTTTCAATTAAAAATACTAAAAGACTTTAATTATATTCTGTTGTCAACGTTATTTTTTGCGTTCAGTGGAAATAATCACGTTCATTGTTTGAAAAATTGAAGTACTGATTTAGATTCGAATAAAAATATTATATCGATTTCCAATTGTTTAAATTGATTACAAACTAAGATCCGTTACAACTTAATCGTGCTTATTGTAATTAGTATTTTGATTGCTTTCATTTTAAATTAATGTAAGCTTCATATTTATGTGACGACAATTATGCATGTTGGGTTACAATGACGAAATAATTTAATGAAATACAGTTCTTATAATAATCGTAAAGGATTCTATTTATTCGTAAATTACTATAACATATACAATTTTATACCCGAAGTTAAAATAATTTTGATACACCCTGTATATTTCCCATGAAAGTCTATTTAAGTTATAATTGTAATAAATAAGCTAACGAACTATCTTAAAAAGAATAATTTCTATTTCTATTTTCCAAACATTTCTGTTTGCAAATGATTGTAATAATTTTGCTAACAAATTATGATAAAACCAACAACTTCTATTTCTATTTTCTAAATTTCTATCTACAAACAATTATGATTCATTCGCTAATAATTAATCATAAAATCATAATTTATATTTGTATTTATGAAAATATTTCATTTTAATAATAACATGATAGAAAATTTAGAATGTCAGCAACTGTTGCATATATCTTAAGTGAGGAATATTAATCAAAAACAGCAGTGATATAATAAATAAAATAGTATAACAAAGTAGTGAAGTAGTATCACAACCGAAAGTTTTTATAATATAATAAATGTTCTCGCTGTTTAAATAATACGAAAAAAGGAAAGCACATGAGAAAAAAAGAAGCTGATATGAAATATGTAGTCTTGCCAGTGGGAATCGTTGTCTCGGTAAGCCAATGAATTAAAGATGGCAGATTAAGCCGAGCATGTTAAACCCCATACTTTCCACCCTTTTCCTTCTCTGCGATTGATTTTCTACGGCACTGCGGAGACCGCATCTCTTTTATCCTATATAGGATGTGGACAACATTCCTCCTCGAACCGTTCCGATCTGGCGCAGCCGTTATTACCAATCATTAACCCACAAATTGGTGCAATAAATATCGTTCCGTGAACTATAACACGAAACAAACTAAGCGTTACAACGCCGCTTATACGTAGTACCATTCCCTTTTTACTTAATGAAACTGTCCTGCGTCCGTTTGATTTATATTTTGCCACGTTTGTGTGTACCTTTACGTCTGAAATTGTTACTAGCACCTGCAGTCCCCCGCGGGAACTGTACAATTACAGCAATCATGTTATTATAATAGTTAGGACAGCCGATCTTTATGCAAATTAAAAGTCGTTGAAATTAATTGCAACGGACAGAGATTAAACGGCAACGAATTGTTTCTTATTATAAATAGGATAGTAAAGTAATAAAATAATTAAATAAGAAGTAAGATAAAATAATAAGATAATAATAAATAGTAAGACAAAATAAAAATATATTTATTATATTATGAATTTGAATGAATGCGTGCGTCAATTTCTTTTTCAAACGAGTAACAAATTATTTCATCGATTCTTTTGTAAATCAGTATCCATATTTGTGTAAACTTGTACATTGTTAAATGAATGTCTTAGTTAAATGGAATACAGATTACGATTTCTTTCAAAACAGTTTAATAATGATTCCACCCATTTATTCGCAATTATATATCATTATTTTATGTATATAATAATAATGTTGAATTCTGAATAATGAAACGTTAAATGATAATTTCATTCATTTTCTTAAAAATCACACATTCGATAAATATGACTTATAAAATTAATATCGATTATAATGATTCATAACAAAGTAGAATACTAAATGGACCGTTAAGAAATAATTTACTTTTCTTGCTAATCAGTACATTAATTTAATAAATTTGTGAACTATAAAATTTACTTTATACAAATTATAAGATAAATTATTTCTTAACGATCCATTTAGTATCCTACTTTATTAATCACAATAATTGATCATTCTATATGCTAACATATTATACAATTTAGGTACATGAACATATACATATGTACGTACATATACGCATACATGTGTACAATGTATATGAATGTACAGTAAATCAATTGTACTAATGAAGAGATAAAACAATTACTCTCGATGGATCGTCAAAAAAAAAGAGTTAAATTGGAGTTGAACAGTACTAGATACTGTTCCAGAAGCACGTTCAATTTACGGCTGCCGCGGTGAATAAAGTTTTCCGTAATTTTGTTACTGTCGAAATTCGCATAAGGGGTTGGCGTAATTCGTAATGACCGTAGCTGTTACTAACAATTTTACTGCCACGATTCACGTGTTTTATTATGCCCATTACGCAGTTAGGATATCAGCGGAATTGCGAATGTTTCGCGCATTTATGGCTTTGGTAAACACTGGCTGAACATGGTCTCGGTGCACGAAATTTAGTAGTCTTACAATCATGTTTAGCAGGTTTATACGTCGGTATAATATCACTCACTGTGAGAATTCGGAGATCTTCAGAAATAAGAATACGTTGCATCGGAAATACGAAATCATTTATAAACACGATTAAAACCGTATAATAAGTTCAATAATATATTTGAAATAATGCAATCGATGTAGCAATTCGATATAATCGAAATTACTTCAACGAATTCAATAATACAATATTATAATAAAAATAATATAATGATATAATGATTTGGTAGAAACAGTGTAATAAATATAACAACATGATAAAAATACTATAAAAATATAACGACGTAATAGAAATAATAGCACCAACTATAGATTTATATAATATAGATTAAAATAATGAAATAAATGTAATAATGCAATAAGAATGAAATAATAAATAAGAATGAAATAATAAATAAAGTAATATAATAGAAATTGCTCATAACAGAAATAATATTCTGATCTAATAAAAATAATAATACCGGCAATGTAATAATAAAAGTACTATAAAAATAACAGTATCGACAATATATAATAATAAATAAAGTGATATAATAGAAATTGCTCATAACAGAAATAATATTCTGATCTAATAAAAATAATAATACCGGCAATGTAATAATAAAAGTACTATAAAAATAACAGCATCGACAATAAATTTAATAATATAATCGAAATAGTGTAGTGAATATGACAGTACGAAAGAATATAATAAAAATGACTATAATAAATGTAATAATACAATGGTATAACAGAACTAATATAATAAATATGGTAACATGATAAACACATGAAAATATAATGACATACTAAAAATAATGACAATATAATAAAAATCACTTCAGTAAATGTAATAACATAACGTCTTAATAGACATAATACTGTAACCTGATCAAAATATAACGACGTGATGAAAATAGTAGTAGCGACCATGTAATAAATGTCCCATTTCAGTTACAACCTAAACTTTCCCCCCGAGAAATAGTTCTCGGGTCGCAAAACCACTCCCCGAAAAACGGAATTTGCATAGGAACACGCTATTTGTCACCGGCCGGAACACCCGGGTGCCACCCATGACAAAACAAATAACACCATCGCCCCAATTCCCGAGGTACAACGCCCGAAAGAAAAGTCTCTCTCGATCGGTCTAAACAAGGATCGCGCTTTAATGATGTCTCCACGGAGAAAAAGAAAGAAAGAAAGAAAGAAAGAAAGAAAGAGAGAGAGAGAGAGAGAGAGAGAGAGATTGAGTTCCGAGACGATTGTTTCTCCTTTTTTGCTCCGAATCACCGTGATGCGGCAAGAAACGAAGAAAACCTACGGCGACCATCTTGCGGTCAACCATGTTCGCCCAGAGGGAGTCGCATTTAGGACGAGATTTCATTCTTTCTAATTTGTCCTCTTTCGCGGCGCGAAGCGGCGAGACTGAAAGGAGGAAGCCCCCCGTCCTCGTTAAATGCTGAAGGGCTGCTCCGCCGCATGCCTCGCGGCTCTCGAATAAAGAATTTGTCATTAAAATAAATTCAAAGCGCCTGAACCCCCTCTCGAAACAGTCGAACGTGGTACTCGTTAACGTCTACGGGCTTTGTCATCCAATTTTTCATTCACATGGATAAGGAAAATTGGTGTCGCAAAAGGGTGTCGCTTACTGGATGGAACTGTTATTGTTGATTAAGATTTATTGATTAACAAGTGTTGATTAAGATCTGTTGATTAACACGGTTATGTTAACTGTTGATGTAACGTTAATGTAAAGCTGTCTTTTTTTTTTATAACATTGTTTGTATGTTTATTTTTAATGAATTCGGATCAATCTGCTATCTGTTGAAATTAGTCAAATATCGTCTCCTTAATTTCTCCATATCTTGGCATTGACACTGATAAGTGAAATTAGAATAAAAAAAGGCAGTATACAAAATTGTTTTAGTCAAACGATGCTAAATATTACAATCATTTTAATTCTAATACTTAATTTAATATTATCTTGTAGCTGTTCCTGAAGGTGTTACTTTTTGAAACAATCAAATATGGTCTGTTTAACGTCTCCATATCACGTAACTGAATTTCTTCGCCCATATAATTGACGAATACAATGAAAATAATAGTAAAATCATTGTTCAAATTTATATACTCTAATTCAAGCTAAATACTTTAAGTTAACTAATTTCCAGTATCCAATGAAAAAGCAATATTCATTCATTTAGCTACCATCTTGTTACGTGTACTATTATATACATTCTATTAAACTAACTAATTGTTACAGCAACAATTGGGTGACACTTGCAACTGCTACATATAAAACAGTTTAAACATGATATGCGCTTAACAATAAAGACGTAAAGCTCAGCTTTCCTTTGCCAGCCATTTAATAATTGGAGGTTACCAGCCAAATTCGGACCAGCTATCGTTCATTTTAGAAGTAGGTTGGTCCTGAATTACAATTCTTAGTAAAACTAGCGCCATTAATAACACCGTAAATAACCGTCTTCTGCAAGACGAAATCTAGCCAAATTCGGATCATAATACTTGATTAGTTGGTGCCGTCGGTAATACTGCCAGAATTTTTATCTCAGCCAATCTTTTTTACAGTCACCTAGATTTCAGTCAATCTCAAAATTACCCTACTTCAGAAAAATTCTACTCTGGGCATGTAATAATAATAAGAACAATAGACGATCTAATCAAAATTAAACTGCGTTAAATCTATAGTACACTAAATCATCTGATTGACGAGAAAGACCCCAAGAAAATGGCCACACCATTTGATTGGCTATAAAGAATGCAAGGAAATGCTGGCACTGTATTGCTGATTAAAAAGAGTACAAGAAAATGGTCACACCATTCGATTGATTAAAAAGAACGCAAGAAAATAACCACGTTATCTGATTGTTCAAAAATAAACGAAGGAAATATTATATAACCGTTTAAAAATCAACGAAATAATAATGGCCACACTATTCGATCGACTAAAAAGAATGCAAGAAAATAACTGGACTGTTCGTTTAATTAAGAAGAACGAACGACAACGGCCACATCAGTTAAGAAAATCCCAAGAAAATGGCGACGGCGGTTGAAAATAATTGAAATCGTCAAGAAGCAGCCTAAGAATCCACTAAAAATTTATCTTCCGCGCAAAGAAGCAAAGTCCGCCGACAACACCAACAACCGCAATTCCAAAAATGGCGGCACGAGAAGCACGTCGATAAAGGGGAACGGCCCTCGAGGGCCTCGGAAGAAACCGGAAGCCGTCGCGGTGCGATCAATTTTCTAGGGCTCGCGCCGATGGAAAAATACGTTTCCTTCGCTCTGATTGTTTCGAGGGCCGGGAAAGGGGTGGGGGGGGGGCGAGGTGAAAGGGACAGGGAGAGTGCCGGTCGAGTAATGAATTAGAGCCGGGAGTGCTGGCGTAAATTTAGAGCCTGAAATATTCATGCCGGGCTTCGTGGCAGGCCTGAAAAGTTAAACGTGAGTGCGCGGCAGGCGTTTTCGACCGAGGACCGGCATCCGTCCGGGACTTCTTATTATTGGATTCGAGGGTGGACCGGCCCTCGACAATCATCGAACTGATGGAAAGAAAAAAATAATCAAGCGCTCGGCAGCTACGAGCGACGATCCGGCTAAAAACGGTCCCCGTCGGCGCGTGAATTTTTCATTTCACTTGGGAAATTTCCGCGCCACTACGCCTTCCAAATCGATACTATTTTCCGTAATAGCGACTTCAGTTTAAGTTTCAACCTTTATACCGGCCAAAAATCGTTTTTAAAGTCATCTTACGTGAAATTTCAAGGTCACTGTTGTTTTATTAAACGTAATTCTGCCGTTTTCTTTAGACATTATTGTTGAGCGCGAAAAGACACATTCAACGAGTACAATGATGATATACTTTCGATTATCAAATCCCGAGATACTTGTGTCTGAATGGTGACTACATGATATTTTCAGACGCAAGTATATCAAGACTGTTTGATCGCAATGTTATGGTTATTGTAGCCGATGAATTCGTCCTTTTGAGAACTATACAACTATACAGAGCAAACAACATAATTCTACATAAAATAACAATGACCGAGATAATTACGTAGATCAAAGTTTCTGGGTGTTCAATGATCGTAATGTTATAGTTATTATACTCCTTAGACTCACCTTCATATATTCTACAAGGACAGAAAACAAAAATACAATTCAACTATATAAAGACTACTGTATTTTAGTATCAATTATTTTAAAGTGACCAGTTGTTTTTATTTAACAGTAAGCGCACGTATTCCACGTTCGTTAAATTTTTTTCTTGCGAAAATACGATAATTAGGTAACAAACGAACTCTGTGCACTATTCCATTTGGAAGTTTATCAGTTAATGAGATCATCGCCCGTACACGAAAAAAATGGTCCTGGGGGAAAAAACGTTCCTGTCCTGAATTCTGCATTTGAATTGCAAAGTTTCGTCGCCGCGGCGGGAAGTTTGAAATTAGTGGGACGGAAACAACTGTTTGTGATTGTTTGACGAAGAGTCTTCAACAAGCTTAACTTTTTTTATCATCCTCCATCGTCGAGGAACGAGTGCTCTCAAGGGACATCAAGGAAGGGTTCCATTTCGTGGATGATTTCGCGAGCCTCTGATCGAAACTTTAATAATACGTCACCGTTTTTACGGAACTCCTGCCGTAACCGTCAAAATTGTGAAACTTCAAATAAGTAATAACAACCATTTAATAACTACAGAACGTATAATAACTGAAATTATTTTATACATACATATATGTAACGGCAACTTATCATCGGAAAAATAAAATGTTTCTTCCAAAGTGCAAGTATAAATGGAAATGTGCAAGAAAGTTGCTTCAGCTATCGTTTATGACTCAACAATGCCTTTAATAAATGAATTTTTCATTTTAATTCGCCTAATTCGCAGAAACAAAATTGACATCGGTAATGCCACGATTTTAAAAGTCTTTGTGACCTAAAATACAGAATTTAGAGGTGTTAGAGCAATTTTAAACAATAATTCTTTGTCCTTCATTTCAATTATTAATTGTAACATTCTTCTAAAATTACTATTCTCCTAAATGTATCATTATTATAAAATTATCATTCTTGTAAATCAGTTTTGCAAGAGTACAATTTTTATAAAATTGCAATACTTAAAAAAATACTCTATAAAAGTATGATTTTTACTTATTTTTAACAAACGAAAATAGCATTTTATTATTTTTTCGAGAATAATTCTTCACAGGAAACATACAACGTTTCGAATAAATTGTCGATATTTAAACTGTTATAACTTCCTAAAAAAGACTCGTACGACAACAAACCTAGTCTCATATTAAAACTGGAAGCCTCTACTTTCACAATCAATCGTTTATTTTCCCAGCATATGCATTTACCACAATACAACAGGCGGAAAACAGAAGACATAATTTTGCTAATAAGTACCATAAATTGCAACGTCTTCGAAAATACTGTAAAACATTTTTCCTGAAACGAGTGCACCATAGATTTAAAGATCGAAGCTTCCCCTTTACAAGGATCCTCGAAACTTGCTGTACTATTTTTTTCTCGTCGTTTTACGGAACAGAAACGGGGAACAAGTTCTTCGTGCAAGGCCCCGGCGTACCTTGTATCACTCTAACGTAGGCGGCGCAGCTGCTGTGCAAAGCTCGGTAAAGCAACTAAAAAAAAAATCGCCCGTCAAAGTTTAAGGGGTCGTTGTAAAGGGGAGACTTTGATCTTCCATTCTGTATCAGGATCAGTCGTGATACAAGCTTCCCGATGTATCCACGGGCGTTTCAATTTGTGACATTTCCAAGGAGACGCAGGGGGTCCGGTTATACAGCTGCCATATCGTGGAAAAATATGTTACGAGAAAACGAATGAGGCGCGGCAAAACTAGATGCTTCGAGCTTTAAAACGAGCCCAGACTTATCGTGGCACGACTATTTTTCACGGGATTATAACAGTTCGAATATCGACGATTTGTTGATGCCCGGAAATTTCGCGGAGCCGCTGAATAAATACAGATAGTAGGGCGCGGTGTTTCGTTTGTTTCGTCGGAAACAATTAACGAGCACCCGTTCGACGGACGATTTCGTGACGTACTGGCAATAATACTGCGGCTTGATAGAGCCATTCCGAATGTAATCGGGCGTGAACGAACGCAACATAAACGTGTTTATGAAGTTCCGCGCGCGCCATGTTCCCGGGAGTTTCGCGGCAAGTGGGTTAAACTTCCGTCCAAAGTCGAAGTAATAAGATTCTCTCCTGCGATCCTAAATGATATTTCGGATTACTCTTTGCTAAGCCTTGTGTAATCGTTCGGGTGCACAAGCCCGAAATGATTCGACCGCCTCGGCAAAATAATTACGTTAGATTCCTCCTCCGGCGAAAGAAACTACGAACTTCTGGCACCTGGCTCGTGGAACTGCTGCAGCTGCGTGTTCTGCCAGTCAAATTGCATCACGCTGCCCGTTCCATTAATGCTTCCGCCGCCGAACTATCGCTCAAAGATATCTACGCGAACTAAAGCAATTCTGTTCGCGCAATCGATGTTGGAAAATTAGTATTGTTCGGCCGAATTACCTTTTTGATATTGCCGCGGCCCGCGCGAGCCGCGGCGAACATTGTGGCAGACGCCGTGATGAACGATTACAGGAAACGCGGTGGCAAACATCCGTCAGACGTTTCCCAGAAAATATTGCAGCAAACATCGCGTCAAAACGTTTTAGGCAACATTGTGGCATACGACGTATCAGGTATCTTGCAGCAACGTGGCGTCGTAACCCTTTAGCAAACGTTGTACTAGATATTTTAGCAGCGTTGTAACAGCCAAGATAGCCGATATAATTACAGCATTGCAGATTACAACGCAGCAAACATTCATTAATCAACGCAGCAAACATTCATTAATCAACGCAGCAAACAATCATTAATCAACGCAGCAATATTGCAATAACACCGTGTCGAAGATTATAATCAGTATTGTCGAGGCAATATTCAGCTAGGTAATATCTTAGAGACTTGTTTTCAAGCTTGAATCAATTTAAAAATTCTATTCAGTGATTAAGTCAAACAAATCAGAAAATTGTTTAATTATGAATATAATTGACTAGTTGAAGTTAACAACAAAGTTTAGGATTGAAAGTACGAAATTTAAGATGCCGAGATAGATATTTTATTATTTATTAGTGGATAAAACACAATTATTATTGTGTTGAATGTCAAACTATCTTTTCAATTTTGTAACTGAAACATTTCAAAGTTCATGAAGCAGATGAAAAATCAAAATGTAGTATAAGCAAACGAATTAAAAAACTAAAAAGCACTTAGATGCAGGAAAATATGAAAAAGTATTGAACATGGGTAAATTAATAACTGGGTATATAATTGGAGATATCAAAAAGTACGTGCGATATAAAAATTATGTATAACTGAATCAAAAAGTTCAGAAGTAATATACATAAACGTATTAAAACAATAAATGAAATCGTGTATGATGAAATGTAAATATTTCATCATACACGAGTAAATAAAAAACTGCGCAAATGTAGATCGAAGCATCAAAAAGCAGATCAAAATCAAAGTTTGAAAGTAAATATGTCTAAATGAATTAGAAAAACGAAAAGTATTACATATAAATAAATGAAAAACTGATTAAAAAGTAAATGAAGGTATCGAGAATACAGGAATAAAAGCAAAATTTAAAAGAATTAGAAAAATAGAAACATTATACAGGAATAAGTTAAAAACTGTTTAGAAAGTAGATATGAAGGTATCCAAAGTTACAGGAATAAAATCAGAATTTATTATTTAATTAGCAGAACGTTGAATTATAAAGCCACACTGCAAACAAATCCAAAAAAAAAACTGGAAAGTATAATACAGGAATAAATTGGAACAATTGAAGCAAGACCTAAAATTAAAGAAATAATTCTCTGTCCGAGCATTTAACAATGTAGCAGCGATATAACACAATTGAAAATAGTCGAACAAAACCGGCCGAAGCGTCGCCGTCGATATCCACGGTCGTCTACGCCGAAAAGCAAACAAAATGTCTGTTTATTAGCGGCGGCGGCGAATAAAGCCGGCCGAAATAAAAGCAGAGGCGCGAGGAGAGCGCGATTTATGAATGAGTCGGTTGCAATTCGGACGCGCAATAAAATTCCTAGGAAGGGAGAGGCGGACTATGAGGGACAAAGGAATTTATCAACGCGTCGTTAACGATGGAAACGGAAGGGAAAGCACGATTGTGTTGGGGTGTGTAGGCGTTGCTCTCTGTACACCCCTTCACGGCAGTCGGAAACACGCGAGAAACCCGTGTTTCTACCGCGGCAAAAAGAAGGAAGAGCCGCCCGAAAATTTACCGTGGAACAATGGGGCCCGGCCGACAATTAAGAACAGCGAGAGGAAATATTTATGTCGACCAATTTATCGGCGGATTATCGCCGTCGGAAACAAAACGAGCGATTCCTGGACATATTTACGTCGGGGAATTCGAATTCCGAGCCGGAGCCATCTGTTTTCTCTATCTACGGAATCGGTTCTGCCACGATCTTCGCCCACTGATGTTGCATTTCTGTCCTGTCCATTTGTCATTCGCAACTTCGCGCGGCAAACAAATTTCTTTCCCATTTTAATTAATTACTGGCTGCGTTAAATACAGTTTTTACGAACTCTACTTATCTACGTACTTTGCGATTTCGAATATGTGCTTCATCTTTCATTCAATAAATTAACTTGCTATTTTTACAACCGGAAAATTCCTTGCTCAATTTAATTAAACAATGAATAATGTTCTTAATAGATACCTTGACGGTTGTTAAGGTGTACAACTTCTTTGAAATTATTTTATCTTGCAATCATCTTGTTTGCATTCTTGTACACCAAACAGATTTATTTTCATTTCAAATAAATGAAAAATAATTGTTTTAATAAAGTTTCATAAACCTTTAGGCATTATTTTGATTGCATTTATGCGAACTGAAATGATTTCTTCTTTATTTGAATTAAATAAAGTATTGCAGTTTTCATACACTTTTTTACGGTTGTTAAAGCGTACAAATTTCTCGGAAATATTTTTATTCATGCTTTTTATGAATTCATAAGAGTATTACTATTTTTTTCTAAAATTAAACGGGTCAGAAGAAAACGCTTTTCGAAAGTCGACAAATTTGAGGATTCATGCGAACCTTTTAATTTCGTTTGCAACTTTGTGCATCCGAGAAAAAGACGTCTCTCTCGTTTCAATTAAAAACAGAATTATATTTTGTCCTAACTTTTTCAACATTTCCACAAAAGATAGAAGAACTTTTAAGAAGCATTTCACGACACACAAAATGTTGTCTACTATTTCCAAAGTTATCGAGCATAAAAATCGTTGCAGACATTGTCATCAGCATTCCGAATACACCGAAAATAATGCGTTTTTGAAATAAACAATCCGGGAAAGAATTTATAAAATATTCCAACAGTAATTAGCCGTGGGAACGACGATTATGGAAAATTATTTCATCCGTTGGTTTTACTTGATTTTACGAAAATGAACGACTGTACAAACAGCCGCTGAAAGAACCAACTCGGAGGATTAATCGTTTGAAGGTAACCCCATCGAAACGAAGTCGTTAGGTCAGTGGAGTTTGTTTTTTTTTTTTGTGCTGGTAGAACACGAGATCTCGTTACGACGGTAGAACGTGGCAGATTTAATTAATTCCCACGTGGGGGAATCGGGCTTCGGAGCTTTCGTTTCCGGTCCCCTCCGTTTGCTTTGTTGACTGCTCGACGGCTCGCGTTTTTCAATTTTACGCGTCGGAGGCTTTCTTCTTGCCCGCCCTAGCACCCCTTTCGCCACAGTTTCAATCCCGTGCCCCTAACTGCGCCTTCTGTCCGAGAGCTCCGAGCGAAGCTCCACCTTTTCTCGGGACACCGTTTAAATATTTGTCGGATACACAGAACTTCCACCGCGGCTTTTCCGGCGAACTTTCGCTGCGATTAATATCCGAGCTTTGTCCGGCCATCGTAAATATAATGTTTATGCCTCGTTAAAACCGGGCATGCGCACCTCATTTATTTGTAGGTGGATGAAAAATTAGGTCGGAACGGTAAGTAAGAGAAACCCAACATAATTTTTTCTGTCCCGATAAAAAAAAAAATTGTATCCAGAGCGCGCAGAGTCGTAAATTCAATTACTGATTCAATTTTGTAATTGTATTATATAGCGTTTGAATAATATAATAATTTAATAACGCTGTAACCGAATTATATAATAAATTGCAATTGAAATACGGTTATATATTTTTTTATCTTTTCAGCGTATTTTTCTTTCTAATATCACACGTTAATTTATTACATCTTAATTCAAAATTTTAATTGTATCACTTTGTATGTTCATAATTATTGTAACTCAAATACTTCGTATGTTCATAATTATTATAATTCAATTACTTCGTATGTTCGTAATTAATGTAATTTAATTACGTAGTATTTTGTAATGGATCTCGTCATTACGAATTGTATTAAATAATGTCTAAAGAAGATAATTAATTCTGTTGTACAATCACTTGAATTCTAATATTGCAATAAACGAGCCTGTTCTGAATAATTTTATTATTAATTGTACAATAATGATAGCTTTTAACTATACTAATTTGCTATTAAAAGGGCGTAACATCTCCCGTGTTATTATATAATTTCTGTCGATATTACCGAAAATATCATCTCAAGCACACACACACACGCGCGCGCGCGCGCGTCACTCCACTAATTATACAGATATTAATGCAAGCCTCCGTGTTGATTAGTCTTAAGGATTAATTACTACCGCCACACCTGTTATTAGGTTGGTGCTTATGAAATGTCGGATGTTTAAGTAAATATATAAAACCGTATATCTATTTTCAAAAGTTGTTGATTTAATAAAAATATGCCCCGTTTGCTTTACTACACCTTTTCCAACGAGATTTCAATACAGAAATGCCTGTCTTAAACAAATTCTGATATTTCGAATTAATAAACTCTGATATGGAGTATTTCAGACTGTCTTCATTTATATAGTATTTAGCCCGTAAAAACTCGGGCAGATTTTGATTAGTTTTAGGACAGTGTTGCTAATTTCTTTCGCGAGCAACGTCCCTCAAGTATTCGCGGAGCTCTTCACTCGTAACTACACGTTGTTCGGCTGAAGAAAGTGACAGCGACCTACCATAAATAATGTCGGGATTAAGAGAAATAGAATGAACGCTAGCATGAAAAACAGAAACACTTGAGTTTTCCTTCTCTGACGTCAGCTCTCCGATAAGACGTTGCCAGTAGCTTCGCCCTCGGCGCGTGGCTGTCCCATTACCCACCGCGAAGCATGTTGAACAGCTCTGCCTTGTATGATTCCAAATTGAGACTAGTTACAACCATAATCAGGCGCTTGCATTTTACCGCGTTTTCGTAACTTTCCCAGTACCTCTCGGACGTTAGAGACTATTAACCCTTTGCGCTCGAAGCCACTTCCACTGGAAATCTGACATAAATCTTCTGGCTTATAGTATTTCTATCTTATGCGATAAAATGCATTTTATTAGGTTGGTGCATATGAATACTATATACTATTTAGCCCGTAAAAACTGTTCTGAATGTTTAAAATAGTGAAATTCGCTTGGCGAAAGATCTATATTTTATAAAATTATATATTTTACTTCATTTCATTTCGCAATTGTTTTGTACGACGTATGCGTAGTTTTTATGGGCTAAACAGTAGGTAAATGAAGACAGTCTGAAAAATTCCATACTATAGTTTATTAATCCGAAAAATCAGAATTTCTTGAAGACAGACATCTATGAATTAAACTCGCGTTGGGAAAAGTGTATTGAAACGAATGGGGCACATTTTGATTAAATCAATAGCTTTTGAAAAAAGATATGCAGTTTTATATACTCGCTTAAAAATCCGATATTTCATATGCAGCAACCTAAGACTTCCCATAATTTATTTATCGCAAGTGGTCTCGGTCTCGCCTCAAAGTTCGTTTGCGATGTGCTGTGTCATTATTCGCGCCAAAATTACAGGCAATAAATTTACTATAACCTTCATTAAAGTATAATAGATATTTTATTATTGCTTACGAAAATCATATTTTAAGAAAATGATATTGCATCAAAAGCTAATATATCGAATTGTAAGATGTTAGATAAATATTGCAAACTTCTTGTTGGTGTAATTTTTCATGAATAACACGAGCTTGGATAGATTTTGTTAGCTTTAACGGAACATTGCATTTTTTTGTTGCAAACATGAATAAAAGATGCACAGCTTCTTAAAAAATACAAATATTGCGAACTCGAATAAGTATTACAAACCTTTCTGTTGCAAACTGGAATAAATATAGTGAACTTAAAATAAATACTGAATCCTCGGACAAATATAGCAGATGTTCTACTGAGAATTTTAATAAACACGTCAAATATTAATGAATATTGCTAGGTTTTTGTTGCAAACTTTTCTCATCGCAATCTTGCAAAAATATTGCACACTTGTTTCTTGAGAAATTGTATAAATATTATAAAATCTCCCGTTCAAAAATTCATATCAGCGCTACAAAATTTGTAATATTTAACCCCAATTTCAACTGCAAACGACAAATACCTTCTCTCCAATAAAGAATAATCCGGAATTCATTAAGTTAATGAATCCAAAGGGAAGAAATCTTCTCCTCCGTGGCCAGAATTAACCTCTCCGATTAATTCCAGTCGGATTGCGACAGAAATTACAGAGAAATTGATTTACATCCGTCTACTCCGTGTATCGAATTTCAATGTTCAATATTAGTCCAAGAATTCCGCGCTACGGCTTTTGATCGCCTCGCGAATCATGCGAATATCATGGCGGACGATCGCTCCGCGGCCTTTTAATTAACACCGCCATTAGCGCGCCGTAAGAAACGCCGAAAGAATTTCTCATTTTGCTAAACATTCGAAGAATGTACCGCACCGTCGGTCCGCTTTAACGAGCTCTGGATCGTCGAGCGAAGGGAAAATCATTTTTCCAAGAAAATTATGTTTCCAGTTCATCGACAAATTGTAAGCCAACATTTCATCAACATCATTTGACTTGCTTACGACACGAAATGATACGTATATTTGACTGAAAATAAATTTGAAATGTATACGTGACATATCAAACATAAATCATCCATAGTTATTTATTTATTTGTTCAGCTTAATTGTTGGATTCGTATATCCAATTAATTTCTTCAATTCATTCGTTTCGCATACCTGTCTAATTTATTTACTTAATTTACGTGTTCACATTTCTTGTTCAATTTATTCGTCCAATTTATATGTTCAGTAATATTATTAAAATATTATATATTTTAAATAATCAATGTCTTTAATACAAGCAGAACTATTTATAATTCAAAGTTCTAAAATACATTATGCACATTTATTTATGTATTCAGTTATTACTATCCAATACACACACCCTGAATAACTATAATTAATTGTAATTATATATTTAGATAAATTGCAAACCAATTTTCATTACATATGGCAACAATTTATATAGATTGTAAGCATTTATTATACATTTATTTGACTAACATTACTAACATTTGAATAAAAATTGTTTGATTCGCACGTACGAAATTGCAATTCTGCATTTCTCGCAGAATAAATAATATTACAGGTGCAAAATATTCAGTCCACGTAACAATACAATCAAGTTCGTGGTAATTGAAAGGGGGTGGGTTTTTTTTTTGCACGAAAAAATATGTTGAAACTATAGGATGAAAATTTTCCGTGCGCGGCTTCATTTTCGAGTAAATCGAGTTAGTACTGTTCATCGGACGTGCAGTGATTCCAATGGGCTTTGTTGTCTCTGACTATAGTCTGCTTGTTGTACTTATGGCAATCGTGAATGTATAGGTGTCTAGGCGAAGACTCGGTAGATAAGCTTTCGCATCGATCTCGGTAATTCTGTTTGCTAAATAATCTTCTTTACTGTCAGTATTGTTACGAGTATTCTCACGTTTCTTACCGTTGCATTGAGGGCAGCGACCCCCAATTCCAGAAATATTGTTCTTGGTCATATCTCGAGATATCTTAATGAATTAATAAGAAAATGGTAGCTGTATACCATCTTCTTTTTATATATTTCCTTCCAAATTTTAAACTCACTGTTCAGGGAGGAAAAACGATTTGTACTCCAAGGGTGGTTTCCGGATAATAATGTTAACAGCCTTCAAGACATTTAAATGAATGAAAACGGTAATTATAGATGTAGGTTAGCTCTATTTTATATATTTTTTTCAAATTTTAATTTATTGATTAGGGAAATATAATTATTTATGTTCGAGGGGTGGGTTTCGGGAAACAATTTATATCAATTAAATATAATAGGCACTATTGTATGTAGCAGCTGCAACGTATATTTAATATATTCTTTCCATAAAGCTACCCTCTTACTGAGGGTAAAAGACATTTTTCTAATGAAGAGTCGATTTTGTAAAGAGAAATTGTAACAGTGAATAAAAGAATTAATAAAATAAATTTATTAATATTGGTGTCTTTGAAGAAGAAATGAAATTCAAATAATTATAAAATATTGTGAAATTATAAAAGTGAATAAAGAATGTAGATACTAAATTTGGATTTCTATGAAAAATTTACTCTTTCGTAAACTTGATCGAAAGAAGAAAATGTTTTTGAGCACCTGGTTCAGATTGAGAGGCATTTATTTATGCATCAAGAGGGCGGGGACGAGAAATCAGTCTTGAAATAAAAGGAGGGGGATGTAGGGAGCCAGTGATAAATGTTCAACGTTGCTAAATGGGCAGTTTAGAAGAATTGCAGTCAAACAAAAATTATTTCGCTCCATTAAAGCTGCATCAGCTCTCAGATAAGTTGCCACCTCCATTAAAGAGGGTGTTCCCATTTATCGATATGTTCTCCGCACACCATTTAAAAATAGTTCTCTCATAAACTATAGGATATTTCTGCACGAAATTCTACAGATTCGTTCACACTTATTTAAGGTATACTTAGTAATATTTATAGATTGTCATCGCGACAAATTGTTATAATTATTTTTTAAAGAAAAATAACGAATTACAACAATTCTTTAAGCCAACTAAATTTCACAAGCACGTGTTATTCAATGGCCTAAAAAAATAGTCCGAAACCGAATCCTCGAAACAGGAAAAAACAACTTCAGGAAACACCACGGAAAATTCTGAAAAACGTACAAACACGCGTTTGTCCTCGCAGAAATACTCTAGAAAAAAAGTAAAACAACTCGATTTTACTCGTTGTAAGCTGCAAAGAAGAAAAAGAGAAACGACCATTGAAAATTCAATTTTTGCATTTTCATTAATTCTGTTACAAATTGGCTACATTTTTGCAAATTTTTTATGAATAAAAATTCATGAATGCAGCTTATATAATCCCCGAAAAAAATTGGAAAACTTTCATATAGAAAGCTTAATTACTTAATTTTTCCAATAAAAATTTCGAAATGCAGCCCTTAAAGTGAAAAATAAAGCTACGTATTCTACTAAAAAGCGAATTTACTAAATAACTGTAACAATTTCCAAGTTAAAAATCAGCAAAAATATGTAGATTAAGTTTAATGATGAACAAATAAGTCAACAAACTTTTAAAAAGAATGAACTAAACAGAGCACCAAATTCAATTTTGAAAAGGAAAAATAAAAACAGCTAAATAACTATCTTAATTTTGACGACAAAAATCTGTAAAAATTCATAAATGCGACTCAAATGTGTTTAAACGAAACAACAATGCTTCGCAAAAAATCTTTACTTAGCTTCTTAGAAAATCCCTTAAAAATCCCTCATAAAACCATCCCTCTTAAATCCTCCAATAGAAAAATATTGGCTAAAAAAAACTGCTTCACATTCAAAATTCCAAAATGAAATTCAAACCTTCTCCAACCCTACCCACAAAAACCAAGCGACAAAAGGCACCCTCTCCGACGAACCCTCGTCGAACTCCCCGAAAACATGATCCCAGCATCCACCTGTCCCAGAATTCGTGTCCACCCCAGCCAAAATAAACCGCTCACCGCGACCAATAAAAGCACCCTCATCCGGGAGTCGGTCACGAAGATGATCGGCTGGTAGACCAACGGCGACCATAATCCTCGGCGTCAGAATTTCCTTGTCGCAGTCGTGGCAGGGGTTGGAGGGGTGGTGGTGGTAGCGAGGGTTCCAGAGTGCCACTAGACTCGCCATCGGTATCCCTCTGTTAAACCCGGCCTCTCATCGTCGAAACAACACCGGGAACACGCTCGAAATACGCGCGCGCGTCGATTCCTCAGGACCCGGAGGGCTGCGGGGGCGGGTGTAGCGTGCACATCCGCCGTATCAGGGGCTCCATCCACTTGGAACTCAGTGCTCTCTCGCACCCCGAGCCGAGAGAATCGGAGAAACCCCCTGCCCGTCGGGGTGCGCGAGAAAACCATCGGGAAAGCGTTCCGGAGCCACCGCGATCCTTAAAAGCCAACCGAGAAAAGTCATCGCCCCGGAAACACCCCCCCAAAAAACAACCTCCGAAAATTACGGCCCATAATCCAACTGTCAACAACCATCGCCCCCAAAACGATCACCTAAAAACCATTCCCCAAAAATCGTCGCCTAAAAACCACCAACTGAAAACCATCGCTTAAAAACGACCACCTAAAAACTATCCCTTGGAAAACATCTCCCGTGAAACGATTCCCTGAAAACAATCTCCCATAAAAAAGTCCCTCAAGAATCATCCCCTAAAAGCCACCCCGCTAGAACTCCCAGAAAACATCCCCAAAAACCACCGCCTAATAGTCAACCCCGCGACACAGCCACCACCTAAAATCCATCGCCTAAAAACCGCCCCGTAAAATCATCCCCTAAATTTCTTGAACGTTCTCGGCCGCCCCGTGTGCCGAAAAAACGATTCCGGCAGAATTTCGGAAAACCACCGGCAAGTTTGTGATAGTTTTTATCGGTCTTTGGCCGCCTCCCGGAAAAGGAGTGACGCACAGGGGGTTGGTGCGAGTTTCGCGAGGTTTCGGAAACGTGGCGGCAGTGGCGACGATCATCGGCGTGCTGTCAGTGGTAGTGGTGGTGGTTGGTGGTGGTGGTGGTGGTGGTGGTGGAGGTGGAGGTGGTGGTGGTGGTGGAGGTGGTGTTGGTGGAGGTGGCGGCAGTGGTGGTGGCCGGAGGGGGTGGTGAATGTTCTGATTTGTAAATATGGTGAATTTTCACGGAGACACACCCCCGGAGCGGACGTGACACTGACACGCCGGGGGATGAAAGGACGGCCGATTATTAGCACGGCCGGATTAGAGTCCCGCAGGAAGGGACCACGAGATCTAGGGGTGGACAGGGTGAGAAACACCACACCGCCGTTATCCCTGAGGTAGTTGATCCTTCGACGACCCGATCTCTCTCTCTCTCTCTCTCTCTCTCTCTCTCTCTCTGTCTATCTCTTTTTATGACCAGCTATTTCACTTGCTATTCCTTTGTTCCTCTGTCTTTCTTTGTCTTACCTCTAATCCCCCACTCCCCTTCTGTTAATACCTTACTGTATTAGTATCTCTCTCTCTCTCTCTCTCCCTATATCTCTCTCCCTATATCTCTTAATATCTTACTTTATTAGTCACAAACACACACTCTCTCTCTCTCTCTCTCTCTCTCGCTCTTTCTTTCATACTCCCTTAGTCTCCGTCTCTCTTATTCTCTTAGGTTAGCTCACTTACTTTCTTGTAATACTTTCACTCTTTCTCCCCTAATCTCTCTTAATTTCTCTCCTTTTTTCTCGCTCTTAATTTTTATATCGCTCTTTCTCTCTGTATATAAATATAAATTATAAATTAAGTTATAACATAAATTATAATATATACAGTCAGTCCAATAAGTATAAGCAGCAAGGGTATCGTAAAATGTATCAATCAAAAAGCATTATCACCTAAAATTTCTTTTTCTTACTTGTAGAATGTGCAGGAAAAAGGCGGCATACCCTGTGTATATTATATTGTGTTTATTACAATTAATATATGTATGTATAATCATGTACATACGTCCATAATATCTGTCAATCTATCAGTCTTCTTCTTCTCTATTTTGCTCTATCTATCTGTCTGTCTAGCTGTGTGGATGTCTCTGTGTATCTGGGTTAATGCTTTATCAGGCATTATTCGCGGGCGCGGACTTTGATTAAGTCGAGGCCCGAGGGTCTAGCGTTAACGAAGGGTGGTTTCGCGTTCTAGGCGCTAAGGGAGTCATGGTGTTCCGGGAAGATGGGAGGGACGGTTCGCTGGTTAACCACTTGCCATCCTATCGTTATTCCTACCTTTAAAATGATTACAATGTTTTCGGCTGTAATAATCTTTTTTACAGGACATGAAAATTTGTTTAGGCGAAGTGAAAGAGTGAAAGGGAAACGTTTTGTTTCGCTTTACGAAAAAAACTAATAAATTCGTTTCTTTCTTGGTTTAATGATTTTAATATTCGAATGGCAAATTATTTGGACAGAAATGTAACATAGTAAGCTTGGTGGAATTATTTATACTTTTATTTATCATCTGTATCAATTATTTATTTTATTTGTCAATTATATCAGTCACATATTTTATTTATCAATTGTATCAGCTATATATTTAATTTATCAATTATATCAGTTAGATATAATTTTGCCAGAACATAGATAATCATACAACAATATTTTTAAGTAAAGTCTAAGTGTATAGCTAGACCGCCTATCTTCGTGCAAAATTAAAATTGTCAGCGGTAATTGGAGAAAAACAAGACTCGAATAAAAATTGCAACGAAAAATGGAAAAAAGATGTCTTGATATTGAAAATGAAAGGTTTACATTTAAATAATTGGATTGCATATTGTTAATACAAAATTGTAGAAACTAAATAGTAAGAAATAACAATAGAGACCAAAAAGTAAAAATTAGATGGCAATACATGCAAGATCAAAAATCGTGTAAACAAATTCTGTCCTTGCAAAGAATACAAATCCGGTGCATCTATTGCAAGAAACATGAGCCAGACAGAAATGTCATACTTCCCCAACGATCTTAAAGAGAACGAAGCATCGTTATTCATGAATTACTATCTCCGTGCGCGAATTTCTTTTATTCAACTACGAGAAATCGATCTGTTATTTACAGAACCACGCGCGGTTTAATTCTTCCGGAACATCTTCGTAGCATTTTAAACACGAATTCATAATATCAAACGAAGTTGCCGACTACTGAAGCGTATGTTGCTTGGTAAAGCCGAGTTGTAACTTCGATTTTATGCATTTATGATAAAGACGACTATGTGAAGTATAAAATAGCGGCAAGTTCCGGAGGATCTTGGAATTTCGCAAGTCCCAGAGTGCAACACCGATTCTTAATTCACCGCAGGCTTTTTCTTGAATATCGTTGCAAGATCTCGATAAAATAAATAGAAGCAATACTGCAATACTTAATTAAGAGTGCTTATCGCAAAAATCTTAAACATTGATTTATTAAGGCTTTCATCGGCAAGATGCGCTTCATAAAAATGACATAATAAAAATACATAAACTACAAATTATTTTGAAAAAGTACAATGTCAAACGTTGGTATTCATAACTTCTTTCAATTTTCTCAGTGTGTTAGATTTCACTTATCAATTTTTATAGTAAATAGTCAGTGTTACTTTTGACAAAGGTCGCATTTTGAACAAGAATTGATGCATTCTTAACGAAATATATTTATTTTTAACAGAACTTGTTGCAAACTGAGAAAAAATTGGCGCTGTTTAGACAATAATTTACGCGTTTCGAATAGAAATTTGTGCATATTGAGCAAACATTTACGTATTTCGAACAATAATTCCCGCACTTCGAACAGCAAATAATGCATTTCATCGTCCCTAAGTAAAAGAGCAATATTTAAAAATTAAAAACGCAACAGTTACAATTTTTTAAACGAAAGAACTACGTACTGTTCCGTTGCTATCGCGCAGCAGTATGAAAACGGAGGACCCGAGCACTAAACTGACATTACTGCACGCGCTTCTTTCTTGTCGAATGACTTCCGTGCAAGTTCCCAGAACAACACGGAGAATGCATCTGGGTTACTGCCAATAGCGTTCGTTAAGATACGATTTTAATCCACAAGAATTTATGTGTCTGACGGTGATTTTTCTGGCGGCATTACTGTTGAATTTGTTTCGCGTGGTGTCGCGACCCGAGCATTTCAAAAATTAAAGGGGCGGCGCGTTTTTAGATTAACAACCTTAATCCCCTGATACGACGGTATTAATTATACGGCGGATGCGGCTCTTGTTTGTCTGATTTTTATTTCTTGGAACCCTTTTAGAAGCGAGGCGAATTTTTAAGGAGCTTGCGATGCGCATTTACGGATTAGGGGTTTAATCTCCGGATAAAAATTTTAATCAGGATTTCCAGATTTGCGACCATAACCTTGATGTTATTATTACTATAATTATTATCGTTACTATTATTATTACTATTTCTACTTTTATTATTGCTATTATTATTATTACTATTACTACTATTATTACTGTTATTATCTTGTATTATCGCGTATCTTGCTGAAGATTTTTCCGCTTCCCTGCCCCCCCCCCAAAAAAAATTGCGTTTTATGGTGCATATTTCATTATTTATTTGTATCTTATTTGTTATTGATTTTCTTTCATTCTTACTATTTTTACATATTGTATTTGGATTATAATTACTATTTTCACTTTGTATTATGACGATAATATTGCAAATTTTGTTTAAGATGAAGGATAATGTTCAATGTCAATTTAATTCTTCACGGTACAAATATTGTCGACTTTTGCAGTTATACCAAGCACAAGTTGGTGAAATTTGAAACAATATATAAATTAAACGGTAAGTATGTCTAACATTTTTGTTACTTCGAAGCAAATATTTTTATTATTACGATAATATAAAGAAGAATAATTCTAATTTACGTGGAAATAAAAAAAGTAACATTTCTTCATTTATGAATATAAGATAGTACATAATTATGTGTTTATGAGTATATTATTATTATTATAATAATATCGAAATAGGTAGATTTTCCTTTGTAAAAATAACAAAGTAAATATTATAAAAGTAAGATTAATACTTCTACTTTTCTGAATATAGGACAGGAAATATTACCATTATTATGATCGTAGAAAAATAAATATTTCTATACCTGCAATAATGAAGTACCAAATAATATATCTGCTTTCATAAAAATAGGAAAATTAATAGCCCAGTTCGACAAAGAATAGAAAAATGAATTTTCTGTTTCGACTAAAAAAAATGGAAAAATAAATATTTCCGTACCTACTAGAATCAAAAATCAAATAACATAAAAATAGGAAAATTAATCGACTAGTTTAACAAAAAAAAAAAAAGTAGTGAAATGAATTTTCTACGTTGATTAAAAATGGAAACTAGATTGCTTCGTATCGCGTAAAAATAGAAAAAAAGGAAGCGTGCTTACATCGAAGTCAAAGGAATGGTAAGGGAAGGACTCTCAAACAGCATTTAATCTCATCTTTTCATCGAAGTACTGCGGATAAGGATATCTCATCGGAGACAAGGCGATTATAATGAACCGTCGCGCTCCGACGCCAGTTTTCGATGAAAAATTTCGCAGGCAGAGTTAAATACCCTTTAATTCCCCTTTTTTTAACGCTGCTAAAGAGTTTACCGCGATGAGCGGTGTCGATACCGATACTACACAGATATTATCGACGGAGGACGGCTATACGATGGAAATTATCTGAGAGTGGCCATTCTTTAAATTAGCTTATCAAACTTTTATTTAACGCCTTCGCTCGACCCCAATGCAATTATTGAATTAGATCAGAGAGGAGAATTAATAGTTCACTTTGTGTCGTTCATAATTTTGTTAACATAATTGTACTATGGTAACAGTGTACGAAATTCTGATGTTAACAACGTTAGAACTTTATCGATTTGTTAACAATGTTTTAATTTATTACAGACTAAACTGCACGGAAGGGTGTTACGTTAATGGTGAATTGAAGTAACGAAAACTAAATTATAGTATTTGTAAGTTGAACAATGCTAAGTTAATAATTTATGCTGGAATAAATTACATTATGCTAACTTGAAGATAAGATCTATATCAATTAATGAAATAAAATGAATCAATTTAGTTCACTTTATTGCATTCATAATTTTGATACAATTTTACATAATTTATTACATACATTTTTTCTGTAGCAATTATTAGAAAACTACAATGAAATTTAGCAACGTTAGCTCCAGAAAAGTTTACTAATAATTCTTCCGTATACGAAAATATCAAACTCCGATTTGATGAACCACAAAACTGGCTTATGTTGAACGAACGATATTATACCTAATAAAAAGCACACATATTAACACCGCTGTATAACATATAAATAACGCGGAGACGTGCATTTATGTCAAATAAAAGCCACATTCGCGTCCATTTACGGCCGACGAAACTGTACGTTAAAATATCGATGAAAAATACATGAAGTTCTACCTATATTAAAAAGCGCAGTGTTCCTTTGTGCTCGAAAAAAAACAGCACGAAATTTTGTCATGTAGAAGTTTCGTCGTCCGATTGATACCGTCGTTCGCGAAAATCTTTCTCATTATCCAAGTGCTGGTAAATTTTAATTTTTTCATTTTTTTTCCCCCCTCCCTCTCTCTTTTTCTTTATCGATGGAAATCTTATTATACCAAGGCGGGTAAACGTGTGAGCGTTCGTCGGAAGGCTTTACCATCAATTGGTCGGGGCACTCGAGGCTAATTAACCTTCAAGTCGAACTTACGGGAAAACGCACGAGAGCCTCCGTCATAATTAACCTTTAATTAAGAATACGCGAGTTATCGATGCCGTTGTGTCTCCGGTTTCTCCGGGCACTTCTGTCGTAACGCGCCGCCTCATATTCGAGTGTATCGTAATTTAGGTGAAACCGGCGAACACAAAAGCTTCTCGCCTAGGTAATTAACTCTTGCACGCTATCGCAGTAATTGTTGCTTGAATATTTTGCGAATCCGGTCCCGGAATTACCGAACCCGTTCCGCTTTAGTTACCGTCCGTCAATGGTATTTTCATTGCATTAGATAAATCGAATTTTTCTATGCTCTCAATAAGGTGAATCTCCATTGTCTCTATTAAGTTGGGATTCATCGTATAAGACCGCATTCTGATTGTTTCTGGATAAATTTTACTTCAATTGTTGTTTGATAAAATTGTATTTCAATTGCTTTTTCCATACGAGTCTGTTCCAATATTTTTATTGAACCATGTTTTAATTATTTTGTAATAAAACTGTACTCCAATTGATTTCAACGAAAATGTCCTTCAGCTGTTATCCGAATAAACTGTGTGAATAAAGTGTTTTTCAGTAAAATCAATTGTTTCTTTTAATAAAACGTTATTGCAATTGTTCTTGGATAAACTGTATTTTAATTGTGCTTAACGAAATTATAATGTAATTATTTTTCATTGAACCGAATTTTGATTACTTTTTAATAAAGCTATATTTTAATTATTTTCTATAATAAACCTCTTATGCAGTCGTTTTTAAATAAATATCAATTTCAATTCAACGAATTATATTTCAATTGTCATCTATGGATTTCGTTCTAATGATTTCAGTTATTCGAGATTAAACTCGATTATTGTTAATCTCTGACATTCTATGTACATTATCAATTTTGTAGATCGTTGCTGTACCTGTAGTAACAATTTCTAGAAATCTATGGTCCCACTGTTCGCGCAGTATCATACTGGTATTATAATTTATTATATCCACTTACTCCGGCACAATGTTTCCGGGGATCCGATTTATTAACATTTATTAGTGAACCGTTAAACGTCCATAAACAATTTCCGCATCGGTTCGCCTGTGGCAAATTATGCGACACCGATATTTTAGCGGGAATTAACGTTCTCCAATATCGAAAATGAGATAACGATGATGGTTTAGTTACTTTATCGCCGCTAAAAATCCAGCTAAAAATTATTTTACGAGCGTTTAAGAACACTGCAAACGCCGTGATTGGAAACAGAAATTGTACGTGTTGCGCGAATATTAAAACGATAAGAACGCAAATTATATTGTTAGAGGAAGTTTCTTTCCTTGGTATAAATATAACAATAAATCTTCTTCATCATGCTACGTAAACAATAATTTACATAAATTATTCCATTAGAGAGCAGTACCGTCCCTTCAACAAAACAAAAACAAATAATAAATCAATAAAATAAATAGAGACATTTATAATATAAATATAGTTACTATTACCAAGCGCATAGATATTAATTAAATACCGTAAATTGTACTTTTAGTTGGTAGTTCCAACATTTCAATAAAAATAAGATATTAATCCACCCGCATTGCATACGCAAATGTTAAATAAATGCGATGACAGACTTTCAATTATAAAAATTGTATAGTCAAGAGGTAGTTTCAACCCTTCCATCAAGATAAAATAATAACACAGCTCTACTTAAGGAACCGGAATAATAATAATTACATTTCTGAAGGGTAGTTCATCCCCTCGACGTAAATAAAATAACAGTTTCCCTTACTACCTATATAAACATTAAATAAACATGAGACAGTTGCAAATAGCCTGAAGGGCAAGAATAAAAATGCAAAGTACATCGTTAGAGGGATAATTTCATCCACTGATTATAAATAAATGAATGATTAACCTCTACTAAGTAAACAAACATTAAACGATTACAATAATGATCGAACACTCCCCGTGCTCGCGAAATAAAAATTCTCGAGGGACAGTTCCATCCCCCAAGACCAGTACAATCAGGCGACAATTCTTCCCGGTTAAATGGAAACTGTAAAAAGCGATACTAAGACTGGGAGATAATTATCGGCAGAACCGAATCATACTTCACAGAAAGTTTCTCGGTTTCATCCTGGCGACGGTGTTGGAATACCGTACGTCGCGGGAGAGAGAGAGAGAGAGAGAGAGAGAGAGAGAGAGAGAGAGGCCAGGTCTCTTTTAAGTCGAAACTATTCTCCGTCGCAATGGACGAGGAGAAACAAAAAACCTAGTGAAACGAAATAAAAGGAACGAGCCGGGCTCGCATCTTTTGCGTTCCATTTCTGCTGCTCATTGTCGCTTCTGCTGGTTTTTGTGAGCCATCTCCCCCTGGCTCTCTGACGCCACGTCGGACCTTTCCAGCTTTCCAGTCGCCAGCTCAAAGCAAGTTCCGACTTGCTCGGTCCTCCCGCTCGCCGATTGTCGGATCATTGTGATCGACTCCTGCCAAGCCTTTCGGTCTGTGATGCGCGGAATATCTCGCGACACCTAACCCACACCGATCTAAACGATTCCAACCGATTGCAATCCACCCCCTCTACCTCCCAACAAAGTTCTGCGCCGTTGGAACAAAACTCGATCCGATTAACACGCAGAAAACTTCTATCGATGTTACATTTGAACAGTGTTTATATTACATTTCCAATCGCGTTGAGATTACATTTTTAATCATGTTGAAATTATTTTAGTCACATTGAAATTATGTTACATGTTGGATTTACTTATCAACAATGCTTACATTTTAACAGTATTGTATTAGAGTTCGGCCATGTTGAGATCGTAGTTCAACAATTGTTAAAATTATATTTGAACGATGTTAAAATAGGATTGAAAAAGGTTAGAACTGCACTCAAAAGTGTTGAAATTACAGTTTCAATCACCTTAAAACTACGCCTCAATTATATCGAGCTTACGGTTCAGTATGTTGAGAATATATTTTAACAATGTTGAGATTTCAGTTTAACCATCTCCGTATTGCATTTGAAGAATGTTGAAACTGCATTCAGCGATATTGAAGTAACATTTTGATAACTTTAAACTCACATTTCGAAAACGTTACAGCACCATTCGCGAAGATTAAGACTACAATGCTAAAATTATAATATTAAAAACTCAAAAACAGTCACGAAAGAGCTCGCTAAACCTCAAATTTCAATCCGCAAAACAACTTTACAAAGTTGCAAACAGATCCATCCACGCGTTTTCGACAAATCACTCCCAAAAGCTCGTAGTCTCGGAAACGTCGTCCAGGATGCCGCGCTTCGAAAATACCCAACTCCGTCGATTACGATCGGATCGGTTCGAAAGTTTCAGAAAATATTTTCGAGAAGTTGTCTTTATGTCTGAGAAAATTTCATCCCGATTCTCGAAAGTTTTGTAGACAGACGGGCCAGCGTGAGCGTGAAAATAAAGGAGGAGGGCGGCGGCTCGCGCCAGGACACGGTTCACTAAACCGCGGCTTATTTGATCGCGGCGCGGGTGTATCGCGAATTCAGCCGGCCCGTCATTCATTTTTCAAGCCATAACGGCCGCAATTTCGCCGGGTACCGAGCCCTGATTTATCGTATTACCCGACGCGCGTAATTTACGGACCCGTTACGATCCGCCGGGTACGAACCTTTCGCGTTCGAGCCGAGACAGCGTCGCCGGAGGTCGGCCATCCGACCGAGAATCTAGATCAAATTGTTGCCGTGGATCACGGAGTCGCGAGAGAATGATCGAAACTTTCCGCGGACTACGACGCTCGGACCGCCGAGTTTTACGCGAGCTCAAATTTTCCGAGACTCTATCGAAACTCGTCTTTCGGCTATTACAATAGATATTTATAGTTTATATGATGATTATTTACAAAATTCTAAATAATAATTTTATTCCGGTGCTAAACCATTCATTTCCAACAACGATGTTCCAAATAAAGATCTTGAAATTGTGGATCATCGTTCAAAAAATTTTCCGAGAGGATCACAGAACGCTAGTTTTCTCTTCTTAATAATTTCAATAAGTTGCAAACGACGTTGTCTTCTTAAAAGAATTAATAAATTATTTACTTAATTCTCTAAAGCGTCGACGATAGCAAAAGAACAATAGAAATTTGTTTTCGAGTAATGCTTTCACCATTTACGATTTTATGTCGCGGCACAAAAATTACCGTATTTTAAACCTTTTATAAAATACATTTTTGCAAGTCTTCAAAATTTGTCGAACGTTCCCGTTGCCAAATTTCTGTACATTACAAATACTTATTAGAAATTAAAAAAACGAGTTTTTTCGAAAATTGACCCTCGAATTTTATAATTGTCGTTTCATTTCGTTCATAATATCAGGTTGGAAACTATGAAACGGGCGTCGTAGCTGAACACAGACTAAACAAAAACGCCCGTTTCATAGTTTCCAACCTAACATAATCCATCGAGGATACAATAATTTTTCAATCGACCCCTTTCACGCACTTATTTTTTAATTTTCCTAAATATGTACAGTAATAAATAAGATCGAAGTTTCTTCGGGCGATGTTTTCATTCCCAAGACTGTTCTTCTGCGCCGCCAAAAAATTCCACCGTCATAAGTATCGAACGAACTACATTTGCGAAAAGTTTCCAATTTTTTCGCCGGCTATTGTGATCGTGGGAGGGTGGCGAATAGGTTGGGGGTTAGGGCAGAGAGCAAGGAGTAGGGGGGGGGGGATGGAACTCGAAAGACAAATTCGCCGGAATCGGTAAACAGACCGTAGAACCGGAAAAGCCACCGAAAGGATTTCCCCCGAGGATCAATTGGATCGCGCGCGCCAGTTCTTCGCCGAAGTTCGCCACGAAATTACGTAACGGGTGTCCGAGAAATATGGCGAACTGTGAGACAGCAGTTAACGCGGATGTTCTCGAAGTTATAATTGATTGAGCCGTTTGGAATTGGGGGAATTAACTCGACGAGTTAAGGAATTGGATTATATAGAGATATTAATTGTTTATACGAATCTCTAAATTTTAAATACGAGCCTTTTTTGGTATTTTGAAGAAACATTGTTTTGAATATTACAGATAAATAATTGCAATTGATGCGCTGTCTGTGTTAGTGTAATGATACTACTGCCAACATAGTTGAAACAACATTCATGAATGTTTAAGTTCTAATTGGCATCGTTGAAACAATGTGGAAACCGTATTTAATCGTTGTCAAATCAGATTTTTAATAATAGTAAAGCTGCAATCGATAATGTTGAAATTTCGTCTTTAATAATGTTGATGCTTAATTCAGTAGTGTTAAAACTGTATTTAGTAGCGTTGAAAGTATATTTTAACAATGTTGAAAGAGCAATCATCAATGTTGGTACTGAATTTAATAACGTTGAATTACATTTTGAAAATGTTGAGATTATATTGTTGAAATTACATTTTAAGAACGTTAAGATTACATTTTAACAATATTGGAGTTACGTTTTTTAAGATTGTGATTACATTTTAACAATATTAAAATTACGGTTCCAGAATGTTAAGATTACATTTTAATAAACGTCGTACAACAACGTTGAAAAAATCTATCAACTAAACACAACTGATACAGAAAAAGCAGATTGAAAAATTGGCCAAATAAATCACAATTCGCTTAATTTCACTAGAAAATGAACGTTGCTCGCTATATTGTGAATTAGTACGGTACAACGAAGAGACGTACGAATTGTAATTTTTCTCTTAACGTTCAGGTTTGTTCTATTCGGCGATAAACGGTTTCTTTGTTCTCATTCCGATAAATCAATGTTGCATAAACGTATAATTCGCGGAACGCGATCTACATTTCGCTGACAGCCAGGGATTATTCGGACAACAGTGGGCCGCGTTCTCATATTTTACCAGGAATCGTTTAAAACGAAAATTGAGAGGCTTTGCCCGCGAATGATGCATTCGCTCTCGCGTCTATTATTTTCCGATGCGATGCAGTCGGCTTCTCCGGCCCGTGCACGGAAACATGGTTTCCACAACCCTCTCGACATGAATACGAGTCGCGAAAAAGTATACCAGCCGAATATTTTTCGCGAACCCTACCTTTATGCTGTCAACTTTTCCTCGGAAATATTGTTTTCTCTTGCCAATCTATGTTACGTTTCCGCGAATACCGCCCCGATAAATCGTTTCTGAAAAACTTCCGCGATATCTCGACGGCGAAAAACGCTTCTCAACTTTTTCCAATGCGAGCTCATTCATCGTCCATCGGTACGTTTCATTTTTTACTAGCTTCGCGTACAGTCGACGACGAAATTATCGAACGAAAATCGGAAAATATCCCCAAAACGGAAAATACTCTTCTGTTGTTGCCGCAAATAATTTATTTATCTTCCATCGATATCTTTTACTCTTTATACTCTTTTGGTACAGTCGTAGATAAAAGATCATATTATAATGTCAATTATATATTAAACAATTTTATATATGTCGTTTTTTAAACATTTTGACAATATAGCTAGTAAGAAAAATACTGTAATAAAATACAGTATCGGTTTGTTCATCGTTTTTGTACATTTTTCGTTTAATAATTCATCTTCCGACAGAAGTTAACGTTATACGAGTTATTGTTGAAGATCAGAGGTTTTTGCGTCGTTGGTACACGGATTATTTTGATCATTCCGACTCTTGTGTAACGCCATTAGCAGCAGTTTCCACTAATTTCCGAACAATTTTGCGGGTAACAATAACAGGAGCGACAATTGTCCCCTAATATGAACGTGTAATGCACGCAGAATTGCACGAAATTGCTATTTGCGCATGATACGTCGTTAAGCCCGTATTAATATAGCTGCGTAATATCCGCTGAATCTGCCTCCGTGGATCTACCATAAACAAGCTAAATAAATAAACAAATAGCTGCAACGTGAACTGTAAATAATAATATTCCTCTGTTGCTAAACCAATCGACTTCTAACAACAAATTGAGAATATTATATCGTACATCTGCACTGGAACTCAACATTTTCGGTGTTAATTGCAGCAGACAGAGTTTCTCTTTTCATAATAATTTAAATAAATCGCGAACAATGAAAATTTTTCAGACAATTTATTGTTTAATGTTTTATTTATGTGTATTCCGTATTGACGCAAGATATCTTCAATCTAATAATATTTTGCAAACTGATTTTCTATTTCAAAGCTACGAAATAAATTTGCATATTAAAATTTTCTGTGAATTTCAAATGTCCAAATAATAAATAAAAGATCAATATTTTTGCAAACAGAATTTGGTCTAGGCATTAAGATAATTTTGAAAAATCTTCCATACTCTTGATTATTTAATAATCTGTTTAGTTAAACTAGTGATGTTAGAATAGTTTTGAAAAATATTTTAGGAGACCATGTTGCAATTTCACGTTTAAAAATGTTGTTTAAAATCCATTTATGCAGCGAAATATCACAATGAGAATGCAATAATGACTTTAAAACACTTTTGAAAAATATTTCGAGAATCTGTCTTGTTATTTTGCATTTTTTAAATATATTTTCGATCACTCTGTGCCCAATCCCCGCGAAGTTCAAACGTCCAAATAATCTGCGAAACTTGACTGAGGTAATTAGGGAGTTATTTCACGTCGGCTAATTATGCTTTATATTACTCCGCACCAAATTTCCGCAAAACGCGACCCAGGCACAGGTAATTAACACTTCTTTCGCGTTACAACGAACGAACAAGCTGATCCCTTTTCGCGAGGAACCCTGACCCGTACGTTTCTCTCTTTCTCTCTTTTCTTTTTGTTTATTCTGTGATAAACCTCGGGGTAAAAAGTTTTTTTTTACTGTACGAGCGAAGAGGTGCGGTTAAATTAAGTCAAGTCTCGTTACAGCGGTAGGAGGAATTAAGCGCGGGGAAATTAAACCTGGCAAACGTTAGAGTTGACGAGGGAAGTTTTATTCAGAAGTTTGACAGAATTACGGAATATTATTATTCCCGGTCGTACCGCGGCGAAGTTCGGGACAGTGGATGAGATTTTTTCAAACGTCCCGCCGTAATTAACCGCTGATTTCTGCGCGGTCTTTTTACGATTTAGCTGACGAACTAACGTCGAAAGTGGACCGTGCACGCGGTATTTAATTATCGCTGGAAATGCTGGACACAGATGACATTATTTTTAACATTACGTGAAAGGTCTAAAATTAAAATATTGAAAATACTTAATATTCAATATATAATACTTAAGATTTAATACTTAATATTTAATATTGAATGATTAATATGTAATATTTAATATCGAATTTATTTATTCGCATTATTTGTATAGTGCGAGATATATTTTCTAAAATGTTCGTCGAATCCAAAATTGTACCGATACTACTTGTAATTAAGAAAAAGTAAGTTTAAAAGTAGTGCAACGTTTAATTAAGTTTTCTCATACAACAGATAAAAATCTTTGAACAATTGGGTCTTTTTATAATCAATATAAGTTGTTAATATTGCGAATAAATTCTATCGATTAAATTTTAAAGGTGATTAATGGTTTGGAGCTAATTGTGACGTATACGGGGTGTCGTTGAGTTCTATTAATATTTTGTGTATGTACAGTGTTGCCTTGGATACAATACACTGGGTGAGAACAAACAGGGCAACTTGTCGCTGAGCAACTTTGTTCATAAAGTTAACAAAAGTTTTGGAGTGTCCTTAACAGCCACTTCAAGTTGCGTTCTCAATATCGCCGACGATTATTTCGTAATAACTCCATATGCCGACATCAACTTCAAGTAAAGGCAGCAAAAATATTGTCGTAAAAGGGGGACAAATTTAAAAACATATAGTTTATAACGAACTTATAATTATACAGTAAAAAAGCTACATAATCAATGTATAATTACGTAGTAAATTTATAATCAATGCAAAGTATTCTTGGTAGTAGTTTCAAAACATATCCGAATAAGTTTAATCATTTCTAGAGAACCCTTAAATATTTACTTGACAACAGATTTATTGAACATTTTCATTTTATCAATCTTCAAATAATATTTAAACAGCCGAATAATATTAAAGTTACATTCAAGTATTATTTAAACAGTCTTTCTTCACAAAATGCCTAAACTGTTTTGTGTTTCACAAAGACATCCGCAAAGATAAGACATAAAGATCAATTTACTCAACTGTTTGTTAATCTACCGAATATCTCCGGACCACTTAAAACCCCTACAAACCACTTCCTCTCTTCTCATCGGTTTTTCTACAAATAAAAAAAGGGAAAGAGAAACCCAGTCGACTCTTTATTAATCCGACGAACCTCTCCAAACCAACACAAAGTTTTAGTAACCACTACTATCCACTACAAACGACTTGAAGTCTTCTCTTCGATTCTTCCACAAATGAAAAACATAAAGACCAGTGCAATGAAAACACTACTGAACTAACAATCCTCTTCAGATCACTATAAGTCTTTTCAGGCCACTGTAAATATTTCCGAAAAATTAAAATCTACTTCAACTCTTTCCTTCAATCCTTCCAAGAATAAGAAACATAAAGATCAATTCAATCAATACATGATTAACTTATCAAATCTCTCGCAACCACTTGGAACCATTCCAAGCTTTATCAAACCTTTAAGAAACATTTCAACTCTTTCATTCGATCCTTCCATAAATAAGAAACATAAAGATTAATCCAATCAATACTTTATTACACTAGTAATTTTCTCCAAACTATTTCAAATCGTTTTAAACCTCTCCAAACTTTTCCAAATCCTAAAAAATTACTTCAACTCTTCTCTATAATTCTTCGACAAATAAGAAACCTAAAGAACAATTCAATCAATACGTGGACATACAATTAATCTTCTCTAAATCACTTCAACACTTTCCAAACAACTTCGAACCATTTCAAACTCTATCAAGCCTCCAAGAATCGCTTCAACTCTTCTTTTCAATCCTTCCACGAGTAAGAAACACAAAAATCAATCCAATCAATACTCTTTGCAATTATTATAATACTAATCCTCCCCAAAACCACTTTAAACCGCTCCAAACCTCTGAAAACTGTGTGAACGCCTCTCCGCCGATCGTCACTTCCGTCGGTAACCCGAAACCAGGTCTCGACACCATGCAAAATCGAAACAAAAAGACGGCAATGTGGTAAATTAATTCGGTCAATGGAGAGACAAAATGGAGGCAGCGGTGCCGGGCCTCGTCGCGTCGGGGTCGGCGTCGGCGTTGGCCAATACGCACCGAATGAGAAAAGGAACATGGCGAAGCTTGTCGCCGTGGAAATTCGTTCATTAAAGTCTTTAAAAGACTCGGCTGAGCGGCGAGATAAAATCAGGACACGGTCGCGGGGAAAGGGTGTGTACACCTACAGCGATAGATAGAGAGAGAGAGAGAGAGAGAGAGAGAGAGAGAGAGAGAGAGAGATATCTCGGTTGTTCATTGGTCGATTTACAGGCTGGAGAAGGATGGGGCTGCGGCCTGTATAATATTTAGAGGATCGGGGACAACTGGTCCGTCTCCCAGGGGTGGAATAAAAGGCGAGCACGGAATTTACTGCGTTTCGCCGCGAGCTTGCCCTTGTCGTTCGACGTCAATGCGGAATTATCGTTAATTAATAAATCCACGCCGCGCGAAGCGGTTTCGACGCCTGTAAATATTTCCGTTTGCCCGCAGCACTTCCTCCCTCTGCCTCTCTCTCGCTCTTCTTCTGCTCTTCTCTCCCTTTCTCGTTCTCTGATAATACCTTTCTACGTCACTCTGTCCCTTTCTCATTCACTCTACTTTTGTGTTTATTTTTTCCAGTCTTTCCAATTTCCTTCTCCCACTCTCTTTGATAACTATTTTTCGTACATAAATAAATATAGATAAAGCTAAATTATCGAAGGGACAAAGCTTAGAAAAGAGAGAAATTATCCAAAAATATCATCAGAGAATATTACCAAAGACCATTGTATTATATAATCAAAGAATTCTATCAGAGATATCATCAGACGATATAATCAAAGAGCATTAGCAGACGATATTATTAGGGAATATTATCACAGGATAATGTTAAACAATATTATCAGAGAGTATTAGCAGAGATTATTATCAAACTGAAACATTAGAAAACATTACACAAGTGTATTATTCAAAAATATTATTGTATCAAAAAGTATTATTACAGAATATTATCAAACAATTTAAACAGATAATATTACCGAGGAGTAATATTAAAGAATATTATCAGCAGGTATTATAAAAGAATATTATCAAGGTTAAAGTACATTATCAGAGAATTTCTCTCTCTCTCTCTCTCTCTCTTTCTCTCTTTCTCTCTGTGCGCTCCCCGAACCCTTTGTTTCGAACCGTTAAATGTTGCATCGTCTGAGCACTGCCGGATGCACACTGTGTTTGCCGTACAAATTAAGGACTAATATTTTACGCCGCTGTTTGTCTATCGGCAAGAATTTTCGGAAACTACGGCACCCGATGAATTATTTATCGGCCACGGTTGTTTAATCCCGTTCCACCTCCGCTGGCTTTTAGAACGATTGCTGGGATGTTGAACGCGCGATGAGAATTGTTTAGAGGCGGAACTTGTTCTTCTATCCTTTGATTCTGTTTTTCGTGGGGCAGCCATTTCCAATTGTATTGGAACTGTGAAATTATTTATTGGGGAGAATTCTTTGACAAGCCTGTTTGGTAGTGGTGATTTTATTAACTCTTCGAACGATGGCTGGAATGTTCACTGAACAAGAGAATCTTTTTAGATTTAAAATTTGAAAAATTTACATTCGGTTTCTTTTCTGTTGCAATTTGAGGAACGTTTGAAAACAAAAATTGTTTATTAACTGGGGTAGTTTAACAATTCCATTGAAGATTGACACCGTAATAGTTTTTACAATAATTGTTATACTTTCTAATGTGAAATGTAATTTTTTTATAGTGTTGAATTTTATATTGTATTTAAATATGAAAATGAATTGTTTACGTGAATTATTCAAAGAACCTAATTTATAATTCCAACCTTGTGTCAACTTTTATATAAATATTCTGTGAATTTAAACTATTTTATTTGCTAAATCGCAGTATTATATTTGTAATTTGATGTCGTGCTTCTTTTTAGGAAGTAATCTTCAACGATGAGCATTACAATTTCCAGATTCAAATTGTAAATCGATTGCTTTTTAGACTGATAAGATATCGAAGGTACGAGGGACATATTCGCTGGAAAAATTGTTGCAATATTTCAGGTGATACCAGTGTACTTTACTTCGGCGGAGAATTTTTAAAACGCGCCGGTCGCGTCCCCAACTGCGTTTGACACCGGAAATGACTTATAGTCGTGGGTTATTTAACCCCGTTCTGGGAGTCAGGTGCTGTGCTAGATCCAAAAATGCTTGCTGTAATGTTCGCTTTTCAAATAAAATCGCTAACCAGTAAAATCGTAATGTCTTCTTTATCTATTCTGTTATTTTAACTTATTTTACAATTAAAATACCAAAGATGCTTTCGTAAAGACTGCTGCAATGTTCACTTTTCGATGATAATAAAATTATACATTTACGGAATTGCTAATAACATTTAAAATTAAGAATTATTTGTTCTATTGTTTTAACTCACTTTATAATTATGAAAGTGGCCTAAGTCAAAATTTAAAAGAAATGAGTTTATCAGTTATTTTACACCACATTATTTCAAACTAAATTTATTCAATGTAATTTTTACGAAATCGTCAAAAATGAACCAGTAGATGGTGATTGTAATTTCAACATTATATGGAATTCATTTAGTGTTAATTATGAAAGTGGTCTAAGTCAAAAATTTAAAGAAACTATATAAAAATCACTTGAAAATGGCGTGTGGCTCTCTTTGACGCATTTGGATAAAACACGTAATAGCTTACAGTAATGCTTGTTCAGGCCAAAATCGTCACATTGAAGCAGCATTGACATGCATGAAAATTGCTCAATCATCAAATAATAATATTGAAACAATAGACCACAAATTTTTGGTATCGGGTCATTCCTTTCTACCGAATGACCGAGATTTTGGGTTGATAGTAATGACAATAGAAAAAAGCAAATTACTTATACAACCCTGAGCACTATTATAAACTGGTAGAAGAAGAAATACATTTTCGATAAAACGAATGTCGCAGTCGGATTTTATTTCAACGAAATCACTAGAAGAGTCAACAAGAAGAATAGGAAAAAATGCCGCGGGCAAATCTGTCTCTTGGCTGCAAATACAATGGACGAGATTCGTAAAAAATGAACCATATAAAATGTTCTATAAAACTTCTTTAGATGCTCCTGAATTCCACGTTTTGGATCTTTCACCTAAAAGAGGAAGACCCAAAATATACGGAAATATTAAGCTACTTCCTTTATACACCACCACTAGACCCAGTATCGGAAGAAAAACGTAAAGATATTATATGTTTATTACCATACATTCCTCCAGTTTTCTAGGAACATTTTAAAAATCTTAAAAACTCGGAATGATAAAAATGCATTAGGTTTTCAGAATCATTAATAAATGTGCATGAATTGTTTCTTTAAAGTTATTGTTTCAAATAAAACTCATAGTTCTTTATTGCTTTAAGTCATTTATAGGACATTCAGTTAATTTTGAAAATGGTCTAAGTCAATTCAAGCATTAGAAACAACATTTTCCTATGAAATTCACACAAAATTTCATATCTATAATAAATTTCCATTAATCAAGACCAATAAAATTATAAATTAAAATGTCACATAATGTAAAAATATTTTTTAATTTATTCAAATGCGATTCATTAAATATCTCGAAACAAGAAATATATGACTTAGACCACTTTCATAATTATGGGCACAATTGGATTCTTAAATTTGCTTTCGTAAAGACTATTTTACTATGTTCACGTTTTAACAATATTCTTGATCCATACCATAACGCAACATTTAATGGCGTCCTATTTCAAAAAACTTCTCGTGCTAAAAATAACGCGAAGAGGAAGTGCTCATGCTAAAATAAAACTGGCCACTACAAAATAATTGCATTATTTCTTGTGTTTTTTCGTGTTTGTTCTTCGCGCGGAATTTCTGAAACGAGCGCAGCCGTCTATGAAGCCGAGAAATTTGCACTATCCTGAATTCTTTAACCCCATTTCGTGACTGGCATAGTAAATCGACATCTGCCGAGACGTACGAGACGTTGACGTAACAATAAAATCGTTCATATTTAAAGTGATTGCAACATTTCATACATTTCTACGTTTTCAGAAAGCTTTCCCCGGGCTCTTGAGATCCAATTAAATAATAAATTAACTTACGCCGATAGTAAAGAGATGCCGGCATGGCAATAAAATAGTTTACGTTTCGAACAGTAGCAACACTTTTACAAACGTGGCCGAATCGACGCATTTAAATGAATAAATAAAATCGGTGGTCCGCAAAATGATCGCAACGCTTTCTACTGGAGTCCGGCTCCGAACGCGTGCGAGACGCCGAATTTATTTATTCTCGCGTGTCATTTAACGCCGTTGCACGAGCAAAGTGCCAAGTTAACTTCCGCGGTAGTTACTCTTAAATAAAACTGCCTCCCCGCGAAGTTGTCGTAATACTATAAATTATTTAGTATCGCTTAGGAGCACGGGAATGCTTGCACTCGAGCGACATTCGCCAAACTTTAAATTAAACTACCGCTATTATTTATTCAATGGCGCGGTCGTCGTTCGTTTTTCTTAGAAAATTATTCTTAAGTTACATTCATCAATTCCGTTTTGTAATTACTGAAGAATTTTGAACACTGATTTGTTAGTAAACCAAAACAATCAACTGAAACGAACTTCCCAAAGTAAGCTTCAGTGCAATTTTCGAACGCTATTTTACTTTTTTAAAAAAGTGCTTTAACTTCGTTTAACAATAATTTATCATTCACAATGTTTTCCAAAGTATTCAAACTAAGTTTCTTAACAAACATTAATTCGTTCCTCTTAAATTGCGATAAATAGTGGTGGCGAGTATTTAAAAAGTTCGCTAAGATATGTGCACCGATATACAGCGATTGTTTGACGTATAAAATAATAATGATATATACCGTATTTCATTTGTAGGCCGCTTACGCTCGATACGTTGGAATTAACGTTATCGTTTGAACGTGTCCGAAGCCATAATCTATTTATCGTCGGTTTCGTTTTACTGGGAATATTTCGAGTGAGACGTTCACGTCGGCTGTTAAGATATTCATCCTAGAATAAAATAGTTCGTTCCCGAAAGTCTCGTAAATATTGCCGGCCGACTGCCATTGGATCTGTTAATGGCCGTGCTTCTTACTGTTCCAAGATGGCGGCAATTAAACTTGCATGAGAATCTGAGCCATTTACATAAGCGAACCATTATGCCACCCAAAGATTTAATGTGTTATTTAAATGAAACAGCTGCAGTTTTACTTCTCCGCGTCGCTTTCGTGTCACTTCTTTGTCCACCGGCACCATATTATTATTTTATCGCTATATATATATTATTCCCGTTCCGTTGCTTATACGTGCTCCTTCCCGCAATTTTGTTTTGTCATTCTACGTGTATTTTATTCGATATCGTTATTTTATTATTCCACATTCCATTTTTACATTCGAGTTAGTCGGGGTGACGTAATTATTTCATTTTTATTTTATTAACTTACGTGACATTCATATTTTCTGGTTCTATATTTCATCCTTGTTTTTATAATTAATTTATTACTGACAAAATTATTTTTAAATTCATTGCATCACTGTATGTATGTTTTATCATTTCACATGCATTTTAATCAATATTCTTATTGTATTACTTCACGTTTCATTTTATCGTATTTTCGTTTTACTATAATATAGTAACTAATGTTATATATTAATTTTCATGGCGATATCTTGACTTTTATTTATCAGTTTGTACAAGTATGTTAAGTGATATTATTGTTTTATTGTTTCACGACTTACATCATTTTATTTTTGCTTTATACTTAGCTCATTAATTTTATTATTTCGCATTTTACTTCATTTTTTTCTCATTTTCTCAATGACATTATTTTCAGTTAAAATTTACACATGAAATTGCGACGACAATTGAATTTTCTTTGGAACCTAACAAGAATACTTTTTAACAGAATAGGTAAATAATATTAACAACAGTTGTATGGATGATTCTAAAGCAGCGATCATATTATGCAACCTAAATGTGACTTAAAATACATAGTTTGACCTCGAATGAATATTTGCATTTGACCATTCTGAGACTTTAAGCAATTACTTAGTCTTGGTCAGATTTATGAATATTGCATCTCGTGATTTGAATTGTAAATTGGCCCACCTTAATCACTGCCTAATAAATAACACAGGAATAGTAATTGAATAATAACTATACAGATCGTTCCAATAAATCGATTCATAATACATCGTCTTTTGTTTACTTTTACCGCTTTTGTTTACTTCTTTGATCCGCCGAATATTCCTTGAACATTCAATAAAAATTTACTAAAAAAAATGTCAGCACTGTACCTAATAGTTATTTCTTGCTATAAATTAACGTAATGTTCGTTTCTTATATAGCTCGTTGACAAATGGCAGCCCCATTTACCGTTTCTAAGATACAGTCATCTTTCTCTATCCATTGATAACAGTTATTGATTGAAGATTTAGTAAAAGTGAAATGAAAATTAAGTAAATATTGAACATCGACATTTTTCAATGTTCCTAGACCACTTGCAATTTTATCGATTGAACGATAATTATTCAATTAACAAATTGATAAGTTTCATACCACCAAATACTGGAGTTAAGGATTTAATGAAGCCATGCTAATTCCGGCAGCGAATTAACAGAGGCCGGCAATTATTTTTCCAGGGTACAGGGAAGCTGCTCGGGTTTCTGGAACGCTCGAGGTTCAGTTTCCACCTTGGAGGTAGCCTTAAATTAACAATTTACTTTCGCGCGGTAGGAACTACTTCGGGCGGAGCCGGTCGGCACTCGCAACGATTGTTTTTCTTCTGGCTTTGCTAGGGGATGAAAGGAGAATGATTAGGGAGAATTCAACTAGAATTCGGGGGCACCCGTTCCCGCGGAAGATAAACGAGAACTTCTTTGTATCATTTTGAAACTACAAAAACACCAGCACTCGAAACGGTTCCCATTTCCTGCCGGGAAACATTTTCTAGTCTTCAACGAGGATATTGCAATGCCTGCCAATTTTTTTGAAACGAGACCCAAAAATTTATCGGACTGCAACTGTTTGCTTTCATTTGACAGTCTTTGAAGAATACACACGAATTATTTCACAGTTTTATGAAGCTCCTAATCGAAATTATGGTAGTTCTCCTTGATGCTTTGGAAGACGTTCAAGAATTTTTATACACAAAGTCAATAAATATATTGGACTGATATTCTGTAGGTTTATCTTTTACTGGACGAAGATCGTACAGGCATTATATAATATTTATATAATAATTGTAATCGAAGTTATAGTAGTTTTGCGTAAGGCTTTCAAAAATACCGAACATTTTTTTATTTGGAAAGTGTGGCTCGCGTTACGCATTTTTTTAAACAAAACGAACACATCGGACGACAACTTCGCAGTTTTGTTTTGCAATAGTTGGGAGAACATACAAGAATTTTGTTATGCGTACGTAACTTTTCCGATCGAAGTTAGGACAGTTCCATCACTTTAAGCTTCGAATAATCGATAATGCACAGAAGATTCCGTATGAAAACACGGTATGATAATTATTACCTTGACGGCGCGTGTCAATTTTGAAAGACGCGCTGGCGAAAGAATGACTCGTTGATTCCATTCTATTGCTTAATTAAAATTTCACTTCCGCGACGTTAATTATTTTTAACTCGCGCCCCGGGTTCCTATTAATGGCACTCGATGCCATTTTATCCAACCCCTCTTCCACGGTTCTCTTTGAGAGATCATGCAATTAAAAATGATGTTGGACCATTTCACGCCGCTGTCGGGTTAAATGTTCGAAAATTCAATGGGAGAATTTCTCCTTTGTACGCGAACACGCCTCTTTACGCTTTGGAATACCTTTAATTGATTAACTTAAGCGTGAAGTTATTTCTGAAATATTCCCCCGTTTAAATGAATCATCCGTTTAATTGTCGAGCACACATTTAATAAACTCACGTAAGCGTGGAATGATTTTTAAAAGTATTGTTCCTTTCGGATACTCGATTATCCGCTACGCCATTAATCAATTAATTAAGTAATTAATATATTGATATTAAATGGTAATATAATATTACATATATTATGTATCAATAGTAACATGTAGTATATTAATAATTAATATACTAATATATAATTTGTAACGGATTAACTAGCCAATAAAAAGTTGCAGCTCTCGAAAAATTACGTGAGCGAATTACCGTCGAGCAAGTAACCAATCTGGCGGACATTTATCGCCTAAATTCAATAGGAAAAGTGACTCGCTGTTTATCGCCGCGACTATCGCGGCCCCCAGCGTGAAATAAAATCGCTAATTAAATCGAGCGTCAACGGCAACGCCGTTTCGCGAGAGCGATTTTTGGAGCGCGAGCGCCCGGCGGGTTGTTAACGATTTCGCTAATTTCAATTCGGCGAATCGACACGCCACCGACGCCGCTCCGTTATTATTTCAGCGAAATAATTCACGGGATACCGTTGTCCCATTTGGATGAGCCCGTCATTATCGGCGTCGTCGATCGATTAACGCTCGATTGGCCCCTCTTTAATTGGAAACCACGGTCCTTTGTTTGGACACGTGTATACCACCCTCCGCCATTCAAACAACGGCAAAGCAATTCCCGACCAAATAGGTGTTAACATATTCCAGGTGTGCCCGGCACGGCGTTCAACGAAATTATTCCTCACCCTTCGACTTCCTGTTTTCTCTAACCCTAACACTTTGTGCCGGCATCGTTCCACGAAATGTTCTACCGCCGAGAATGGAGAAACGAGATAGCCGATGTTGGCAAGATGTGAGAGAGGGGGCCAGCGAAACCGATGTCGTTTGGCTACGTTGATTTAGTTATTCATATAATTGCTGGAGATAATAATGGTGAAATGGAAGGAGTACAATTTTATTTTTGAAAATAAGATAATGGAATACAATATTATCATTTAAAGTACAATAATATATACCATTTATAAAAATATTATAATATAATATATTGATCTAATAAATAATATATTATTTTTATGTAATAATATAATATATTATTTTCATACATAGTATAACATTTTTAGAAATACTATAATGCTGTTTTTATAACAAAAATGACAGGAATAAAAAATAGTTTAGCGACAGTCGTTTAAAAAAATTAGAATAACAAGAGACAAAATCGGTGTCAGGAGAGTTAGAGTAAAAATAACAACTGCTCACAGTAAGATTTATCTATAAAAATATAACGAAGCAACTGAATAAAGAAAAAGCGAAGAAAATAAAACGAAATCCGCGAACATAAGAGGATTAGAATCACAATTAATTAAACGGTAACAAAACGGAAGAAGTATTAGTTCGAATAAAAATGGCGTCGCGACTGCGAATCCACAGCAAAAGTGAACGTCGCTTGATAATTGTTTACTGACGAAATATTTGAGCGACGGATCGACAGCCGTATAATTCGAACATTAACTAAACAAATAATTGCTTTTTAGCGATTCCGTTTCTCGGCAAATAATTGCAGCATCGCGAGGACCACTGCAGGAATGCGTCGCGTCGCAGCTCGAGGGGGCCTCTTCATCCGACGTTCTTAAGTAATAACGGGGACATTAGCCACGGTTAAGTGCCTCAGAAAATGTGTTTAGCCTTTGAATACGAACGGTACGCACGGAGAACAGGCGAGAGAGGTAAAGAGAGAGAGAGAGAGAAGTAGAGAGGAGAGGACAGAAAAAGTTAGTGAAGGAGGGAGATAAAGAGAACAAACGAGAGCAAGAGACCGAAAGAGGGTGACTGAAAGAGGAGATGAATGAGGGAGAGAGAGAGAGAGAAAGAGAGAGAGAGAAGGGAAAAATAACAAGAGATGGTGCAAAAGAGAAAAATTATCAGAGAAGCAGAAAAGTAACAAAGAAAGAGGCAGAAATTATCAGAAAGAGATAGAAAAACATAGAAATTATTATAGAGAGTGAAAAAGAAAGAGGGGGAGAGGTATATTACTAGAGAGATTGAAAGAGTGGAAGTGAGAGAAAAATTATCAGAAAGAGAAAGAAGAAGAGAGCAATTATTGCAGCGGGAGAAAAATATACAAAAAGAAAAAAGTAATAGAGCGAGAGAAAGATTATCGCAGAGATGGAAAAACAGAAAGACAGAAAGAATAAAAAAGAGGGTAAAATTATCAGAGAGAGAAAGGAAGGCACTATCAGAAAGAGAAAGAAGAAGAGAGCAATTATCACAGCAAGAGAGAAAAAAGGAAGAATTAGAGAGAAACCATCATAAACAAAGAGGGCCACAGGGGGGGGGGCGGGTATCAGAAAGAAAGAGAAACAAAGAGAGAAATTATTTGAAAGAGAAGAATTACCAAAAAAATTATCAAAGAAAGAGAAAGAGAGGATCGCCACCGCAATGGTCCATCTTTACGAGCAATTTGGCCGGGCCGAAGAAGAATTTAGTCGACGGCCCTTTTTCGCGCACAAAGGCAGCCGGAGAAAATTGGACTGTAAGCGAACGTCCTGCGTTCTCTACCGTGTTAGGTGCCGCTATTTCCAAAGGCGCGTATCCGATATCTTTTCCCGCCTTTAAAGATCCTTTCAAAGCCCTTCAAAAGAATGTAATCGATCCCCCCCTCCCCCCCTCTCCCCTTCTCCTCTCGTCATCCTTGTTCCTCCCGCCTCTATGCGGGAAGGTGTGTGCAGCAGCACCCTTTGCAGTCCGACACCCGGTCGCGCCGATTCCCTCCAATACTAATATTTTCGCACCTGTCACCCTCCTGCGAAATTATCCGCGCCAATATTTGAGCAGGCTTTGCCGAGCCCGTTCCGCGTTTTAATATCGATCCGCGGACGGCCCGTCGGGAACGGATAAATGAATTGATTCATTACCTGGCGAACGTGCGACGAGAGGTTCTTCGCGATTTTAGAGCGACGGACCGGAGGCTCTATCGAGAATGGTTTAGACTTTTTCTTTTCGACGCGGTGTCCGCAATTTTTCTTTTCCGCAGCGATTGATTTAGCAAGCCGAGGATTCATTGTTTTTATTGTTTTCGTTTGTCAACTTGGATTTTAATTGCGAAGTTGCATCAAATCCGAAACCTTTCACCACTGTTTTCATGTGCTGCAGGCACTGGGCTCCGCCATTTTCTTTTTTCTGATTTTGTGTATTGAATAAACTGAGGATCTAGTTTTATTGGTTTTGGATATGAATTAGTGGTCACTTGGCTTCGAAGTGTGAAATTGCATTAATTCTGAAGCTTTTCATTGTTTTAGTCTTTGGAGGCGTAGGCCGCCATTTTCTATTTTCTTGTTTCAAATTCGTATATTTACACAGTTGAAGATTTACTTTTCTTTATTCTTATTTGCCCACGAGTTGGTTACTTAAATTCAAATTGTAAAATTTCATTAATTTTCATACAGTTTTAGATTTTAGCACATTGACCGCCATTTTGTACATTGAAATTCAACTATTTATTAATCTGAGGATCTATATTCCGTGGTTTTCTTTATTAACTACTGTTAGCTCATCTTCAGAGTGTAAAATTACGTTTGAAAAAGATTGTTTCTAAATATTGCAACAAATATACTAATTTTATATAGGCGACGATAATAAATATAATGCTGTGAGGATACATTTCACACACCAACGCAAAACGTATTACCTATTGTTCATTACGAAACGTAATTTTATTTACACCACACACTCAATATTCACCGGACCGTGAAAACATTTTCATTAAATTGTTTATCTCTCCGTGCCTTCTACATTTTCTCTTTGAATAATGCGTCGAATAACGTGCAAGCAAAAAGACAATATAATTTGATCATTTTATAAACGAGTGAGATACTAAATAGGCAAACACACAAATTATAAATAATATAATGACAAAAAGTATTGTCTAGTAACACAACAAATCTATTTATTTATCCAGTAATGAAGATAAAGTCTCCTTATCGTACAAAAGCACGAATATCGACTAAAACAATAACAACAACTAGTCAAAAAGCAAAAATAACGTAAAACTAAGATAAAGCCTCACAATATTGCAATCGTTCGAACAGAACGACTCCGCATTTCCCGCCATTCGACGAGAAAAATCAGTTAAAGCTCCCGAAGCTGCCGCCGAGATTGTATTAATAAAAATGCAGCGAAAGTTTCGTTTCAAGCCGTGCCATCGCGAAACTTTTAAATTCGGAAAATGAATGCTCCCGGAGAACTTCTCCCTTCGTGTATCTGGGAAAGGGGTGGGCGCGGATCACACGCGGGAAATTCGACCCCGCGAGAGCAGAAACGAAAACGAAGAAGACGAAAGAGGAGACGAAAAAGGATGAAGATCGACGGGAGAGTTCGGCGACGGTGGAATTTTTGTTCGAAAGCAAATTCGAAGTGTAATTCGATTCGTAAATGGCGGCGGAGACTCGCGGGAGCCGGAGGCGGCGCGGCGGACTTTCACGGAAATTGAAAAATTCTGTCGGCCGTGAAATCGCGACGCGCGAGAATATACTACATCGTTAAACTTCTATTTGCCGGGCAGCGGCCCTCCGCGCGATACGCTTTGTTTTCCGCGAATTTTCGGCGCCAGTTAGCGAGTGCTCCGATCAACGGGATTAATTCGCGCGGACCGAATATCGGACACTGTATACCGTAGCGATTGCTATGGTTAATTACGGAAATGGTGTGAAACTATGAATTTGAAACGATGATTATAGCCAGCGATCGTTCATGGGCATCGCTCGAATAAGACCTCATTTGAGCAATATTTCGAATCGATTGTTTCTGAATATTATTCGACTATTGCAAAACATTTGATGATTTGAACGTTAGTCGACTAAAAATAAACTCGAATCGAATTTCGGTCAAAAATAAACTAATAACAAAACTCGAATATAAATTCTTCGATTATAATTATATTCGAATAATACTTTTCGAATAAAATATTTGAATAATGTTTCGAATACGATTTTATTCCGTTAACGAATAAATTCTTCGAATATTTTATTAACAATTTAGTTTCTGTAATTATTTGTTTGATACATTAACCGTTTATTGTATAATTAGTTTTTACACGTTAAGTAACGAAATTTTTCTAAACACAAATTTAGTTTATAATATACACTTTAGCGAAATCTACGGACAATTCTCAGACTCTATTAAATTCATTTTATATTTATTTATTAATATATTATATTTAGTTTAATTTTTAACCCTTGTTTAAATATACAAGTAAATTATTATAAGTTATATAAACTTTTAGTATAGTAGTTATATAAAATTATAAGTTATATAAACATAGTTATTAACTGCAAACAAATTATCTGTTTCACTGTGCTTAAGATAAATTGTTTCTCGATCAGAGACAATTTGGATAACTATTTAGTTAAGTGTTACCTGTTTATGGCGTGTTCCACTTCATAGATTAAATTGTGGAAGTTCGCGAACGAAAGTTTAAGTTATGCTTTATAGTCTAGTGAACTTTGAGGATAATTGAGGAAACGGCGCGAAACTAGTAATTCGAAATGATGATTGTACAAAACGATTAATAGAGAGCGAATATTAAGCTGAACTCATCAATTACACCTACGTCTATTAAACAGAGATTTGTATGTTGAACGGAAAATGATCTAATGTAAGACTTAATCTAAATCGCTTTAAAAGTAATAAACTTTCTGCTCTCGTAAATTGAATAATGAAATAGGGTATAAGTTAAAGTTCGTTAATGAACAATAACAGTAAAAATAGTAAGGATTAAAAAATTATAAAAACCAACAGTTGGCAACAAAAATTAAGGAAACGGTAAAAACTATAAAAATTAGAGCAATTAAAACTACAAAAAGAAATGAAAAGGAGTATATAGAAATCGTTGAAAACAGCAAAAAAAGAAAACAATTAAGCAGACAAAAAATAAGAATAATAGCAATCGAAACAATTCAGAAAATAAAAATCTGGAAGCTAAGCGAGGAACGTTCTAATAATGATAAAAATTGGAACAATCAAAAATATAAAAAATGAAAGTAGTGATGTAGAAAATAGTAAAAATAACGAGAAACGAAAACAATTGACCGGTCAAGAAATAAGAACAATACGGAGGAATTTATAGAAATGATAAAATTGGTCAAAATGGAAACCACTAAAAAATAATTACGAGAATATTATAAAAACAATGAACACCGTATGACCGATCCAACGAAACGAAAAGCTTAAAAATGGCAGCAGTTAAATAGACAGCTTTGTATGATAACGAGCATTAGTATGCGAAAATACCGGCGTGCAAGCGACTGTGTACGATGCGCCAAATGAAAAAGTGAGCATAATCAGGATGTTAAAAGCAGCGGGAGAATATCGTACGTGTTTGAATATATTATAATAAGAGGGGGTTACATTCGGAACCGGGCGAGATACATCGTGAAAGAGCAATTTATTCGAGACGAGGGCGACACCTCGGGCGATCATTAATGATTAAAATGGCTGCGTTAACCAACGACGAATTAAAACATTAAACGATAAAAGGATTGAAAGAGAAGCACCCGGCCGCCAGAGACGTTTCAATGGAATTTCAACGGGCGAGTATCTCCGCCGGAGTATGCACATATGCGCACGTGCGCAGGTGTCTATGCGTACAGGTGTGCACGGGAACATATGTGTGAATTGATGGTATTTTCGCGATGGAGATATATAGGCGGTTATAAGCAAACTTTTACGAGATTTTTATTCTTTTATTCTCTCCGCAGTCTCGATTGTTTAACATTGGAAGAGAAGAAGCTTCTCTAAAAATATATTTTATTGCAGGATTACACAAAGGGACGACCATAATAGGTTTTTTCGCCTAATCATGCTGAAAGCAGCGACATTCTCTGGGAAACCCCGATGAAATTAAATGTTCTCGCTGGAGGTGAAATACGTTAACCAAATTTATTCATATTTTAGCAGAACGAGGCTTCCGGTAGTCGAGCACTTATTACAAATGTTTTTAATATTAAAATTATTAATGGACGATTTTTAGTATTCAAAGTAAAGTGTTTTATTACTTGTTGACAGAAATATTTTTAAATTGTTATTATTATACGTGAACCTATATAATTTTTATATTTTATAGTTAAGAATATTGAACTCTAATGCTTCATTTAAGCGTTAGAGTCAAGAATTTTTTAAATAAAATTTTAAAGTCAAAGATTTTTTCATTCTATCATTCAATTCAATCTAAAAATTAAAATCTTCCGAATTAAATGAAAGGTATAATAACCACAGAAGTAACATAAAAAATAGGGTGTCTTTGAATTGAAGTGAAATATTACAGCGATTAAAATTTAAAATAACGACAGGAAATAATTAAATCGTTTTTATAATTAAAAATATTCCACGATGACGATCGAATTTTAAAAATAAAAGAAATACAAAATGTCGAAGATTTTCACCTACGCAAGCGAATAAGTGCATTCAAATCATTTTAATTAACTCTAATATTTTACACTGCGCCTTTTGGTTTTTATTATATTTTTAACAGACGCATAAAACTCTCAGACAATTTGCAAAGCTTCCTTCCGCAGCATTTGAAGAGTGTTAACATTCCGAAGCGATTTAATCGATTGCAACAATCCACGCTGCAGTCGGATTAGTACGGGGAAGTTCGAGCTGCAAATCCTGTGCAGCTGGAAAACTTGTTTACGATAGTGGAATGGAAAAAGGTGTGCGCTTGTCGAGACGATTCAATTAATTCCAATCTTAACACCGTGATCAGAGTAGTTCCGGAACGGACGGGTTAACAACAGCAGCCCTAGTGCAGTTGCGAAAGTTTTCTTCTGCGGCATCGGACAGAAAAAAGAAGCGCACGCTTGTCGGGGCGATTTGATCAACTGCAGTATTTTCGCTGCAGTCGCAGCAAATTAAATCGATCCTGAAAATAGGAAACGATTGCGGGCGCAAATTTTCGTCGGGCAGATCGTCGTTTGCAATTGCTGATGCTTCCCTATAGCGTACACTTCAGAAAGCAATTTTATTGAAAATGCGATATTTGCGTTTCAACTGCGCTAAACTAAATCGGTGTCGAAAGGTGAAATAAATTGCAACTGCACGTGTTCGTCGACGATATGGAAACTACGAATTCTTGGTAAATGCTGAAGCTTTCCTCTGATATGGTACGGAAATATTCACTTATAGGAAACAATTTTATTTCAACAGAAATATTTACACTGCGATCGCGCTAGATTACAATAATTTAAGCTGGAAATAAAAATGCAAATTACGCGTGACTGCGGCAACTTCTTTTTGCTGTATAAAAAAGGATATTCTTTAAAATAATAATTTAGATAGAACTGGAATTTATATCACAATATAATACTTGTAAAGAATAATATAATACTTAATAAAGAAAGTAATTGCGACAATTCCGAGTGCAACTAGCAATGTAGATTATATGCAACTTCAACAGCTTACTTCTGTTCCATTTATTAAGTATTTAGTTAAAGTAACAATTTTATTTTATATAGTAAACATATTTAGGGTGTAACTATTACATTATTCTTTATTTATTGCTCCAGCTTGTGCAATAAATAAAGTTTAAATCAATAAAATTAATCAATAGAAAATTAAATCAATAGAAACAGCTCTTAATTTTCTAATATATTAAGAATGCCGTGATTCTTCAACATTTTATTTCACAAATTCCATTTTGTAGGCTTCAAAATCTAATTTCTAAATCACAATTCCAAAAATCGATGCTCGATGTCGACTTAAAATTTGTGTAACTAATTAAATTAAAATCCTCCAGACTTTCATTTCATTCTCAAGGATCAGTCGTCAATTTTGAATTACAATTTGTTCAACTAATGAAACTAAAATCCTTTAAAATCCTATTTTAGTGCAAACTGTGTTCAGTATAAATTGCTATTATTACAGCCTTTGCTTTATTAATTAACAAATTTTACTTCAAAATCGAACACAAACCTTATTCAAACTGAAATTTCTAAAATTGGAATCCGTAGGATTTCAGTTCCATTTGCTAAATCAATTCGAAACTGCGTTGCAATTTTAGAAATTGAGGCTTGGGAAAAAGATCTCGGAGCATTCAAAATGAAGTTTGTAATGTGAAATTTAATACTGATTCTACCATGTCCAAGAAATTTTGCTTCGGAGCAGAGAAATTTCGAAAATTTCTGAAACAAATAGCACTGAAATCGCTCATAAGCACGGTGCAGAAATTCCGCCAGGACATTGCGTTTGTCCCGGAATCATGAAACTTTGGTTTCCCCGGCGCGCATTTAGCAGTATCGGCGAGCCGGAGAGCATGAATTCGGGCGTGCATGGTCGTTCCTCTTTAACGCAACACTAATGGGGAGCAACCGCGGTTAATACCGTTGAAACTGGGAAGGCCGTCATTTCGCATGGAATAAGCTAATAAAGCACAGTCGTACATTCGGGCAATGTGCAATGTATGATGTACGTCGGGTGAGGAGGCGCGTATTATGCTGAAACCAAAGTCATGTTACTCTGTCCGATAACTTCCGCAAATACGTGCCGGCGGCATTGTGCCGAAACACTCAAGGCGCACCGAGCTCCTTTGAGTCCCAGAATCCGTTTCGGTTCCGTGCTATTGCGCCGTTACACACGGAGTTTTTCCGTGCCGATTCTACAGTTGAAAGGCAGTCCGTGATTCTCGTAAAAGTTCGACTCGCGAGAGGCGAGCGAATTGATTAAGAAAACGACCGAGCGATTTACATTTTTCGATTTTCTGCGATTTAACTGCTGCGTAAATATTCAGGCTCGAATTAAATTGCCTCTGAGAGAGAGAGAGAGAGAGAGAGAGAGAGTGTTTGCTCTCGCTATCTGAAATTTTTAGGTACAGTTGGAATTGTTCTGGTTGCTCTAATTGTTCTAATTGCAGTTGCGATGCATTTGCAGCAGTTTAAATTCCCGTGCTATTGCAAGTGAAAGCAGTTGCAAACAACACGCATTGTTGGTTGCGACAGTGTAAACATTACAGTTGAAGTTATTAGAATTATTTGATATAATTTATTGCAACTTTAGTGTAAGTAACGCAGCTGAACTGTTGCAATTAGTCGATTTAATTTACTGCAGTTGCAATATAAGTAATGCAGTTGAACTGTTGCAACCGATCGATTTAATTTACTGCAGTTGCGATGCATTTGCAGTAGTTTCGATTCAGGTGCTATTGCAAGTGTATGCAATTGTAAGCGACATGTATTGTTGGCGCGACACTGTAATTACAGTGTAAATATCGCAGTCGAATTTGTTGTGATTGTTCAACATAATTTATCACAGTTCTAGCGTAAATAATGTAGTTGCATAGTTGCAATTGGTCCATTTAATTCACTGCAGTTGCAGTGTAAATACTGCAGTTTAAATTGACATGCTATCGGAAGCGAATGCTCTTTTAACGTAACAGGATGCGCTTCTAGCAGTTGCAAGTAACATGCATCGTTGGGTGCAATTTAACGCACTGTAATTGCAGCGTAAATATTGCGGATGAATTTGTTGTCGTTGTCCAATATAATTTACCGCAGTTGCTGTGTAAATAATGCAGTTGAACTGTTGTAATTGGTTTTTATAACTTGCTGCAGTTGCGGTGTAAATGCTGCAGTTTAAATTGAAATTTTGTTGAATATTTAAAAAAAAATGACATTTTAACAAATTTTTATTTTGTAAAAATAGTGCCTGAAGTTTTGTGAAATCAGGATTACAATTTTTAATAGAAAATTAAAATTAAGTATTGCAAGTCAGTTTTGTAAAATGAGATCCTGCCGATTAATATGTTCACTAGATCCGCCATATTTTCCACAAAATTGGTGCTGATTGTTCAGAATAAATTCTATAAAAGAATTCTCGAGATTTAGTTTTAGTTGATAAATTTTGAAGAATTGCAGCTGTAACTACGGTCTTTTATAAGAGCAAATGAAAATCAAGTCTGCAGGATTTTTCGAAAATACGTCCCCGAAGAATTTACTTGACAAAGGGCTACAACGGAGCTGGTTCAATGAAATTCCATAAAGAAAGGCGGACTGTGCAAACAACTGTTCGAATGATTTACTAAGGTCGTCCACTGGTAATAACGCAAAAGCATTCTCACAAGACCTTCCCATTAGATAACGAGCTCCCATATTTTTCCGTGCTGTTTCCTTTTTTAATTTCTTTGCCGGCAGCTGCAGGTATCCTGTCAATTAGTTTGTCCGCTGCAACCGGCTAGGTGTCGGAGCGTTTTTCGAAATAAATATCCGAGGCTCCGTGTTGCAGGCCCCGAGCAACTTCGCTGTCCGGATGATCCCGAAGCAGCCGTGTATTTTATAGATAGGAATACGATATTTCTGCAGAACTGCATTTTGTACTGCATGTTTCCCAGAGAAAGAAAGCGTCCTGAAAATCTCCCCTAACGGTATAAATAATCGGGTCAGAGCGCTAATCGGTGTTACATAATTAGCGTGCGAATATTACGATCGTAGTTTGATGCAGTTCTTTAGCGAACCTGGTCGAGACATTCTCGATTTTGTGTGAATGAAACTATTGGGGAAAAACTTGGTGAAAATTCTAGCATGTGTCTCCATTTATGTGGTTCTCGTTGCCATTTTTATCGAATTTTTATCGCCCTGTTAGATTAAGAAACTTAGAAATTAGGTGAACGATGCTTAGGCAAGAAAGGTGAATCTTGCTCGATTCTTGGTTTTAATATTTTTATTAATATTAAAACGACAGTATAATATTATGTAATTGTAATAATTAATAATTTGTTTAATAATAATTAATATTATAGTATAATATTAATAATTTCATTTAGTATAATAGCGTTTTCGGAATTGATATTTATAAACGAAAAATTGGGCAAAATTCTACTTTATGCGTTCCTACAACTGGAACGTGTTGTAATTATTTTGAAATTTCTGCGAAATATTTGGCAAAGAAAATGAAAGGAATGGAACGTCACTTTATGTATGTTTCGTCAAGTCTGTAAAATGCTCGCTACGTAGCCACTATAATTTCCAGCAAAAAATTCCGATAAAATTCTACGCGCGCCAGATTTTTTCGAATTTTTCGTCCTCGATGAAGCGGCGAAAATGATCCGATACCAAATAATCCGGATTTGCTTTGTGATTACGCCCTCGGCGAAGACAGAGTGATGAAACCCGATCCGTAGTAGATCGAATGGATCAATAAAATAGGATCATGTCGCACAAACAGCCATCTTGTCAAATCGGAAGTATCTAGTTTCCTCGGTAAGAAGATAATCAGTCTACTAAAACTCGCTTTACAGCTTTGAATTTATTATGATTTTCCCGTTTCTAACCGAATTCTTGTGACAATCTCTTTCTGGAGAAACAATTGCACATTAAGCGACTACATTTCGATACGATTTTAGAATGTGTTCTCGTAGGAATTTTCGAACTTTTGAGATCAAAATGTTAGCAAATGAAAGCTAACAGATCATACATTATGATAGTTCTATTCAGATTGATGAAAAAATTCGCTGCCGTATAAAAATGATTAAAAATCAATCGACAGCATGGAAAATGCGATTTATAATTTGAGCGAGTGCTTCAAAATGATCTTCTAATATTTCCCCTTAGAGATTTATTGACTTTTAGCATATAAAAGCTAAAAGATCGTACTTTATGATAGTTTCATTAAAGTTCGTAAAAAATTCGCTATCTTATAAAAATTGTTAATAGGTATCGGAAAATCGGGATGTTACAAAAATAAATGTTCGGATAAGAGAGTTTCAACTGTATAATCGACAAATCGTTGCCACATCGTTGGCGTCAGCAATTTTAGAGACATATTGTGGACAGATCGTTAAGTATTAATAAGATATCACTGCAACGCCGACAATCGACAGCCGCATCTCTAAAGGAGAGATAACAGCGTTCGATATCTTCCCGGAGGTGCTAAATTCGCAAAAGCTGGACAATCTGTCTCGATCTCGCGGGTATATAGAAATATGTGTGCTGGACCGTGGCCTGGCTTAATCGTGGAAAGAAACCAATGGAGAACGCAGATTCTCTTCGTTCACGTCGAGTGCCGTCCATTTCGACAATTGATGGAACGCGGTGCGGACTGATTAAACCTGTCCAAGTCGTTATCGTCGACACGGTTGTCCCAATCTGGAGGATTTTGTTCTGACGGCTGCGCAAGCTCGATCACGATGGCGATTTCTTGCCTCGGACAAATCAATTTAGAATTGTCAATGGAAGTCTTAGTAAACTATTGGACGTCACGAGTTTTTCGAACGGCGTCTATTTCAGGTAGTTACTGTAAAATTGTGGATCGGCAGAATAGTTATATGAGACTGAAATGTAGAAATGAAATTAATGAAATGTAGAAATATGAATAAGATATCGCAAACGAAAATGAAACGTTAAAACTGAAAAATAAAATAGTAGAAACGAGAATAAAATATTGAGAATAAAAATAAGATAACAGAAATGAAAAATTCTCGCTCCTCTATCGCGTGTAAAGAATGCCATTCTCACGAAGCGACGCTTTCCAAGTTCACGAACGCGATACCCCGTAAACCGATCATCCGATTTACCTCGAAACTCGGTAGACACCTACAGCAGATGTTCCTCCATCGAGCGATGCACGGTCGAGTCGATGTCCGCGAAACTCGATTTTTGCGGAACCAAAAACGAACACCGTTTTCACAAAAGGTTCGACAGCTTCTTTTAAACTAGCCACCAATAAACCGCCCCAATCTCTGCCAGAATCACCGTTTCCGCGTGAAAAAAAAATTCAATACTATAAATGGTACGTTCTCCATATATCGGCGAATATAAACTCGCAGAGATTCAATCTTTTAATTCTCGTAGGTTCGTTGGGAAAAATTGTCCAAGTGAGAAGCTCGAGAGAATTTTAAACACTCGATCGTGCGCGTCCTTCGTTTTCTGCGAAATTGTTTGCCTACAATTAACAAATGTCGAGGCTGTGCAAAAAGTTCGTCAAGCGGCGAATATTCTGCTACGTTTTTCCGGAGGCAAGGAAATTGATCCTCATCTATAAACAATTATTTTTTGAATTTTCGTAGACTTTTCCGATTACTCGTCGCGTTAAAAATTTAAGAGAAAACGAGATTTAGTTTAACTGTTATTAATAAATAAGAACATTTGAGAGAAAATAATAATTCTCGTGCAATTCTCTTAACATTCTCCTTTAATCTTTCTACTGTTCTACAGGGTGTCTCAACAATTTTGTAAGCCAATTGAAGCAACTATTTATAAGGAAATTCCTAAGGTGATTCGAAGTAACTTTTTCCTTTACGAAAGTATTTTCTGTGGCTTCGTTAACGGATTATTAGCGAAATACACAAACCAATTAGAGCAAGAGTACAGGTGGCGCGTCCCGTTGGTAGGGCATGGCATCAGCTACACTCGTTATTCGATTGGCCCATGGCTTGTGGTGAATAACTCGTTAGTGGAGCCACGGAGAAAATTTTTGTAAAGTAAAAAAGTTACTTCAAATCGCCTCAGGAAACTGCTCAAGAATCGCCTCTTTAAGCGACTTACAACATTTTTGTGACACTCTGTGGAGAAGTAACTTGAAAATCTTGATACATTATTATCAACATATTAAAGTCGTTAAAGGAAAACGCTTTTAATTGGCTACTGCTATTTACTACTGACGCAGCTATTTCTTTTATTTCGCAATGAATCCATAACTCGTTATGCTCGTTGATTTGAAGACGTATGTCGATGATCTCGCGAAGTTCCTGCTTGCAAGGGACATTTCTGGTCACGTTGTCACCGTTCTGTTTCGTGTCGACGAATTTACAAGGCACGGCAGGTAATAACGTTCGTGCACACCAGCGAGTGCCAGTTTCATCGTGGAAATTCCGAAACTTTCGAATAACTTTCCGCCTTTCGCCCACTTCGCGCAGGAAGTGAATTTTATCTAGCACGGTTCGCGCGATATTGAATCTAAATCGAAATCTGGTTCGCGGCTATATAAACCGCGTGCGCGCTTTAACCATCTACACAAAAACGCCTCGACGGCACGAAACTGTTCCTGGCTGAAAAGTTCCTTTTCCGTAACGAAAACCTAATTTTCGCGATATTTCCAAAGACATTTTATCCGAAGCTTCTATTAGAAATATATTAGCCGAGGGAAAGGCGCGAAATAAATTTTACAGACACGTTAAATCGTTCGTTTATTGTTTAAAATATCACGTTCTTAAAGAACAATATTTATATTTTATCGTTAAAGGGCATGAAAGTCTTTTGAAAGTTTAGAACAAAAAAACTAAAGAAGCTAAAGAAACAGCCGATCATTAAGTAAAATCGAAAAATCAAGACAACCGCCTACGTAGACGTTACCTTTATAATATTGTTTATTATTTTAAATAATTTAATTCATTATCTCGGTTTTTATACGACGGTTTTATTACATTTCAGATTACTATTTATAGCATTAAAACGAGGAATGCTTGCTGTTTGTTAAAATAGTGCCAATTACGTCCCTAACAAATATTCTTGCAGTACTGATTTCGAGAACAGCAAAATACAAGGCAATCAGTGTCTGCTATAACTGTCGTTTCACAGTTGAACAAAGAACAAAGAACGTCGAAAACAAGAAACAACTTAATTAACACGGGGAAATGAAAATGGCCACCTTGACCAGACGCGATATACGCCTGCAACAAGCATTCGAAACTCAGCAAATCGCGTCAATCAGACCGAACCGCTCCGAGTTTCAAACTAAATTGACCCGGTGCTTAAAATTCGTATTCGCGGCAAGTTTAAAGCGAACTTCAGATTCAAAAGGAACACTCCGGGTCGTTGGTTAAGACGGGGAAATCAAAATGTCGGGCCCACTCGCGAGAGACTCCGTGCGAACGGTCGTGGGAATCGGTCCATTTACCTCTGGAAATACTAGTTTCCAAGCAGTTGCGTTCTCACGAGCTGTACTCGAAACTTCTTTAGAAACTAGAAAATAATGTCCGCCGGTTCCCTGCGATTTTTGCTGTCGCGAGATTGTTGAAATTCGCTTCGCTCGCGCAAAGCCGACGTAGAAGCGCGAGGCGGAACGGGAAGCTAGCTCGAGGGAAGTTCGTTGAGGCGACTTAAATAGACTCGCAATTAAATCATAGACCGTTGCGCCGGCGGCCGCCATGTTTATAAATGGAATGTCGGAAGGAGGACGCGGGAAAGTTCAGCGTCTAATTTTGGCACGGTAATCCGCGGAACTCCGGCCGTTTGAAATTTTAAAAGAGCCACCTGAACTCCGGAGGGCCGGGCGGCAGTCATTTTAGGCGCACACCTCCGCCATTTTCCTCACTTTATGCGAACATTTTCAGGATTCCTGCGGGCTACCTCATTCCACAAGTTCCCTGCGACTTTGACCTTGCTAAGGGTCTGAGAACTTCGCCCGGAATGCGACCAAAAGACAATATGGCGACTGGATGAAGCAGTATTATGAGTTATTATGCGTAATTTAATAAAACATCTAACGAAATAATCCATAAATATTACATAGAATGAAACATTTACTAAAACGTTTCATAAATATTACATACAATGAAACATTTACTAAAACGTTTAATGGATATGTTACTTAAGAAATTATTTGCTAAAACGTTCAATAAATACGTCACTTGAATAAACATTTAATAAATATTACGTTCAATACAACATTTACTGAAACGTTTAATAAATATACAATTTAACAGCAAAGTATTTACTAAAAAGTTTAATAAATATATCGTTTACTAAAACACAGGCATAATACGTAAATACATCCAATAAAACATTGAATAATAAACATTTATTAAATGCAGAAAAATAAATGTTAGGATAATTGTACTATTAACGTGTTCACATTGCAAACTGAATTTGGCGCACCCGGTGTTGTTTTTAATATTGAGGAGACATTTCTGGAGCGTCATACACACGGCAAAAGGAAAACAAAATGGCGAACTACGCGCGGACGTGCATGTTACCAAGAGTTTTGACGCGTCACGCCGGTGGATTTCGAGAAATTTTTCACGTTTTTAGCCGCATACAGCGGCGGCCAGATAAAAAGCTTAAACCGGGAATTTATGGGCACGGTCCCAACGTTTCCAGAGGCAGCACGGTCAACGAATAATAGCATAATAAACGATTACGACTTTAATCTCGACAAAGTTCGTACGTAGAACAGGCTGCGCAGAGAATTTGTTTGAAGATGTTCACTTTGCAGGATCTTCGCGATATTTTCCAGCCGTAATTGCATTTCGTTTGTTTCGAGGGATTTCCGAACGCGACTCTCGCGAATGTTGTCCGCTTCGTTGCCTTATTTTCGTTACTAATTGGTTTCTTCGTGAATGAAATTATTAAAAATAATTTACGGTGAAGTTTTAGAACGAAAAGTATAAGAAATAGTAATAAATTGAATGTTATAAAAGTAATATGCGGTAAAGATCGCAAACCGAAAAGTTACAATGGAAAGAATAATAACTAATATAAGTTCAATGGTGCAAAAATATTTTCTGGTGAAAATTGCTGTGAAAAGAAGTAAATTCAGTGTGGTCAAAAATATTTTTTGATAATATTTTCAACGAGGAGAATAATAAATTCAGTGCCGTAAAAATATTTCATAGTCAAGCTGGCGGTGAAAAAAATAATAAATACGTAAAAAAATATTGAGGTAAAATTTAAAATAAAAATAACAAACAAAAAATAACAATAAATTTAGTGACGTAAAAATAGTTTTATATAAATTTTATAACGTGCAATACATTTCATATCGAAACCGTGAATTTTTGTGGAAAAAAATTCATGAGAATCAAATTTACAACGGACACTTTGAAATAGCCTCGGCTAAAGATCAGGCGAATATTGTTTCCAAGAAGAGATTAGAATCAGCGCCGCGAGCCAGAATAGTTTCGCGGATATTTGTCTCGCAGTTCCGATCATCAAACGCAACTCGCCAAATCGAAAATTGCAGAACAATGCGAATGTAAATTGAAGTTTATGAAAGGTAGCGAGGGCTTAGAGGACTGCAGAAAATTTGCTTATGCCAAATCAATCCTGGAAGTTATTATATTTGCGACGATTCTCTCTAAGCCGATAGAAATGGCGAGAAAAAATTGATTTTCGATAAACGAATTCTTTACTAGCAAGAAAACAATGAAAATAATGTTTATCAAAATTGAAATAGAAAAAGCAGATATGTAATATAATGTAATTAATTATATAATTCGAAACACATATGATTTAACTACTTCAATTTCTTTATTAGAATAATTTAATATTTACGTTTATTTAAACTAATTCTATTTATTAAATCAATATTTACGTTTATTTTAAATAGTGCTATTTAACGAATCAATAGTTATGTTTACTTTAACTAATTCTATTCAGTGATCTAATATTTATCTTTACTTTAGCTAATTCTATTTAATAAACATTATAATCTTGATTAATATTTGTGCTTATTTCAGGTAAAGGTGAACAAATATTTATTTTTATTTTAAGAATTAAATTAGAATCGCACGTCTCGAGCCCACAAAATGTCTTTCAACGCGTCAACTAAAATGGCCGTCCAGTAGAATAATTTCTCAGACAAATACATTTTCGCGGAATAAATATTCCAAAACCTGCGAGATAAAAGCGAGAAAAGCGTGGAATGGAAACGGAATTAAAATTGCAGAAAATATGGCTGTATCCGAAAACGAGCGCGTAGTACACTTAAGATGACGGTGTGTCGTGCGTAATCCACGTTTGTTCGCGCGGGTAACTGCGCCATAATTCGGCCGGATGTCCTTTCGGTGGTTTACATTCCCAGATACTGTTCTGAATTCGTTCAGTGCCCTGCTTTGCGCGAAGTTTATAGCTTGTAAATGGCCCACCATAAACCGCCGGGAGATTTCTTTAAACGGTGGCTCCGGAACCGTTCTTCCCTTTGATTCCTACACGAGCGTAAGATTCTCCGGAACAATAGAACTTTTCCCCACCGTTCTCTGCTTGCGTAACAAATTGGTACCATAATAATGAAAATATTGCTGCAGATTTCTCCGAGACGACTTTTTAATTTCTCGAGACCATTAAATGTTGCTATAGTAAATGTTAGCTTGGCAACGGGTTCTGATTGCCTTGCAATACATTATGAAAAAAGCAACATAACTAGATGTAACCTAGATCAGAAAATTGTCGCACACTTTTCAAACTGTCTTCAATATTTTGTAGACGACTTTGTGGTATCATTAAAATAATGTATCGTTTAAAAGAATTGATAATAATTATTTCACGATATTATCAACAAATCTACTAGTCGTCAGATGAAATTATTCCACTTTTTTGTACCAGAGAGACTTATTATACTTGTCTGTATCAGGCGGGGTTATTATACTTGTCTGCATTAGACAGACTTATTCCATTTGTCTGCATCAGCAAACTTATTATATTTGTCTGTATTAAAAAGATTGATTCCACTTGTCTGTATAAGGCAGTCATGTTTCTACTATTTGTATCAGGTAGCCTTATTCCACTGTATCTATTAGACAATCATGATTATACTGTATGTGCTAAATAGTCTTCTTCCACTATATATGTATATTAGACAATTTTATTCTACTGTCGTTATAAGGTAATCTTATTATGCTGTCTGTATAAGCTGTACTTACTTCCCTTGTCTGCTTTGCGCTGCCCTTACTTCCCTTACTCTACTTTGCGTACAAGACATTTCTTAATCTACTGTCTTATATAGGCAGTTTTATTCTACTGTCTGTATAAAACAGTTGTATTCTACTGTCTTATGTAGGAAGTCTTATTCTACTGTTTCTACTAAACAGTCTACAACCTTTTGCACTCGACTTTGTAATGCCAAGAATAATTACTATTCTTCCCAACAATTTTGAGATTCCTAAAAATGTTTATACTTAATAAATTATTGCCGATTTAAGTATTCCATGAATATACATTTGTATACTATATTACAGTACAAATTTGATAAAAAAATTGCTATTGTTGACAACAATTGTTACCTTATATTAGCATAATTTTTAATCACATTGGTGCCATTGTTACAACTTAGCAACAGAAAAAATTGCAACTACCAAGCGATCTTTATTAAATATACAAATTATATTTAACGAAAATCCTAACAAATTCATTATTACATTAGTGAATAGTGTCGATTATCAAATGAAAAAATGGAGAAGTAATCTCATGAAAATATACCACGATTAAATGAAGTACAAATGGCATATTTTTGGAGCTCGACAAACTTTTGGCCATTGTTTCTAGGCGAATTCGTACGATAGACTTTTAATTTTCGATGCCAGAAACAATCGTTTTATGGATCCGCAAGGAATGGTTCACTGCGCCATCTTATTGCATCCGGTCGGCGCCCTCGATTCTTCAATTTTTCCGAGGTAGAGACCGAGAGCGAGATAGAGAGAGAAGGAGGGAGAGAGAAGAAAAAGATGGAGATAGAGAGAGAGATCAAGTAAGACGAGAAAGAGTTAGAGAAAACGTGAGAGATAGAGAAAGAGTGGAAAAAAGTGAGAAAGAGAGAGGGAAAGGGTGGGAGAAAAACAGAGAGGAAGAGAGAGAGAGAGAGAGAGAGAGAGAGAGAGCACAGGATGTGGTGCGAGAGAAAAAGACAAAGTACAACGCGAGAAAGAATTAGTAATGCAAGGAAGAGAAAGAAGTAGAAAAAAAGAGACAGAGTGAGATAGAGAAAGAGAAAGACACTGACTAAAAATACAAAGCGAGAGAGAGAGAGAGAGAATGAACTTTTCCCAGACAATGTTTAATTAATTTTCTACCGGTCCGCGTAGCCACCTTGCCCGCGAAGACCTCGGGCGAGTTGCATTCTCATGCATAAAAGAAAGTATCCTGTGCAAGAGAAGCCTGTGCAGTGTGCACCTATCGTGGATTTTCCACCTTCGATCTTCCTTTACGAGCCTATTTTCCGATGCACTGGCTGCTGCATCTTCCGCAGTCGCACCAGGCCAGAGACGCGAGAGTTCCACTCTACCGTGTACGTGTTCTACTCGCGTTTCTTTCCCTGACAGTCCGTGATCCTGCCCGGCCAGGATATAAAGGACAACGCAGTGAAATATACCATGGTTAACCGTGTGCGAACCCGTGCATCATTCGTGCGCCGGATGGATAATTTATCAGCGTGAAATGGAAATCGTCGGTGACGCCTCACGGTTTTCACAAGGCGGGCAAATTTGACTTGAAAATCTTCTGATTTACTGCCACGGTTATTGCGGACGATGCTCGACGGTCTACTTTCGAATTTTCTCGGTGTTTAGTTATTCACCGGAAAATGTCTCTAAAACAAATGTCCGCAAGTTTATCGTACTTTGCAGAAGGTATTTTCTGTAAGCAAGGATTACAGTTACATTTCTCCGATTAGTTTTTGAAATTCGAACAATTATAAAAATTTATATACGATTGACAAATTTCAGAAAATATGTTTCTTGTTCGCAACTTTGTTGCATTTTACAGGATGAATTTTAGTAAGGTTTGTACTCTTAATAATACATAAAATGATATTCAGAGATTATTTCTGATTTTTTTAAGATTATTTCTAAACCCCAAAGTACCACTGCAACATCAGTAAAATACTCAAATAATTCATTAAATTGTTCTCTGACTATGAAAACTAAAATTAAACTAATTTGGTCGATTCTCCCTACAAAAAACTACATTAATAATATCCAATAAAATTTTTCTCTACGATTCTTAAATCCCGAGTAAAACGAGAGACCATTCAGCACGCGACGCGGTATAGTTTCTTCAAAGCGGCACTGTACCTGTTGTCTTCTGCTCACCGAATCTTCATCTTAATCACCTCGAAACCCAAGCTTACTACGAAAAATGTCATTCTACACTTCCGATTCAGTTTTTCTCACAGAATCAGCCTATATCACTTTCTATCACAAAGTAGATAATACTTGTATAGAATCGGACGCGGCAAAACGTGTTGCGATCTCGAATCGTCTGCACGAGATACGAGATAGCAGCCGGCCGAGTGCCCCAATGAATAATAAGAACCCTTTTTAATACTTTATTCGAATTAATTTCGCTTTTTCAAAGCCGTGAAATAGTTCTTCGAGTGGAAGTTCCTTATCAGTCCGACGGTGTTACACAGATCGTCCCGGCGAAGGGTGGAAGTTTTCGAGGGTAGTTTTATTGAATCTACTGCCAGGGTAATCTCTATGGCCCGTTCCCAACCGCAAATAAAGCAAACTGCAAGTAGAGCAATCGTAAGTTCATACCAGGCTCCGCGGAGACAAGAACTTCATTCTCCCAAGTACAAATGGCATTGTTATCGCAAATAGTATTGCTTCCGCTTTCTTAGGAAGCCCGCGGGGCTATGGGCGACACGACCCGTCTTAATTCTGAAGCGGAAATTAAAGCTTTAGCACAATGTTAGAGCTCGTTCCGTTGACTCGCCACTATCTACTTTATTAACAAAATTCACTCGGAGGAAATTTATCTGCTGGAACATTCGCCAGATTAAAATCAGTGTAAACTCACTCTTCGATATAATTTCTCTAAATGCTTGGTTAATTCGATTGTTTTCTTTTTCCATTTCAGTACAAATAGAACGTTGTCACGCCCGTAATGTCAGCTATATTAAGTCGTTCTGAGACCATTCATACAAATTTTAATGAAATTGTCACGATTATGTTATTTTGAAGAATTCGCAGGAAAATAGATGTCTATCGAAAAATTTATTCCATTAGATTAATTAAAATTCTTTCTTTCATATGTTGTTTCATTTTATGGTCATTCGCTTTTTCGTTATTTGGTGGTGATGTTAATATCTTTAGTGGCGGGAGATGTTAGTTATTTCATGTTTGTGCAGATCTCTGCTTTATAAATTCTTAGAGGACAAGACTACTTACACCTGTACTTAATCTGAGTTTATCTAGATCGTATCGATTATGTGTTACCTGAAAATTAGATTTATTCCACTTGTTGGTGTCAAGCAAATTTTTCTACTATCTGTGTAAGACAGACTTATTCCACTGTCTGCATTAAATCTTCTTATTCCACTGTATGTATTAAATCGCTTTATGTAACTGTCTGTATTAGACAAACATATTCTACTGTCTGTATTACACAATCATAGTCTACTGTCTGCATAAGCCACTCTTAATCCACTGTCCGTAATAGATCACCTTATGCTACTGTCTATGCACGACAGTCTTACTCCACTGTCTGTATTAGAAAGTCATAGTTATCTTATCTGTGTTAAATAACCTTATTCGACTGCCTGTAATAAATCGGCTAACTCCACTGTCGCGTGTCTAATTCTGCCAGAGTTAGATTAATACTAGAATAAGACTTACTAAGTCTTCCTCTACTGTCTGTATTAGAAAGTCATGCTTCTCCTGTCTGTGTTAAATAGACTTATTCTACTGTCTGTATTAAATCCTCTAACTCCACTGTCTATAGTAGATAGTCATGCTTCTCGTGTCTGTATCAAATATTCTTATACCACTGTCTGGATTAAATTATCTTATTCCCCTGTCCGTATTAGGCAAATTAATCTTGTGTCTGTTTTAAACAGCCCAATTTCATTGCCTTTATTATACAATTTCGCTCCATTATTTATATTAAATGATCCTAATCTACTGCTTTTATAAAATAATCTTTTTTCAGAACGTATATCACGTCTAAAACAGTCCTATTCCATTGTCTACCTTGCCTGGATTTATTCCACCGTCAATGCCACACACACAGATTTATTCCGCTACCCTTATCACACAAATCTATTCCTTTACTCCAACCGAGATTTGTTCCACAATTTATCCAAAAAGGTCACGTATCCTGGCCGCCATAGCTAGAAACAGCTCTCTCTCCATTCACTTCAATCAGACTTCCGCACGATCATTTTGTTTAATCCACTCGCAAACACGAGATTGGAATAAATCGACCTGCGGTGGAGCCAGTAGAACAAACCTATTTAACCGTAGCTACTACACGGATTCAATGTTTCAACAGATCGGCAGAATAAACCGGCGGCAAACGACATAGCCGGTAGAATGGACCAGTGTTTTGCCCTATGCAACGACCTGTCCCCCATTGCTGTCACCACGCGAGTTTATTCTACTGGTCAGTCGAGGTATCGACCTGCCTTGCTATACTTTAACGGAAGTGTTCCGTTCTATCGGCTTGCAGGAGACGCTAACGTTGCCGCAGGAGTGCTTTGCAAGTTCGAAAGGATCGATCTTTGGTTCAACTGGTAGAATAAAACTGTCCGACCAAAACAGTCGAACGGGTCAATAGCCTCCGATGCTCGCTAGTATAACGTGACAGTGGATTAGGTGAACGTATCGACCTACGAACTCTCCTAGCAGTGATTCTGTAACGTTGTATCAAATGAGTTGACTACTGTACAGAACTATTCGATTAAAATAAAAATCGCAATCGTGAATTTAACATTGTCTTCTTTGACGAATCATTTCCATTTTCACTGTTTCAGATTTTTAGATACTTGTTTGTTGGCATCTAGTGCAAACAGTATTTTAGTATATATAAATTTAAAATTTGTTTATGTTGTTTACTGGTGGCAATATTTTTTAAATGAAGTTTTAAATAGGTAGTATTACAGTCACTGGAGAAAATAAAATTATTCATTTTGTTTCATTAGGAAAATATGTTTCGTGACATCACAATGTACCATTTTTGGATGCCCGCCCTATATTTGATACAAATGATGACTTTATCGAGGCAATATTTATATATATGTTTATAATGGTAAAACTGTTCATATGAGGATGATACAAAAAAATAAAATGACACTTTTTTCTAATAATGACAAATAATTTCTTAGTATAAATTAAAACATCTCTGTTTTATGTTTAATTTTACCATTTCAGCATTAAGAATAAGTAAATTATTATAATTAAGAATAAATTATTATGTACATCTTCCAAAATGCTTGCTTCTCTCAAAAATTGTTTAACGTGACTTTAAGCAATTTTAACAATAACAACGTCATGCAGAAAAATTGTATTTTCAACGACAAGAAAGATTAAGATATTTTAAGAATAACTGTACAGGAGAATCGTATTGACGGTAACGAGACGTTTTATCGGTATAATAAAAGCTAATGGAAAATAGCGGCGCACAGTGGGCTAGGTTCTTAATTATATTGCCGCGGTGATGAAGGCAATCCGAAACCGCTGGTTGGTCACTTTTCCGAACGTGCTTTATCTGGAAGGATCCCATCGCATCTATACCCACTTCACGGAATCGTGTTGATGCACGTGAAACGTCGGTCTTTTTTACCGAACGCCGCATCCTTGAAATTTTAATCTGCATAATTTCCACGTGACTTATCGTCGTAATCCTAACTGGCGATTAAATGCCCGCTAGGGTTTAATCGGACGGGGAACATTTTTTTCTTTTAAGACGCTGGCCAGATATTTATGAACAGCTCGCCGAGATAAAAATACGATACGATATTATGTTTTAATGCACCGGCTGCGGTGGCTATGCGCTGTACGTTCACCTGACAAATGTTACCACTGTTTCCGGGTTGTTACTTTATTACCTGAATTTGGAGAAATTCGGTAATTCCGAGATATCGGAATATTTACGTAACTGTTTAAGGCGGCGACTGAATATAATGAAAATGCAGAAAAATGAAATAATTGAGGGTGCATTGTATACTAAAATACAGAGAATATTAAAGTGCAAAGTATGCTAATATTGATCAAATTTATATACGTCCAAATTTTAGATTTTAATTTTAATTTCAGTTCAATTATGTTATATTTTATTAAAGAATTTCTTTGAAATTTACGGTTGTATAACATACCTTTTGATTTTGTGTTTATGAATTATTTACACTTACAATTATTTACACTACAAGAAAGTTAATCAACGTCTATAAGCGACATTTGATTCTTTAAATGTTAATAATTATTAGATGTGCGTACAATTTTACTATTGACTTTTGAGACTTTGTCGTACGGATAAATTAAAGTTAATCTAGGAACGCTGAAATTTGTGTAACGATCTGCAATCTTATGATGCGACGCATTGGGTAATGATTAGGCGAATTCTGTGCAGTTTTATCGTGTACGAATGGCAACCACTGCTCGTAACAAATAAACGGTAGAATGTACAGTACTTGCGGTACATGTACTGTTAATCATTGCGTATGTTATTGTTCCGTTAGTAAAGCGTGTTTCTAAGTTGACTAATAATTAAACGCGAATACTTATTCTTTCATAGCAACTAATAATTCATGAGACAGTAATACTCTGTTATAATCTTATTCCAAATTGACATCAATATCTAACACTTTTAACACTTTTGCTGAAAAAAATTCTAGATGATTGGAATTAAACTATACCAAGTATTACTTTGATCCACTATAATTATATATTAAATTAATTTTACTATTTGAAAAAATATAAAAAAAAATTCTAAAGGACTCGAAAGTAGCTTTAAGAACGCTTAGTTTGATGTGCTATAACTTTCAACCGAATCATCGTTGACGCTTAAAAAAATTTTTCTGGATTGTTCAAACATGTGCAAACAGGCTCACATAGCTGAAAATTACTATGTTTAACAACTTTGTTTTTAAAAATATAACTCTAAAGGACTCGAAAGAAGCTTTAGCAGTTCCTGCATTGCCGTGCCATAACTTTGTACCATATCAACATTGCTACCGGAGAAAAATCCAGCACATATTTCAAACACGACCAAACCAACTCACAAAGTTACAGATTCATATATCAATCAATTGCGGCACAAAAAGTTCTGGAACTTTGATGAAATTTTCCGCTGACGTGTTACTTTTGACAACTCTACCATAAAAAGTTCGATCTTGTACAAAGGGGTGATTAATCATGACTGATGTTTTGTGGCGCAGGTGAATCGTTGGCGATGATAGGGGCCAACTTGAGGTTCGGGATCGGCGCCTCTGGTAACGTGTCGTCGAACGCATCGAAGTCTTTCCAGTGTCACCCGGGCGGCGCCACCGAGGCGACAGTCATATTCAGCCTCGGCGCCCTCGGCATGGGGGCGAACTTTCTTCTCATGGCCCTCATTCTGGCTAAACGACAGTTACGCAGGTAATCTCGACCGAAGATTTACAGAATCGATCCACCCTCCCATGAGTGACCATCGCCGGAAATATTATCTGTACAAACTATACTCGGCGACCTTTCAACCCATTCCCTGATCACGATCTATCGAAACATGCCCATTGTTCCACTAAAATAACACCGAATTTTCACCGGTTTTACTTTAACTGTAGCACAGCTGATTTCTTTCTTTGAATATGAATTATAAAGTATTTTTTAGTATAGATTTATATAAATGATTTACTTAAGCACTGTTTTATTTTAGTATAGTAAAAGCTCGTATTAAAAATTTGCCATTTTTACGGATTTTATTTTGTGTATTTCTTAATACATTTTCTCCTCTTAATTAGGTAAGAATGTATCTCTTTTAGAGAACTTTTCAAAGATCTTTTTCTAAATAATTTATTTAAGTACTGCATTATTTTACTATAGTAAAAGATCATACTGAAAATTTGTCGCTTCCACAAGCTTTATTTTAAGTTATAGCACACTTGAGTATTTGTTTACAATTAATTAGAAATTTTCGAATTTAAAGAATTAACATCCCTAAAAGAATTCGTCATGTATTCATATACGAGTTTTATTTTGAGTATAACCTAGTCGATTTCCATGTCCGAATTAAAGTAGAAATTTTGAACACCTCGAGCAGCTCAAATTTATCGAGATCTCTTTATTGTTCTGTGACAGTCGTTAAAAAAATTACCATCATTGTTAAACGAATGGTTAATATTATCTTAGACACACAGGGTAAGTGCAATTAAAAAGATTTTCCGATTATGAGGTGAGCGATGATAAAATTTAAATAAGAGTGTTCATTTTTCAGTGAGGTGTTCTGCTTTATGGACGATTTCTCAACCCCATTATCCGAAACCACCCCCCATTGTTCTACTATAATAAGAGCTCGTACCAGAAATCACCATTTTTATGAGCTTCCATCTAGCTGTAATAAAATTGATTTTCATCGTCAGACATACTAAAAATGTTCTTCATACAATCGCCAGAAGTGATATCTTCTATTTTATAGATCGCCTGTCAATCCCTTAATCAATCCAAATTAAAATATCGTTAATTTTAGAAGCTTCACTTTAGTAAACTCAATTTTGTGGATCGCTAATACCGAAAACTTTGGTCTATCATAGACACAGGAAATCTAATTATTTCTAAAAGCTCCAATCTATTATAATCATTTAGAAATTTATTTCGGACGTTTTAATCTGTTCTCATCATTTTAAATTGTCTTTCCGTGTGCTTTAATCTATTATAATCACTTTAAAATTCGCTTGGAAGGATTCGATCTGTTCTAATCATTTTTAAATTCGTTCTGACTGGTACAATCTATTGTAATGATCTTAAAAATTCCTCTGACAGGTTCAAACTATTGTAATCATTTATAAAATTCCTTTTGACAGGTTCAATCTATTACAGCAATTTTAAAGTTCGTTTCGGAAGCATCTATTTGCCGTAATCATTTTACAGTCCATTCTGAAAGTTTTACTCCCACCATAATCATTTCAGTTAAAATCACATGATTTTAAAATCAGTGAAACTGCAGTCTTGATCTCTTCGAAATAGTGTTATTCCACTAGTGTTATTTTCACTGTCTGTATTAAGCAGTCATACTTTACTGCCTGTATCAAATAATCTTTCTTTCCTGTCTATACAAAAACGTCTAACTCTACTGTCTATACTAAATAATCTGCACATAAACATTTAACTCTGCCATCTGTACTAAATAATCTTACACTACTGTCTTTCAGAAAAATCTAACTTTCCTATCAGCATTCTTACTCTACTGTCCGTACAAAGCAGTCTTATTCCACTAAGTCCTTAAAATACATTTAATTCGTTAGAACCTTTCCCGATTCAATTGCAAACACTCTTTGCCCATTTAAACCATACCAAAACAATAAAAGTAGTAATTACACATCCGTAGCTTCTACCAATTATCCTAGCTGACGAGTCCTGCTACTGTAGACGCGTTAATCATCAAAGACAGGCCGACCGCCGTCAGATCTAACACGAAGATCCTTTTGCCCCTTGTATCGCAGGTGGTCGCAGGGATTATTGTTCCACCAGGCGATGGTGGATTGCGCTCGTGCCGCCATTTTATTGCCCCTTGGATCGAGCATCCTGAACTGTCAGCCGATGACCAAGTGTTCCCTGGTCGAGACAGCGTTTCTGCTGTTGGTGACAGTCTCCACAGTGAACATGCTGACAACGGTGCTGAACGACAGCCCGATTTTTCCGGAAACCGACGAGGAAGCCGATCTCACGGCGCCGTTGCTCATGGACTCGCCTCAGGCAAGTGATTCCTTCTGTCAGCGAGCCGGCTTCTTTATTTAGATTTCTGTTTTCTGGCGATGTATCGATCTCGCGGGGGACGCCGTAGTCGAGCGTTTCCCCCATGCAAACGCGCGCCAAAGCCGATAAGGAACCGATACCGAGCTTGCGAACAAACGAACGAAGCGTCGGATTTGTTTACCTACGGCGAAACGTCTTTTTTCTCTCGTTTTATGTAGCCGGATTCACTGTAGGCAGCTGACGGCGACCACTTTGGTTCCTGTGTTGGTTTTATTTAAGCGGTTTTATAGGTGTTTAGTTTTATGTTGTTTATTTGAGTTGTGTGTGTATAGTGTCCCTCGACTATGATTTAAACAATTAAATAATTTTGCTGTGGAATGTTATTAATTTTGTTGGTAATTATTACTATCGTTTTCAATTATTTACATATTACTGAAAAATGGATTTCACAAAAATCAACAGGAATCGGTAATGCGAAAGTGAGAAAATAATGGAACGTAGAACTACAATTATGTGAAATAAAGAAATGTTTTTATAATCTTTAAAATTCCCTTAATGACACTGATAAATCTTTATTAGAGTTTCCCGATTTTCCATGGAAAAATACAATTACATGTACATACACGGATATATGGAAATTGTAGAATTGCAGTTTGATCATGTAGAACCATGTCCGATGCCACCATGGACTCCGGTGACGTAAATTTATTGTACTTGTCTGGCCAGTGCTTGATTTATTATCGCTGCGAGAACAATGGCTGATTTATTTTACAAGCGTGACGGTTGGTGGACTTATTGTTCTGCTCTGACTGTTGTTTGATTTATTATACTAGTTGGACAATTATAGAATTCAATCTAGTTGTCTAACATTCGTTGAGATTATTCTATTTGACTGGACAATGCTTGATCTATTCTACTAGCCTGACTTCTATTTGATTTATTCCACTTGTTGTCCTGTTGCTTGATTTATATTACATGTGTGACGATTGTTGCAGTTATCATACGACCGGAATTATTCTGTTGATCTGAACAATCATTTATTTATTCTATGCGTCTCAGAATTGTTCGATTTATTCTAGTTGACTGAGTAATGTTCGACATATTCTACTGGTCTGATCAATGTAAAATATATTCTACTTGTCTGAATAATGGTAGACGTTCTACTTGCCTGAATAATGGTAGGTATTATACTTATCTGAATAATGCTAAACATTCTACTCTGTATAGTGGTAGACATTACTCTTGTCTGACCAATGGTAGACACATTCCACTGATATGATCAATGTTGCGTATATTCTTGTCTGCTCAATGGTAGATATATTCTACTTATCTAGCTACGATTTAAGACATTTCAGTTTGCTTTCTATTTAGTCTGACCATTAATTGAGGTATTTCACTTCACTGTCTATTATTTCAGATATTTCAGTTATCTGATTATTATTTCAAGTATTTCGGTTGTCTGGCTATTGCTGGATTTCTTCCCCCACGCAACCATCATTACATTTATTCTTCTTATTAATATATGACTTGTCTGCTCAATGTCAAATATATTCTACTAACCTGTTCAATTTTTATACATTCGAACGGTCTGACTAGTGTTAATTCTACACCGCTAGTCTGACCAAATCTACTCTTCCGATTTGACAAGTATAATCCATTCCCTTCGACCACCAAATATTTCACTTGTATCACCGGTCTGTCCAATGTTTGACTTATCCCACTGATCTAACCCAAGCCTAACTAGTCTGATCGACGCCTGGTCAAACCTACTTGACAAACAGTCTCAGTACCCTCTGTCCTCCGAATGCTAGAATCATTTGACTTAGCTGATTGTACACAGGCCTCATTTCACGTTTTCGACTAACGCCGGGTCGCTTCACTTTATCATCTCTCTGCAAGAATAGCATCACTCGTCCGACCGAAGCTTGATCTCCTCCACTTAAAGCCTCATACACAGAGCCGCTCTCGCTCATCCAGCCAATCCTCCAGCTCGCTCCGCCTAACACTCTGATCCTTCACTTGCAAATCTCATTCCGCTTATCTTAACAATAAATCAAGAATCGCGCACACACTATTGAAAAATCTTTTGATAAATCAAAAATAATCCTATAATTTACTTTAACGTTATTAAAGTGTTCCTACCGTTTTGTGTTCCATGATAGAAGATTCTTTTAAAAATGGAAACGTTATTGTTTGCTTATTGACTTTTTACGAGAACAATTAGATTGAGTACGTTCTCTAAAGAACTTGTCAACATTATTAAGAAGAAAATAACTAGAAACTTTTAACGAATAAATGCAGTTCGATAACCAATCAATCGATAAGTATCTTCGAACATTTAACAAATAAATAATCATCACGCAAGCGTCGAACATTTATAAAACACAACAACAATTATGTTTGAGCAAATATTTCATTATAAATACATATTATTATATTTTAGCGAATAAATGGTACACAAGAACAATGGAAGACACTAACGTTGATCACTTGTTATACTAAAATGAACCACTTCACCAACGAACATTAACCACACAAATAATCCTGGAAACTTTGGAAAATCGAACGACAGCCTCGCAGTCGAATCGAAGGATCGATACAGGGGAAATCGAATGGCTGGAGACTGCGCCGATCGATAAATGCGGCGGTTTCTCTTATCGGAATAATTGAAAGTTTGATTAATTGGTGTTTGGTTAATCGAACGCGACGGTACGCGACGCGAGGCGCCGTGGCCACCGGCTCGTATAAACGGTATGTCACAATTAATTCCGTTGTGAAAGCGCAGTCATCTCGCCGTGGACAGTTTACACCGCAATCGGCCGCCATGGTGTCCGCCCTAACAATGCATGTGACGGTTCCATTATATCCTCTCCATCCCCGTCATCGCCGCTGCGATCTCCCCCTAAGCCCCTCTCCCTCCCTCTCTCTCTCTCTCGCTCTCCTTCCCGTTTTCACTTCAGTTTCGCGGAGGGAAATTCTTCCATCAAATGCACGTGGCACACACACGGCCACACACGCGCGTGTAATGGCGCCAATTTATACGGTTTCCGGAGCTGGCCGAACCCCTTCGAATTTCAGAAAATACCCTCGGCCAATTTTGCAGCCGCGTACACAGCGGTCGTGACTTCGTTTGCGCGGAATTTCGCGGATTTGGTATTCCGGAGACGATTCCGATTGTCCGACCTCTTGAGTGAAACGATTCTTCGAATTAAAGATTGTTTAATGTTTACTGGAACGTTTGGTTTACATGCGCGTAAACCAAATACTCAGGTATTTATACGAATATTTCATTGTAATGATTGAAATTCTTGACATTTAATTTCAATATTCGATATTTCCTAAAATATTATCTATTAGTATTTAATAAATTATTATCTGGCCCACACAAATATCTGAATCCGATATATTTTTAAGTTCAATATTTAATATTTATTACAATTTTTAGTTTCAATGTTTTAATCCATTTTTATAGTCAATTTATACGATTTGTACTTCTCCAATACTTAATTCTATTAACACGCTGACTGCCACGTCACCCATATTCGGTTGACAGTAAAGTTTTTGATCGAACCGTGTCACCCGCATGTGGGTGACGCTTATTTGACTACTTGCGACGGATATTGGAATGTGTTTGAAAAGATATTTCGCTGAGAAAGTAACAAAACTATTGAACATTAATTAATGTAAACTATATTTATTAATATAAACTTAAATTTATAATAGAATATTCATCGAGTCAATATGGCGTTGTGTTGGTCCACACAGAGCTAAGTTAAACACTACAACAGAAATTTCAACGATTTTGTGATTTTAGTAATTGCATCTTTCTTTATTTTTTTTTATCTCGTTAATTGGATTTCGGTTGAACAATTTCGCACAAAAGTTTCTCCATTGGTCAGCCACAGAAAGCACCACCCGAGTATCGTTAATCACGGAGAATAAATCGAGAGCTGATCAGACAAGTAGAATGAGGTCAGTGTGTCATTAATCTCAATCAAGTAGTATAGGTTGCATATTGATCAGACAAATGTTGCTGTTGAATCAGTAAGATATAATAACTAATAGGAAAATTGAAGAATAATATATATCAGTAATGCTGGAATAATATATCAGCACTGATGGAATAATTTATTAGCAGTTGGAAGAATAATTTATTAGCAGCTGAATAAATAATTCATGAACGGAATAGTTTGTCAGCAATGAATAAATTAGACTAGATCGCACACCGATCAGACAAATCAAATGGAACATGATCAATAACATGATCAATCCTGCACAAACATTATTATACAACGTATCAAATAAAATATTTCACCGACACCGGACGAACAATTTGCTAACGATCAGATTTGCTTAACACATTGCGTACGGGAGACGAGATTTCTCGTCTTTAGCAATTCGAACGTTGTGGCCGAGAAACGGGATATCTCGTTTTCAGGCTTTTTCGACTCAATCGACGATTTAAGGAACTAAATATAGACTTTCTTGTTATGTTACCAGGGTAACGAAGTCTTGCGTATCCCCTTAACAAATGGTTAGCAAAAGAAAATAAATGTCAACTTTTCGAGAGCGCAAAAATGCGCCGTACGCAGCGTGTTAATATACCAAATAATCGAATGAAGAAAGAGATAAGAGATCTAGAATCAGACAAGACCAATTAAACGAAACAATATTCGTCCAATGGACATGACCGATACACATACGCAGAAGTATTTGCGGAAGTAGAACGGGTCAGTCATCAGTCAGACGAGCGAAATCAGGTCAATACGCAACTAAGAAAATCGAATGGATAGAATAGTTGACATACAATGTTAATCAGACACGAATAAACAGCGGAGCAAGACGATTCAAACAAGGCCTGCGTCCGGGAATAGAATCGATGAAATATTAACGGAACAGCTAAAATAAAATGTCAATAGAATCGATAGGGTAGAACGAGTCGTTGCACCAGAGTGTCAGGCGGAGACAAAAGAAATGTAAGCTATACGGGACCGGTGGAGCAGAACGTGCTTCCGCAGAAGGCAACAAACCGAAATGAAGTTCGCTGTGGATTAGTGAAGCAGAAGGGATTGCGCCTGGTAATCGCATAAGTGAAATGAAAGTTTTGTGTAACCGGCGAAGTGGAATGCACGCTTCCACAGATCGGCGTAAGATTAAAGTCGCGTGTGATTAATAATATAGAATGGAAATATCTGTGCCACTCGGGCAAATGAAGTCATGTTACGTATGCTCGATGAAATTGGAGAGGTCCTACAACGTTGCGACAAATGGAATTACATTCGTATCGCGTGAACTGGTCAGACACGAGCAAAAACGAGCCTCGTGCAATATTGTCCTAACATCTTTACAAGTTAATCACGAAATCGATGGAAATTTTGCATGGTATAAAATAAAATATGTCTAAATTAATCGGATAAGTGAACGAAAAACCACATCGTGTAACATAGAATTAGCTTGAATTAAGCGAACAAATGAAATAAGCTTAGTATCGTAGAAAGTAGAATCAGTCTGAATTAATCTGTCAAGTGAGACAACAGTGTGCTAGCGATAAAAGTAAAATTGATGTTGGATATAATCGAAATAAAATGTGTTCGCATCGATCAGACAAATGACACATCGTGTATCTAATAGGATCAGTGACAGTAAAATATGTTTGTACTAATCAAACTTAATGGAAAGCACAAAATTCAATATATTTTAACCGCCTCGTTTGAAAGTATATTTATACTGAATAATTAAGTCCACTTGTATTGAAATTGAGATTTCTATTAAAATAATTCTAAAATATCTTTTGCTATAAAAAAATTTTATTAAAAGAATTTCTATTAAAATAATAACAATTGCGTGACAAACAAAAACGAAGTGACAAACGGACTTAGGTCACTTACAAAATAATCGGCTCATTTAGTAGAAAAAATTTGTATCAATGGAACAAGTGAATCAAAAATGACGACTCGTAAGTAGCAGTGTCTTGTACTAGTCAGACAATCCGAAGAAGCCTAATTACTAGAATATAGACAAAGGTAGTGAAGACGGTACATGCCAACATTGACAGCTAAGTAGAATGGGCCCGCATTAGTCAGGCAAGAGAACCCATCGGATTACACTAATTCCTAACCAGCTGAATGCGGGGCGGAGCACAAGCATTCAAGTAGAACGAACCAGAAGTAATCAGACTAATTACACAAAACCCTTGTATTATCGGTTATAGTAAAACAGATCCGCGTTGATCAGCCAAAGGAAATTAAAGTCGCGTGTTGAGGTAGAACGAGACATCGATAATCGAAGAAAATTGCAGGAAAAAAAACCCACACGGCGAGCAAAATCGAATTGATTCACTTTGGTCAGCCAAGGGAATTTAAAATTGCATGTTGAAGTATCACAAGCAGGACGTGATCAGAGAATAAGAGCCTAAGCTATCGATCCAAGTAAAACAGATCGGCATTAGTCAGCCAGACGATGCGAAGGTCCAAGTAGAACGAATCTGAATAAATCGAGCAAATTCATGGAAAATCCTCTCGGCTCTCCGTCGATGTAAAATAAGTCTGTGACAGTGGGCCGGGCGAAATGAAAATGTCTTGTTGAAGTAGAAAGTGCCAGAAATGATCTGACGAATTTAACAATGACCTGAGCTATCGGTAGGAGTAGGATAGGTCCGCAATTAGTCGGGCCGAACGAAATGAAAATTGCTAGTTGAAGTAGAACGGGCCGGACTGAAACGGACAAAATTGATCAAAAATTCTTGGCCGTTGATCGAAGTAGCCATAAGCACCCATTAGCCGGCCAAATGGAATGAAAATCTCGGGTCATCCAATTTAAGCGAAACGACGAGGGTCGCGCGAGTACCCCGAGAGACAAATAAAATAAACGACGAAGTATTACGAGCCAGCAACTAGTCGGACAATAAAAACACAGACATCGTGTGATAATGAAAATGCGATGAGGTCCTCGAATTTATGAAACACAAGCGTAGCGTGCCGATCTATATCCGGTTGACGAAGTAGAATAAGTTCTTCGATGAATCTCGTAAAAAAGAAGAACGATGGACCTGAGACTATAAATACAGAGCGGGACGAGTCCCCTCTTTTCTTCGAGATCATGGCTCGCATTAATCACTAAAGCGTATTGAATACCGTTTCTTGCTACACAAGCAGAACGAGGTCCGTTCATGGCTCTGTACAAGTAGGATGAGTCCTCGTTTCAGGCGGACAAGCAAAATGAGGTCTGCCCCTCAGGCTATCAAGTGAGATACCGTAGCTCGCTAATCAGACCGACAGGTCTGGCTGAGTAGCATACGACTTTTCCAGTCGAAGTCAGCGAACTATGTTCAATATTATAACCAAACGTTTCTCGAATAATCGCAGGCAATGTTACCGCACTTCCTTATCGGTTGCAACAATTGTATTCTTCATTTATTTCACAACGACAACCAGCTGTAAATGAATCAGGTTATAATTTTGTTCTCATTTATGTTATGTCACAATTATGTTCTCATTTGTTTGTTTAACCGTTATTGAGTTACAAACAAGTGAATTATTCAAGAGCGAAGGAGAATTATTTTATGCAATTTTTCGGTGATTCGCAACAATATACCTTCTACATTATTCAATCGTGGGTATTGTTTCTTATCAATTGCAACAGTGTTTCTTAGTTTAATTAATGTCTGCTTCGTTTAATTGTTACGGTTTAATTGCGAGCAAGTGAATCAAACTGGAAATCAAACACCGTAACAAGTATTTTCTCCACTGTTTATTTAGAGAAATATTTTCTCCAATTTTGACGAATTCTTATGCGTCGTTTGCAATAATTTTTCGTTGTTTCGATGCGATATTTTCGTAGCTGCATATTATTATGAGCAATGTTGCTTCAATTTTGTATATGAAATATTTATCCACATATGATAAACATACATGTTAAATTACTTAACAACTCTAAATTTTATTTATATGTACGTAAAATTTTAACGCAGATAATTTAAGGTCTTTAAGTTTATCTATAAATTTAACGGGGGTGGAAAGTGTGAATAGATTTAATTGATGATTATGATATTATTTTGTAGCGAGCCAGCTACTTGCAAATAAATTTAGAGTGGCACTTACGACTTCCGTTTGCCGGCGAGGACGCGTTTTATATTAAAGCATCGCTCTGAGACGGCGCTTACACTTGTTAAATCGATCCGAAACTTGAGCTCGGCTAAAAGGCCTTTTATGTCACTCAAGTTCTTAATTAAGTTCACCGAGACCCAGGAACCGGCCGCCGAGGATGTGTGCACAAGTGAAAGAATGGCAATCTCAAGAAAGACCGAGGAGGCTACGCTGGCATCTATCAATGTTTCTCGCACGGAAAATGAAGTAATGCTTCTCAGAACTGAACGGGCATCATCATCCCTCACGACAGTTTCATATTAAATTCCAGCTGCATTATTCTTTTCCTTATTACTTCGTATTACAAAATATGCTGGAGACAGAAAATTGAAAGTTGAAAATTGAAAGGATTCGAATATCCTAGATATAGTGCTGCTTCCACTTGTAGCAAAATGGTATCTATTTTTTAAATTAAACCGAGAGAAAATTAAAATTAAAGAAAGTAACGCATATTTGGAAAATGTCTATCCAATTTTTAAATCGCACTTAAATTGCTACTTAGCAAATTTCAAAGTTGTACAATAATTTTGTATTGCGGGCAGCCATAAATAACTTTTAGAAAGCATTTAAATACCATTTCATATAATTTCTTAAATTTTTAAAAGTACCTAAAATGAGAAAAGAACGTTATTTTTGAGTTTGAATAATATGACTAAACAACACTGTAGCAAAAATTACGAGAAAATGTATGCATAATAAAATTTGCAAAAATAGGAAAGCTTTTCCGTCGAATTAAAAATCGAATCAGCTTTATAAATTAACAAACAACGTAAATAACATTGTCGTAATAATTATGCTGAATTTTTAAACAAATTTGCAAGGAAGTTAAATAAAAGTTCTAAGCATCGATTCCGTGATAAATATAACAAATAAAGAATCTGAATTATATTTTCAAGACGAACGAATTGAGAAGATATTGAGAAATGAACATTTTTAAATATGTAATAATTGCAGTATGGACAAAGAGACGGAAGAGATTTAAATTTTTTAAAAATTCCAGAGCCTCGATTGTAAGTGTTTCGGTATACAACGGAAACCCGATTAGGCGAATCGGAGTTATTTTTCGTGCGGTGGCCGCGCGGTGGTTCGACCCAGTGAGACAATCGATCGACTGAATCAACTTGTCGTCCAATTAGCAAGGATAATCGTTCCTTTGTAAATTTTCCTCGTTCCCGAAGTTTCTTCATTATCCCAGATCTGTTCCTTATCCTTCCAATCCTTTGTTCGGTAGGATCTTAAACAAAGTTTCGCTCTGAAACAAATCGCTTCGTCACCGGCCTTTCACGAAACTTTTTCGGGGTAACCCCGCCCACGCTTCCTTATCATTTCCAACTTTTTTCCAAGTTTATAATAACACCTGGATCGGGAATCTTTCTGCGAATTCTCTTAGCCATTGTTTAATAAAATTCACAGTGAGAGCGAAGTTTCGGCCTTTATTCATTTCAACGTTGCCCCGTTATTTCTCGGCATTCCTCGATAAGAAAATTCCCACAGACGGTACACCGTATCCACTTTCTAATGAGTTATCCATCGAAGAGGATGCTCCGTTTGTTTTTCCGAAAAGAATTTCCAAGAACCGTCTTTTTCGAATATCGGCAACGACACATTAAAACAGTGAAAAACGACGTGAAAATTTTTCAATTAAAATCGATTTTGTTACGAATTTAGCAGGGAACGGAAAAAATACCTTCTCTGAACCTAGAAGATTTCTGAGCATTTATAAAGCAGGCGAGTGTTACGGTTTCGAGCAGAATTTCAATCGTCGGGACTCGAAAAAATTGGATAAAGCAGCGGCGCAGGTTTTGCCATTACCCGTCGATCAAGGCCTGGATGATCGAGGATCTGGGCGATTTCCAGGTCGCCCACGATCCGAATACTTGGGTCCCTATTACGTGACAGGACGCGTGAAATCACCGTGAACAGATGGCGACCGTGGCCGGTGACCGAAATCTCGAGCGACGATTTCCGCGGCGCAGGTTGCCCGCCGCGACGGGCGGCACAAAGGCGGGATCGCGGCGGCGAAGATCGTCGGAAAATTAGGTTTATGATACGTCAATCGCTATCAAAGGGAAGCTGGGGAACGGAGGGCGCCGGAGATGCACGTGGTCAGCAGAAACACGACGAGCAAAATGCGCCGTCTAGTGCCTCGTTCCTCGGTCAATTACGCGATCAATACCGCCGCCATCTTGCACCGTTTCCTTCGAACTGCAATCCCGGTCCTTTGATGCGCCGCTTTTTGAAGCAGCGCGCCGCTGCAACAGCCCCGGCCAGGTGCGACGCGATCCCGCAACTCGCTATTATCGTTTGAACATTTTCACTGGACATTTTTACCCGTTCGTTCGATATTGTGTCTTGCGGTCTCGTTCAATCTGTTTACCATGCACACAGCGTTGCGACGACATTGTAACTGACTGTACAATGTTGCGATAACGTTGTAGACATCGTCAAGATTCCAATGAAATTATAATTTCTATGGGACGTGCTAATAAAGTTACAACTTGCTTCCAACGTTGATGTGCAACTGCAACTTGTGTACAATGTTGCAATAGAATTGCAACGGGACCTCTACATTGTGTTAAATTGGTTTTGCGAGTCACGTTGCTACGTAATCACAACTTTCCCACAACGTTGACATAAAAAGTACAATTTTCATGTAACGTTACAATGAAATTGCAACTTGTATTCATGGTTGCAACCAAATTGCATTTTACATGTAACGTTAGAACAAAATTGCAACATTAATACAACGTTGAAATGAAAGTGCTGATTGTATACGATAATGCAATGACATTAAAATTTCTGTTCAACGTTGAGACAAAATTGCAACTTGCCTACAATGTCCCGATGAAATTGCTGGCTGCATTCGAAGTTGCGACAAAATTATAACGCGCCCATAACGTCGCCGCAAAATTACAACCCGCATGCAACGTTACGATATCATTGCAATTTGCATATAACGTTGCCATAAAATTAAAACTTGCATTCAAAGTTGCGGTAAAATTACAACTTGCGTATAACGTTTGAATAAAACTGCAGGTTGCATAACATAATGTTTCAATGAAATCGCCGTTGACTTTGCAAAAAGATTACAACATTCATACAACGTTGAAATAAAATTGCAACTTGTATATAATATTACAATGGTTGCAATTGTCTGGTATAGAATCGTAATTTGCGCACAATATTGCAGTGAAATTACTGCCTGCGTACAACATTGTAGAGTAATTGCAGCTCTCCGCGCCTTTTTAATGAAACTGTTACTTGTTCATGGCAGACGTCAATCTTTTTTACATCGCAATTCAATAGCAGCGAAACTGCAATTTCCATATAAACTTGTTAAGAGTTTTTTAGCACAGAATTTTCGCCTTTCGCGATTTACGACAATGGAAAACAAAGACGTTAAAATTTTACAGCTTTGAAAATTTTATAGTGAAATAACAGTGAAACTAAAATTTTTTATTCATTGCTGTCTTTAAATTAATATTATAAATTGACATTGTTGATCGATATAATTTAAATTGATATTGATATCGAGGACCGTGTCGTAATGAAAGCCACTCGAAGTATCAATAAATACACCCTTGTAATTTGTGCAACACAAAAATCAGAGCCAGTCAATTTCCCCAAATTGCTGTCGCAAATACTCAATAATAAAATGAATAATAAATGGAGTCACCGTGATTTATTCATAACTGTAATCAAAGTGACATTTGCGGAGGATCGTACAACAGCGAAAGTCCCTCGAAGTCGGAATAAGGGCAATAATTGTCGTAATAAAATAAATAAAAAAGTGAATAATAAAATGAATAACGAAATCAATAGCAAAACGTACCAAAATTAATAAAACAATGAATAATAAAATGAACAATAGACTATTTAATGAAATAAATAATAAATGGATCTATCACAATATATTTGTTCCACCATTAATTTATTTAAAACATAATGATAGTGTCATAAATTTTGCTAACATAATCACACAATGATAAGATGCCTAATAAAGTATATAATAAAACGATTAACGAAATGAATGTTCCGAATGATCATAAAATGAAATATAAAATTACCAAGAAAATCGATAATAAATAGGTTGCGCAGAGCAGGTTTATCGAGTGCTTTTCGTTGCACGGTATAGTCTTCGATAACGTGAATTCAAGCTCCCTTGAAATCCGGAAGGTCGATCCCGGCGATCTAGCGTAAAATAATTCGTTAAAACGAGGCGGTGGGCTAATTAGCCAACCAGCTAATTGCGATGGCATGGCGGTGTGGTTGAGCTCTGTGTAATGATTTTCAGTGCGTGCTATTCGGGACGTTCATGATCTGGTTCGCGAGCATCACGATAAACCTTGGTCCGACGTTTTTGAGCGGTGCATTGGCAGCGAACACCGAGACGGGGCACAATGCGCCGAGTTGCCCCCTGGTGCACGGCCCATTCCGGCATTACATACTGAACGCCCTGTGGATCGCTATCAACATCATCTGCGTCGCCCTCACGCTGATCCATCTCAGGAAGCTGCACAAAGATCTCACCAAGGCGAACGTCGAAGCGGTACGTCAGCCAAGCCCTTCCCTCTCACACTGATCTTTTCTCTGCAGCCTCGGGTGGCAGCTCGTGGTGCAACTGCAGCGAGCGACTTCGGGCTGATTTAAGGGGAAACCTGGGTGATGGATCTTTTTCGGTTTGCTCTGAATTATTTTCTGAAAATGATTGTGAGACGTAGTACCCCCCTCTCGTTGATCGAATTTATCCTAGTCTCCGTAGTTAATACGTTCTAGTGGGTTCTTGGTTTTGGAATTTTTGCACTTATGCGATCTTTTAGCTGTGCTCAACTATTGAGCGTTCTCTTTCTTGCATTTTCGCAATGTTGCGTTTGGCAACCCTTTTACTATTCAATTGCAGTTTTTGGTTTAATAAGTTGCGCGTTTCTCATCTATTTCTTTACCACGTCCCCATGCACTTTTGCGATGTCTCGATTACATTCTGATACAATTGTCGATACTCCAATTTCAATTACACTTTAACAATTTTTAATTTTATAATTCTTTTATAATATTTAATTGTAGTCTCCTAATTGTACTTTATTATGTTTTCTATTTTCTAAATGCACTGTCCTAATTTCCAAGTAATATTCTATACTAATGTAATAATTAGCCACTTTTAATTATACTTTTTTCTCATTATACTTTTAAAACTTCTGAATTTACTAACTGCATCGTTCTAATTTTTCAATATATTCCATTAGCTTAGCAATTTTCTAATTGCACTGTCTTGATCCTCCAATTTTCTACCTAGTTTTCAATCTTCTAATTGTAACATTCCAATTCTCCAATTATATTCTATAATCTTCTCAATTTTCTCATTGCACTGTCTAATTGTAATCCAGCAATATTCTATAAACTTTACAATTTTCTAATTGCACCGGCTCAATTATCCAGTCATGTTGCATTATCTTATCAGTTTTCGAATTGCATTTTCATAATTTTGTAAATACATATTCGCAACTTTTCGATTTTTCAGATGAATTTTCCTAATTTTCCTAATTATATTTGATTGTCTTTTCAATCTTTTACTTGCAGTTTCCCGATTGTTTAATTATACATGAGTAGCTTAGACATTTTTTCAATTAGATTTCAATCATCTTTTTCGAGTATTCGAACTACGCTCACGTAATTTTCTAGTTATATTTTAATAACTTTTCAATTTCTAAATTGCATTTTGCCATTCTGTAAACTTTCTAATCAGAGCCTAATATTCTTCCGAATTTTCTAATTCGATTCCTCAATTCTCTTCCTTCTAATTTAATTTCTTGTGTAATTTCACATTTTTCATTTCATTACCTTTTAAATTCTCATGATCTCCAAATTTGTTCATTGCATCTTCGTCATTTTCTAGTTACATATAATCTATTCTGTAGTCTTCCAATTACATTTTCCAAATTATTACATCTGATAAAGTCTTGTAATTTTCTAATTATATTTTCAAAATTAGTCTGTTATTTTCTACTTACATTTTCCAATCATCTAGTTACATGTTAATAATTTTTCGCTTTTCTAATTACACTCCTCTAATATTCTAATCATACTGCTCGAATTCTGAATTATACTTTCCTAGACATCTGTATATTTTCCAATCTTTCAAAGTAAATTTATCTAATTTTGCATAACTAAACTTCTGAAATATAAAACATCAATATACTCTAATTAGATATTACCATTTTTTCCAATTACATCTTACCAATGCTCCAAATACAATCGTTCTAATTATCTAATTTCGTCCTTCTAATTTGACAACAATATCATTTTCTAGCGTCTAACCTCTGTTGCTTTATCTTGCTAATATTCCAATTAAATAAAATCGAACTTATCTAAATACTTCAACAATATTTTCTCAATTTTCGTACACTGTTTCTTATACTTGCATAATTCTGTGATTCTATCCTTTGACTTCATTTCGCTCACGTTGCCCTAATTTCTCAAAAATACGTTTTCTGCTTTACAGTTGTACCATGAACTACATCCCAGCCTGTAATTAACGTTCCATCAACTGGTGTATACGATTATCCAGCGATTCCTATCGAAGATCAATTCACTCATTGGCCACTGACAAAAACAATTGTTCTATTAGTCGACAGAATAGAAAGTCTTGCATAGGATAAGACAACCGAGCGTTCCAATATTTTCTGATTAAGCCGCGCCGATATCTCTCACGCGTGACAGAACAAAAACAAATGTTTCCCGGCATTTATCTGACAAAACGGATCTACAAACGTCACAGGAGGACGACACTCGCGTCCAATATGAAATTCTATTGCGTTCATATTTTATTTGCTCATATTTGCCGAATGAAACATGACTTCCACTGATCCCCTGTCACTAACTTTTCATTTGATTTATCGGACACTTTCAATGAAACCATAACGTCGGTGAAACTTGCCTGAAAATGTTCCACTTCCGTCCAACTTTTCAACAACAAAGTTGCATACGAAGTTGCAATGAAATTACAGTTTCCATGCATCATAGCAACGAAATTATGAACTTGACTGCAACGTTCCGATGAATTATGCGATCCGCATTGAATTTTACACATAGAATCAAATTTAGACACAATGTTGCAATTACTATTTTCGTTCGTGTATTACGTTGCAAATAAAATTACAATCGGTTAACAACTTTAATTGTGCGAACACTTCACGTCGCAGTAGTGACAGAATGTTCAAATAATATAAAATCACATCTACGTAAAATGATCTGTCACATTCATTATTGTCTTTAAAAAAAATTGTTAGCATTCGATTCTGATATTACTATAATTGTTCTGTAATTCGATTCGAAAAATGAACTTGTTCCACCGGTGACAACATTGTAATTGGAAATTTCTCCAAAAATTGAAACCACTGTCTAACATTTGGCTGCAAAATATACGGACAGAAAAATCATACAGAAAAATCTGGTACACTCGGTGCTATACGAAAAGAAATATGTCACAGAAATGGCAAAAATATGGTCAAACAGTTCTGAAAACAATTTTCTGTTTAACACGAATGATTTCTGTGTCAGGTTAAAGTAGCACTGCTAACGATTCTCGTGAATACGACGGGCAATCAGCAAACAAACGCGGTTCCTGAAAATTCGGCCGCATCCGCAAACGGTGGCACGCCCAAGGTAACGATCAAACCTATCAAAAAATCATTTCCGCCCTGTATATACCAGCTGATGAAATACCGGGTGTCTCAAAACTAGCGTCGGACCTCCCACCAACCTTCTGAAACGTCGCCGGAAAAAAAGAAAAGAATTCTCCGCCACGAAAAATCCGAACAAGCAACGTCTACTAATTCTTTCTTAAATAACTACAATTCAACAAGTTATTCGTGAAATAACAATTGTTAAATGAACACTGTATAATACCGTGGAAACGCCCAGTCACTTTAAACAAAATTTTCTGTCATAAAATTGCAGTGAAAACTGTTCCTAGAAATTTTCATTCAGCATTATCAATCACTATCGTACATTTTTCTAAACAAATTTGCAATTTGGCTAATTTCAAATCGTTACCTCTGGGCAAAAACGAGAAAGTAGTGTTAAGCATCCTTTTTTGGAACAATTCTCATGAATTCTATGTCACATTATTCTATAAAAGAACTGAGTAACTGTTTACATCAAATTCTTTCAGCCTGCGAACAGATAACGAACGATCTTTGTTTAAACGAATATTCGTTCCTTTTATTTCACGGATTTGATTTAATAGTTGCTTATTATTACGAAATTATCATTAATTCATTTACTATTTATATATCGATGGAAAATTGACATAAAATCGATGAACTAATTTCTAATAAATTCCATAATATTTCGTGTAAATTTCACACAAACTCTAATGAATTCAAAACGATGCTCAGTATTCATAGCTGCGATTCTGCTGCTCGCGAGCATAATCGAAAGTTCTGAATCATTCGAGGCGGTCTGGGTTAAGTAGACTGGCGAAATTGAATCACGGCAAAAGGTTAAGCCCGAATTTTCACGGGAAGTGTTTGACGCGCCCGGTTACTATGTTCTGTCGTCCCGGCCCGGTAAAAAGGAGTTTCACTTCAGAGAAGCGGAGCGGCGGAAGAGCACCGCAAAATGAGGAACTACTTGAAGAGGATGGAGCGCGAGGGTGTGCAGAGGGTGAAGATGTTTCTGGTGATAACGGCAGCCTACGGTATCTTCTGGGGACCACTGTTCTTTGTCACCCTGGTGGATCATCCTGTCATCGGGAATCCGACCAGCTACGAGGTAAACGAAAAGCGAAGTCGACCGATGTGCCGCGAGGAAAATCATTTTTCAGGCCTCCGGACCTTCGTGCAAACAGTTTGACAATTCTTTCGATCTCTGCAATATCCTAAATTACAATCATTCAATGTTGCCGTAAGTACAAAAAAATTCGTAGCCTAGCAACAAATATCGTCAGTTTTATTCTAATGAAAAAGGCCCCGTGTCAAGATTATGAATTTCGGCAGAAATGTGAGAACTGTTCCCGTCGAATGTTTTTTTAACTTTGCTAGTTTCAAATTAAACCTTGAAGTATCCACTTTCAAACAGAGCTATAGCGATTTCACTGAAAATAATAAAATCGAGAAAAGCGCGCCGATGATTTTAACTGAGACTAGACTAAGACGATTCCAGAAGGAAACTTTGTAACAATGTTTCTATCCCGTTAACATTTTTGCTCCTTATTAGCCTCAAATTACATCTTGAAGGGTCCACTTTAAGAGAGTGGTCGTTACCGTCGCAAAAAAACTCCCAAAATGGTGCTGAAACACAATAAACTTCCGACTGCTGAACCAGAGAGAACTGTCTCTTAAAGAAATAACGTGAAGAAAACTCGACGAATTCATTAGCGCATCCTCCGCCATCCTTCTGTCTTCCTTTCGTGCGCATATGTGTCAGTTTTTTGGAGGATTCCCGCTGGTCGCAGGAAGAGCGTTGACCCATTTAGGAAACCGTGTGGCCGCGCCAGTTTACACTCTCCACCGACTGTCTGCCAACGACTTCGTAATCGCACTGGCACGCCGCATAGATTATCCCGAGCCATATCTCCCTTGGCAGAGAGTTTTCCGTTTTTGTTTGCCCGAGCCTCGAATTTTTTGGTCAGCCACCGCGTTTCTGCTCTCCTCGATTAGAAGCTCGATTTGGGTCTCGGGCGGAGAGCCGCGCACTGTGGCATTTCACATCAAAGCATCTTTTCCACGCAGCAGAGTCAGTCAAAGGCCTGTTAACCCTCGTATCTTCCAACCCTCCTCGCCGGAAATTCACCCGTTTCCTTCTCCGTACTGTGCGAACGTTATCTTCTCTTCAAAATGTGCCGCTGATGGAACGTAATCTGTTGGTTTCGAACGAAGTGACCCCGAAGATCCCGTTTATCGCAGCAATTTATTTAATCAAAGGAAAATTGGATAGCCACGATGATACCGAGTGCCCTACTCCCTTTCGAAGTTCCCATATTTTCCACATCCTAATCGAATTTAGCATGCTGAGTATACAGTGTAGAACCTCTGCTACTCCGAATTGTTTATTGTTGCAGAAAAAACGTATTCTGCGTTAATTGCGAGAACCAAACGATCAAAGGCACATTAAGTTCTTTATTAATTCTATTTATTAAATATCTATTATAGTATATTATTATAATATAAATATCTTTTAAAAATCTAATATAACTCACATTTATATCAAATATCTACCATAATTCAAATTTATGATTTGACTACTAATCTTTTCCACTAGAATAAAATTGACGATGTTTATCGCGAAATTTGTGAATTTTAAATACTTATCGGACCATTGAATAATTGCAATTTAAAATAGCGCAAAGATTGAAAGAATTTTCAAATGCTAATGCCAAATTTTTTATCTATTAACGCATCAAGTAACGAATATCAACACCAAAAGCTTCCAGGGTAGAAAAGCTATTTAATTAATCAAACGAAAACTGGAAAGTTAAAATCTACTTAAAAGATATTAAATAAAAATTACTATTTATCAAATTATTAAATAAAAGATATTAAAGTCATTTTAAAAATATTAGTAAGAAAATCCTGGTAATAGTAAATAAAAAAGAATTTCGAAATCTAGATAAGAATTCGTTTAACACTGGACGAACAAAAATTATTGAACAAAGTGCGGACGACTTTTTATTAAATTCCTATTTTGCAAAATCGATATAGACAATCCTAAGGATGCATACTAGATTCGCTGTTAGAAAACGCAAAACCCAACAAAATTTCCCACTTCTACACCGTACAGATCCCGAGATATCTTAAAGAAAGTATAAGGGTAGTTTCAACCCCCGAAAAGTCGTCGATCTTCGAACCCGCACGGCTCCGTGCAGAAAAATCGCAGTGCAATGATCTTGTGCTCGTTTCGAAGGTGAAAGGTCCTACTTTCGATCCTCGCGTAAGCGGTGTAATTGTTAAAATTCCAGGTGACACTACATATCGCGTACATCCACGCCTGCGTGAACCCGGTGCTGTTTCTGTGCCTGCACCGAGGCCTGCGCCAGGGCCTGTCCGAGTTCTTCTGCGGCTGTTGCGACAGCATCGTCAGTTGGATTCTAGGCCCGAGCATCCCCGTGGACACGGTGCAACCACCCCGATACCAAGAACCCATCGAAGCCGTGCCCTCGCCCCCGGAGCCGCCCCTGGTGCAGCCCAACAGCTGCCCGGACCTCACGGACGTCGCCCTCCTAAAACCGCCCCTACCGCCGACGGGCAAACATTTACTGGTATTCATAGACACTGCTCACGGGACACTACTATTTCTGACTTTCAATTTCCTCTCTCGCTCTCCCTCTGTTAGCGATGGGCTCAAGTTCAATGTACAATGGCGTAAATCATTATAGACATAAAATATCGGACAAATTTTTAGTGATATTCAGATGGAAACTTAACTAAACGTCATATGTGTATATTTTTATTATTTTTAATATACTAATACGCAAATATGGTTTGTTAAAATTTTGTTAAGTTACTTTGAGTGTGTAGTTACTCAAATTACATAATATATAACGTTTTCAAAATATATAACATATAAATTGATAATTATTGGTTCTAAGTACTTTAGCGAAATCTTAGCAAAACATATTTGTATATTACTATTATTTCTAATATAGTAGTATACAAATATGTCTGTTAAGATTTTGTCAAGTGACTTTGAGCCTTCAATTATTCAAACTATATAATACATAACATATTCAAAGTATATAATATACAATTGGGTAATTATTGATTCAAAGTAACTTAACAAAATCTTGACATCATATTTCTATATTACTATATCGGAAATAGCAGAGAACAGAAATATAAGAATGTGACATTTCGTTAAATTTAAATATCACCAAAAATGTAAAGAATCTTATTGGAGCGAATTCTTATTCGAATAAATTTTTATCTAGACAAATACGATTCGATATCTGGGGTTGAATACAATTTTATTCGTTCGTATCTTATCCGAATAAAATTTTATCCAACTGTGGCCTAAGTTCGACTCCACCTGAAAATATTTCATCCCTTTCTCGAAGTGCTGACGAAACGTTCGAAACCAGCCAGCTAAATTCGTACCTTTAACACACTAGATCCCATCTCTATTCTCTCTCTCTCTCTCTCTCTCTCTCTTTCTCTTTCTCTTTCTCTTTCTCTTTCTCTCCCTGTCTCTCGAATATTCGTCTCTCTTTCTACACCCGGGAAAACTTTCACCTTTCACCCGGATTCATCCCCTGTCCGTCGCATGCGCCACACCGCTTCTCTTTTCTTCGCGCGAGCTCTATCTGCGACGCGACGCGACGTTGTTGCTTCGCCGCCCGATTCAGCCTTTTTCCCGGCAGCTTTCGGCAGAGTTTACCGTAGATCGTTCGCTCTTTGACCTTTCGAGGTCGCCGGGCCGCCGAGTACGATTGTAGACCGTGTTTGCGGCAAAAGGAAATTGTTGGGGGAGACGGTGCGGCACGGGGTGTCTTTCTCGGTATAGTGATCGTTAGGGTTTTTAGGGGTGGTGTGATGGTTCTGGGGTTCGGAGCAAGGGTAGTTGCCTGACGGAGACTGTTTTTCTGGTAGCATTTGGTTTGGGGAGCACTGAAAATGCTCTGGAAAGCTGTCGAAGTCAGACGAAAACTACGAAAAAAGTATAAAATCATCTCGGTCGAAGAAATAACTATATTGTGTCTCGATATTCTCCTAAATATTAATGTAATGTAATTCATTTTAGCAGCTAGTAGTGTCTCTAATATTGAAATGATTCCTTTTAGCAGCTAATAGTACACCGTGTATTAAAATAATTGAGTTTAGCAACTGATAGTATACTTGAGTCTTAAAATAATTCATTCCAGCAGCTGCTAATGTCTTGGATATTAAAATTATTAATTACAGCAGCAAACAGTGTCCCCCAACATTAAAACAATTCATTTTAGCAGCTAGTTATACACTTCAATTAAAATTATTCATTGCAATATTAAAATTATTCATTGCACCAGTTGATGATATAGTATTAAAATAATTCATTCCATCAGTCGATAGTGTCTCAAAAATGAAAACAATTCAATCCAGCAGCTAAAAGTACCACGAACCATTAAACCGATTCGTCGTAGCATCTAATAGTACGCTCGAGCATAAAAATAACTAACCTACGCTAAAAATGACGATTGGATCGCACCAAACTCTGCCTAAATCACCAAAATGAACGATGCATCCAGAGCTCCGTTTCCCATGGAATAATTTCAAGAACCATCGGCCCCAAAATCGGCCAGAAAATTCAACGGGCAGCGACCGACCGCGGCAGAGCGCAAAAATTAGGCCACTCCGGCCATTTCCACGGCGAACAAAGCCAATCATTTCGAAAAGTTCGGCAAACAGGACTGATCGACGACAGCCGAGTGCCGGCCACTGAAATATGTAAACACCCGGCAATTGACACCGGGAACGAGCGACACCGTCCCGGAATCCCGAAACTGGCCAAACACGCCGCCTGATTCGTGTAAATAGACCTCTTTATAGGTCCGGCGCGGATTGTTCCCCGGTTGCCATGCCCAGTCCTCCGACAGGCTGCTCGAAAAATCAACGCCCAGAAAAATCGAAGACATTGTTTCACGGCCTGCAACCCCCGCGATGCAACGGAACCGTGGCAGAACAATGAAACGAACGTCTCCGTCCGAGATTGTTCTTACCGGTTTTCAATGCGAGCCCCGAGTTTTCTCGTCGGAATTGCCGCGGACAGTGTCGCTCTTCGATGCAGCAGTAATTCGGAAAAATTGCGGGAGCCTGTCTCTCTCTCTCTCTGGCATGTCGAATCCCGCTTTTGTTTTCTTAGCGAGTCGTTAACTACGGTTTCGCCGGTGGTTCTCGTAGTTTCAACCAGAGTTGCGCAGCAATTGTAATTGAGAGACTCGAGGGAATGCAATTACAAGGTTATTCGATTACGTTTTAATTCGATCGCGTCGCGACTCGTAATTCGGATCTACATTCAAATTATAAATTTATTCGTAGCTGCGATAAAGCACAATTAACGAAACACGAAGTAATTGAAATACATTGGACACGAATTGCGATGCAATTGTTTCACACTAATTACCAATTACGATGTAATTGTATCGCATTGATTACGAATGACAATTTAATTGAATCGCATTAATTACTAATTACGATGTAATTGAACTGCTTACGTCATGGATTATGTTACCTTTGAATTGAAAAGAATAAATCAATATCTAAAAATACAGATAAATAATACAATATAGACACGCAAAAGTGTATCTCATTTCTCCAAAATCCATTGATGTAATTCGAAGAACTGTTTATTTTATTTACAATTGCATTTCAATCGCATAATACTTCAGTGGCATTGCATTCGGATTGCACTCCTGATTGAAACAATTAGCACTTGAATTACTTGAAACGTTCGAATTGTGTAACTGAATTACATGGTAGTTGAATTACTTATGTAAATGAAATACAAAATGAATAAATTGTGAAATTAAATTACAACGTAATTCGATTAGCTTGACTCTGGTTTTAATGAGCGTATCTCGTGCCACGTGGTTTCGTGCATTTCGGTCGGGAAAAAGTTGTGTGAACAGTGCGGACATTGTTTGTGGAATGCTGCAGTAGAATGCTTGGTGAATGAATTCATTGCATGAACTTGGTTGCCTTGCGAGTAGCTTTTTGAGCAGCATTGATATTTTTTGGCGGTCACTTTAGGGTGGAGAATTAGGACTTGCAAATTAGATTTGGTAATTACGTCTGGAAATTGAGGATAAACGTGTGAAAATTAGTTCTCTTGTTCCAATTTACTGTTGAATTTTATTCCTTAATATAGTATTTATTTATATACAATAAATGTTCAATTTATTTCTGTCATAAATAAGTTTTGTTTTGGCATTATATCGTGTTGATAGTAGAGCACATTTATTTTGTAAAGTCACGGGGTTGTAAATTAGGGTAGAATGTAGAGAAACTCCTTTTTCTATCTTCAGTATGAAAATTCACGGGTTTTACTTGCATAATGTTGAATTTCTTCATGAAAATATTATTAATTTAGTAATGTAGCATTTATCTCTTAGTTCTATTAATTTTTCTGATAATGCATCGTTCTGACAGCGAAGAAAATTCAGATTACTTTAGCAAAGAAAATGTAGAGTAATTCCATTATTGTCTTCGCTATGAAAATTTACAGATTTTACTGCGTAGTATTGGTTTTTCTTTTACGAGTATTCTATTTATTTCCCAATTGTATTATTTTGACTGACCAGGCATCGTTTCGACAAGGAAATGAATTTGGAAGAATTAGGTAGGAGAATTAGGACGATGTGCGTAGTAATTGCGGAATGCCGCCTGCGTTTGCATGGAAACGTTTCAGAGAACTTTCAAACCGAACGAACGCATGCGACTAAACTCAACAGCTGTGTGTCACAAATAAAAGGTGTCCGTTCTCACGATTTCTGTTTAAGATTAACTAGTCGTAATTAATCGCGGAATTATAAAACGTGCAGGACGACGCCATGATCATACCGCCGGATCCATGGACGCTGGTTACAAGATCGAAAGGTACATCGACCGCATACGAGTCGGACAGTAGTAGAAGATCGAGCATTTTGTTACCACCGTTGTTAAATCACTCGAAAGTAAATGTCAGCCCAACTAGCAGCGATTCTCCTAGCGAATAAACTCTCCGTTTAGAAATCGTTACCATCCCCCATAATCAGGTTTTCCTTTTTCTGATCGAACAACGGGGGAAATTCTGACGAATTTTAGACCACCGACATCAACGATGTTGATGGCCACCATATTACTTCGCTGGCAAATCGTTAAACATAACCTGATATTTGTTTCGATAGTTTTCTGTTTTTACACTCCGGGTGAAATTTTGTTAAGACTATGGTATAGTCAGATTTTTAATTTAAAAGTTGAGTTTTGAATATTAAAAGATGAACTTTGAATGCAGAAACTAAATTTTCAATTTGAAGTATAAATTTCGAATTTGGAAACTAAACCTCCAATTTCAAATATAAATTTTGGATGTAGAAGCTAAATTTTCAGTTTGGAATATAAATTTTAAATTTGGAAGCTAAATCTCCAATTTGAAATAAAAATTTAAAATGTGGAAGCCAGATTTTGAATTTAAAATATAAATTTTGAATATAGAAGCTAAATTTTGAATTTGAAATATAAATTTTGAGTTTAGAAGCTGACTTCTGAATTTGAAATATAAATTTTGAATTTAGAAGTTACATTTCGAATTTAAAATATAAATTTTAAATTTAAAAGCTTGCTTTCCAATTCAAAGTATAAATTTTAAATTTGGAAGCTAAAAATTTGACGAATTTTTTCGAAAAAAAATTTACATTAACGATAGAACAATAATAAATGTTTAATAAGAACACCTAACGAACTATGATTATTTCAAAATATTAAAAAGTCGGTTAACTATAATTTTAAAATGAAATAAAATTTATTTTCAAAACCGAATCCTCATTTTACAAGATCAGAGAAAATGATGAAACAATTGACAATTATTCAGAATTTCCTCCTTTGACTGAACGATATCGAAGATCGTGGAAATTCGAAAATTCTAAAAATCGCGAAGGGAATGGAATGGCAAACAACTTTCTTAAAGTACTATTACCAAAAACTGATTCTTCGTATGAGGCATTGGAAGAATTTCGTGAAGTTGCCAAAGTACTTTATACAGCGAGAGAAAAGAGATTCTTTCGACGTTCCACATTGATAGCGTGCCAAAAATGCTGCAAAACTTTCGTGTCAAATTATACTTAATCAATTAACTAGTTATTCTTATCAGTAATTGGAATCGTTTTTGCATTCAACATTTTTAATTATGTGGACAACGTATTGGACAAATTTACGGAGTTCAATAATTTTGGAATAGTGCCAAATATGTTGCAAATCTAGTGCAACGGACTGTATCAAATCAAGCAAGTAATTATCATTCCAAACAATTGGAATAACTTTTAAAAGCATTTTTATAAGGTTAACAGATTATTGAAAAGTGCCAAATAATTTTTTCCTGAACCTTTTATCATTCAGGATGAAATCGTCCTCTAATTATTTAAGTTATTATTATTGTGAAAAAGGAATAGTTATAATAATAAAATGGCTGCTTATTATTGTTTGATTATATTAAAAATTGTTCTTCTTTGTTGAAAAGTTATTACACGTTGATCGCTCGACTTAGGAGATATTTATATTTAAAAGTATCTACAATACCCTAAACGTTCTGTTAAATAAAAATAATTACAATGACAGAAATCAGCTTTCGTTCCATAAATAAAAAATTTCTTAATTATCGTATGAAATAATTGTTACAAATTTATAAATGGTTTAGTCTCTCCCATTTCTTTTATATTTGCAAAGCGATCGCAGAAAACTCGTAAAACATTAAAAACCAATAAATTTTCATCTACGTCAAATTTGTCCGAAGATCGATAATGGAATATGAGAACAGCGATCGGGATAATACTTTTTTCTCTCGCGGTATCGCTGAAATAACAGAACAAAAAGGTTACGTAGGTCCATCGATCGCAAACTTTACGCACGTTTCCATATAAAAAAAAAAGAAAGAAAAACGTAAAAAAGAAAAAAAGATACCAAAATCTTCGCTTTTTAGATAACTATATTTAGGTACGAGCAATAAACGCTGCGGGCGCAGACAGAAAGCGAGACACTATGCATAGAGAGAAAAGGCGCATGAAAAAATATAAAAAACAATGAAATCACCGAAAAATAATTGTAGAGGTAACGACACTGTCACCGACGAAGATAGTTCCTTCAATGTGAATCGAAACAATATTAGGCGCACCAATTAGGGACTTCAAATCTTTAATCGATCGTTTTAGGGAGTACGTTTAGTCTATAGTTTGCACCATTTAATGAGCTTTCCACTCAACTGGGGGACTCAAGTGGCCGAGAGGTTTTCTCCCGGCCGACAGTATTGTATTATTTACTATTGCCGTTATTATACACTTATTATACAAATATATTATACATGGTTATGGCCGCGAAGTGCACATATACAGGGACGCTCGATACAAACGCGATCGAATCGCAAAAGTTGCCAAAGGAATTATGAATTATTATTGTCATTGCTATCGTAAATCTTTATGCAAATTGTCATTCTTCAATATTTCTTATTTATTGACCCTTTCAAAGCAACATTTTTCTATTAAATGAAGCACTATATAATTATTTTTTATTTGTTTTTATAATTTTCTAATTTTTTAAATAAAATACGCGGTCTGATATTTATTACTCTTATTATAATAAACTGTCATTACATTATAATTTTTATAGAAATTTCAGTATGTACTAATTCAATGTTAGGTAAAATATACGTTTCATCGGATTGTTTAATACCTGACAAAGTTAATTTTAAATAAAACTTCCATTGAAATGGGATTCAATTATTCATTATTTTAAATAGACATTATAATATAATAGTATTTTTATTCGTTAAAATTATTTCAACTTCAATAGATCTGATTTTTATCATTTTTGCCAGTATAGTTTCGAGTTTCGAAACAAGGGTTAATGCAAATGTATCTTAATAATTTTTCATCATGAATAATTGTATACTTTTAATTTCAAATACCATGCATTATGTATTTCAAAAATAATAAAAATTCACTGTTTTTGATACTCTCTGAAAAGCTTAAATCGTTATACACGCAATCTGGTGAGTTTAAATCTTTTTAGGAAAAATGGCAGCAAGCATTTAGAAAAAAAACAACATTCCCCTCGAGAAACATGAATTTTTTAAGTGCAATATGAACCTAAATATTTAATTTTTTAATCAAAAAGATCTACTTCAATTTGGTATAATATAGAGATAATAACATTTTTCCTTTATCCGAATCATCGATTGAAAAATACTAATAAAATTTGGTAAAATTGTGCTATTATTTTGGTGTAATATTTGTTGGTGTAATATTTACACCATATATAATTTATTATATTTAATGTATTAATTACAGTAAGTATTGTTCTACTTAAAATAAAAAGCAAATTACCGTATTCAATAACATTCATTTACTAAATGATGTAAGTTAAGAATAGATTTTGAGCAAAATTATTATCCAAGGACAAAGATTGAATCAACAATTAATTTTGAACATCTCTAAGAACTTTTTCATCCTATTTTTAAAAAATGAGTGATTAATAATGTGCCACGAAAAAGTTTATAATAATCTCTAAAGTGGTAAAAGCAGTATTAAAATAAAATATAAAAATTATAAAATGTTCGGATGCCAAAATAGAATGATAAGATTTTCTAACGAAAATGACCACCCTGTATATGTGTGCCCGTAAATATTATATACTTATATACATACTATATATTTTCTATGCAAAACTTTAGGGATTTCCGGACGTGCGTTCTCTATTAGATCTTCTATTTACAGATTTCTATAAGTTTCCTGAGGGATAAATTTTATTTATATACATATAGAGTTTATAAGTTATTTGTAAATCAAAGACACGTTTAAACGCAAGCGTTTTCTTCATTTCCTATATCAACTGTAATTTAATAAAACAGAAATGTAAAAATGAGCTGTTTTTCCCATTCCCAAACATAATTTTTTGAAAATTTAATTACATGTAGAGCAGATTTTCTTTGCTCTTATTGAACTATTATAAACTACTGAATTTCATTAAAAATTATAAATGACTGAATTTTGTATAAAAATGATTTTCCGGAATTGTACAGACTTATATTCATTTCTAGATAATTGTACTGAATAGCTGCATTATAAATTGCATATTGTTGAATTTTTATATTTTAAACAAATGTTAAACACTGACGTGAAACATGTAGATTAATGAAACCAATTTTCATTGTTCTTTCCATCATTATTGTAAACAAATAATAATAAACATTTGTGAATTGAATTAAGTGGTTATAATTCATTCCACTTTCTTGAATTTTATTAAATTATTTATCTCCTAGATAATAAATAAAAGCTACCCACGTGCAAAAGTGTTACATTTTGAATTGGCAACGATTATAGATCGTATAACATTAAAAAATATTTAATAACATTCTTGATATATTTTTACTAATATAAAAAAAGTAGTTTCACATTAAATTTGCTGACTAACATTGAATGAAAATGGACCTTGCTTAAACAAATAATTGGTGGTAATTAAGTCCGGAAAATCCCTGAAACAATGTCAATTTCTCTTAAAAGACTTTTCGTAAGAAAATGTGGAAATAAAGAACCTTGCGGGTAAGCTATTAATTATAAATTAGTTAATTAAAAGTGAATGCTATCTGACCGAAGATAGCATTTAAGGGTATTATAATTTCTAAGTTGATTGATAAACGGTGCCTGGCGAAATGAAAAGATTATGAGAATCGTCCGACGAATTGATTGCAATATTTGTATCGCTGATTATACAAAGCACTTATATGATATTTCCGTCTGTGAAATTAATTCGATGTCATTGTATGTGTAAATAAAGATAGATTATCTTTGACAACAGCGATTGCCATATTTTCTTTCCCTAATTTCGTCAACTTCTCATCATTTCATTAATTATTTAGAATGATTTCTAATTTTTTCATGCATTTTTCCATAATTGATTTTCTATAATCGTTTCTTAAAGATCTCCCGCCCTTGCCTGACAGTTGATTTTTTTCATTTATAAAAGAAATTGAATTTTTGTGTAACTGTTCCTGTTCAAATAGATATTTTGTAATAACTAGGGACAACAATAATTTATTAAATACTTGTCGTCATAATAGTTTTAAAATATATGTATTCAGCAGTTTTAATTTACAACGGAAAACAATTTCGAATTATTTTTATAGTTTTCATGGAAATTCATGAAGCGATACCATTTTGTATAGTGTTTTATAGTTGAGAGGAATCTCAATAAATAAAAAGGACTTACCTGTTCGAAGCCGCCCAAAATTTCAGTGGTGTCCATCGCAGAATTTACGACGATCGATTTCAGCTTTTGTCCGGCCAAATTCGCTAGAAGATGAACGAGACTGGTTTTTCCACTGCCGGTATCTCCAATCTGGCAAATAATACCAAAAGCTATAAACAATTAAATAACAGTAAAAAGTAATAAATCACTTTTTCATTGAATACATTTAAGTTATAAATCATCCAAAATAATTCCTTAATCAATGATGATTATAAATTTTATTGCAAAAGAGGCAAGACAAATTCTTGTAAAAAATATTCACTTTTACACACATTTCTTATTTATATATTGATTAACAATGTATAAATCGAATGATATCAATTTTCTGATCAATTTCCAGATTTCTATGGTATTTTCTTTACTGTCCAGTAAATCTTTTTTCCAGATTAATTTTCTAAGGTATCTACTTTCTGGGTTAAAGAGATATTTCATTTTCTTCTCTCTCTCTGACTTTTTCCATAAAAATGTAAATTTATATAAAGTTCCACAGCCTGGTTATCACATGAGTACTTCAAGCATGAAGTTGCGTTCACGTGGGAGGTAGACTTACAAGAATAGTCATCCAATTCATGTTAACGCACTGCGCAAGATCCTTCAAGGCAGCCTTCTGGTCCCTGAGGAGCAACAGATTATCGTCCTCGTACACCGCAGAGTCACTGCGATCCAACACTTCGTCCCCTAAGAAGACCTTCTCTTTTGTGAAATGAATAGGAAATTCTGGGTCTGGAAGAGGATGATTATCCAGCGAGAATATTTCGTCGTAGATTTCTTTCACCTATAATTAAAAGGACGCTCATATAATTCAGATAATTTAGCAAATTTAAATTTTAATCTAATTTAGATTCAAGTGAAAAATGATACTAATGGTAATAATAATGAATATCCTATGCTATTATTAAAATAAGAAGAGAACGTTCAATTATCTTTTTCGAAGTATATTACACCTTACAAGTCTGAGAAGAAACAGAAATAAATTACCTTTGCTTTATCGTCCTCTGTTCTCATTCTATCAACATAAATTAATTGAGCACCTTTCCCAGGATTAAAAGTCTTTCCAGAACTATTTAGAAAAGCTGCCATTGTTGTTTCGCACCACCTGGTTACGTCCCTAAGATTCATTTCCCAAGGCGATCCTGAATGAGCCCATTTAATGCCAGCTTCAGAGCTCAATTTTTCATTGAATCTAATCATTTTGTTCATTAAATCTTCTGGTAATTTTGGAAATTGAGCCTTTAAGATGAAACTCAAATCCTCTAGTTCTAAGACATCGACAAAAACCTGAGAGGGGGAGATCATAATTAAACTGAATTGTTCTAATAATTAGTACAAGAAATGGTATTATACAAAATATAAGAAGAGATGATATGATACAAAATAAAACACACAATAAATATAAAAAAAATACAATAATATCTAAAAATTATCACTTACTTGTGTAAAACGATTCAAAAATGATTTTGGAAGTCCCCTTCTAGCTCCACCTTGACGCAGAGGATTTTGGCAACCGAAAAGTCGTGTTCCAGGCTTGACAGTGAAAGTCATCCCCAATTCTGGAATATAAACTTCCCCACGATGATCAAGACAAGCATTCAATCCTTCTAGAACCGACTGAGATGCAAGGTTCAATTCATCAAGCAGGATCCAATCTCCGTTCTTCAAGGCTCTCAAGAATGGACCATCTCGCCATGAAAACTCTCCAGGCTTTCCACCCTCGACTGGCAAATCAGCTCCAAATAAATCAGATATATCCTGCGCAAAATTCAAACCATGTTTCATGTATACATCAATTAGTATTCAAGCAGATAAAAAATATTTACCGTTTGATCACTAAGATTCAGCCTAAGAAGTCGATGACCAGAGGATCTGGCAAGAGCAGACACCAAGCTGGTCTTACCAACTCCTGGACTACCTTCTAATAAGATCGGTTTCTTCAACTGCATAGCTCGCAGAACTTTTAAAGTATTTATCCTAGTTGTTGGACTTTTGAAAGCAAATCCTATGTCACTTGGTATTCCTTCATCGCCTTTCTTCACATAAAATGGCGAGATGCCAAACCTATCATCAAGGTCTTCTACATCAGACTGTTCGCAGTTTAATATCAATGTGGACTTCAAAGTATTGTGTACTTGATACTTAATAAACTTCACTGCTGAATCTTTGAAATCCTTGAACTTTCTCGAGCTGAAAAATACATATTATTACGTGAGTTGCTAAATCATTTACACAATTTTGATTCGCTTACTTTTCGGTGGCAGTCACACCAGAGCCAAGTCCATCAATGTAACTCAATGCTGCGCCATGGAAGAAAGAATCCCCTATTCCTAAGTTCTCACAGTAATTAACGAAATTTACCCATGTCAGCACGTCCCTAACACTGACAACAAGCTTCTTCCCTATCTCTGTTCTTTGCAACCATTCGAGGAAGGCTATAATAGCTGTAGAAATTTTCTCCTTCAATCCTTCATGGAGATTGTGCACCATAATGCATCTGAGATCCTCATATGACACGCAGCCCTCACACCAAATCTCAGTGAACCTGTTCCTAAGTGCTGGTGACAGTTCCTTCTTACCATAATCGCCACCAGGATTCATAGTACCAACAAAGATAAAGTCTTCGGCCGCAGAGACGGTTGCGTTCTCATCACTGGACGGTTTCTCAGCAACTAAGAGCTTACGTTCTGGTTCTAGGAGGGAGTTCAGTCGTTCAAGGACACTGTCGTCCGCCAAGGAGATTTCATCCACCAGAAAAAAGCCTCCAGTTTTCATGGCTTTTATCAGAGGACCATCCACCCATTCAAACAGTTTCTGACTGTCTTTGTGATCTCTAACAGGGCGAAGACTGCCAAGAAAGTCAGAGGCCTCTGTGTTCATGTGACAATTAACAACACTAAATTCTTGCTGTCTAATTGATGACAAAAGCTGGCAAACTGTGGTCTTGCCACCTCCAGTCTCACCAATCAGAAGCACTGGCTCCTTGAATTCACAGGCCTTCGTAAGAAGCACTGCCATTTTTCGCATCTGGAAAGTCCAGACTATATGTTCAAATCCTGGAATCTTCTTTGATAGAAGACATTCTAGAATTGGTTTAGTGACTGGAGAGGTTTTATATGAAAGTGAAAACAAAGATTCTGGATCGACATCTCTTTTCAGGTACTTCTTTAAAACCCGTCTGATCTCCAGACATTCTGCAGGATTACGAACTTTGGAGGACAGAACCAGATATCCTTCATCGGCTAGGTGCTGACTCCAATCGTACAAAGTGCCTTTATGGTCAGGTGCCAAACGGTACCGTTCAGCCCAGCGAAAGAGATCTCTGAGAGTTATGAAGCCTTTCTTACCAGCAAATGTTGCGGTACCTTTCCTTCTCATCTGAAGTTCCTTCATCACACTGATCACCTGTTCGCTATAAGTTTCTGGCACCTTGCATCTCTTGTGTAATATTATTTGCAACTCTTTCGATGGTATCTCGTCGAAATGCAGTTCAACAAATCTGTTTCTGAACGCACGAGACAACACCTTCCTGCCGCCATACAATCCTGGAGGATTCTGAGTAGCAAAAAGCATGAAATTATCATGCGCTTTGACCACTTGTTGCGTTTCCGGAATATATAGTTCTCTATTATCATCAAGCACCCTATTTAAAGCCTCTAAAACATCGCTAGGAGCTAAATTCAACTCATCCAAAATTATCCAATATCCTTTACGCATAGCATCCACTAGGATACCCTCTTTGTACACCAGCTTTCCAGTACAATCAGCTACATAAGTACCAACATACTCTTGTAAATCAGTATGCTCGTGATTGTTAATTCTTACACAGATATGTCCAGACGCTTTTGCTAAATATGTGATCAAACTAGTCTTTCCAACAGAAGTATCACCTTGAAGTAATACGGGCATTTTTCCAATGGATACTACTCGTACTAAATCCTTCAAATTTTGTTTAACTGTCTCTGTCAGTATGTAATTCTCTGGTGTCTCAGGACTGAGGTCACCTTTAGGAACCCAATATCCTTCAAAATAGATGAAACTATCGTTGGACGCACTCTGTGGCTTTGGAATTGGGGTTCTAAGAATTGCGCTGGCAGCCTTTTCACCCAAAATGGCCTTCACAATCATCCTCAGCATCAATGGATAAGATTGACTGTCTAATTGCGTCAGAAAACTCAAACAAAATGCTTCGTACAATGATCTCAACGCATTTCCACAAGGATTCTGAGAAGCTACACTCAATGCCCTGCACAGGGTTCTTAAACTGTAATGTGGCTTATAACCAGTTCCATCGATTAGAGTCGTTTCAGCCTCTTTTCTAACATTCAAGTAAAACTTGACAATATAATCAATCTTCTCAGGTGGAAGGTTCAAGTCTTTCAAATAGGAATTCACAAGGAGTTGTAGATCTACCTTTTCTGTAAGCTCGTCGACAAAGAATTCTGTGAATCTGTTCCTGAGTCCAATAGGAAGGTCTTTCTTTCCGACATCAGTGGCTGGATTCATACAGGCAAATATCGCAAAGTCTGGGTGCCTCTTGATTGGCTCTTTGTCTCCTCGCTCCAACAAGGACAGCGAGCCACAGGAGTCCTCTAACAGTCCAGAAAGACATTCCAACGTTTCCGCAGTAGCTAAATTTATCTCATCTAATAAAACCCAATCCCCGCTCTTCAAAGCTTTAACTAAACCACCTTCAACGAAAGAGAAAGCTAACGAATAATTACTCTGCACTTGAGACTGCAGTTTTTCCAATTTCCGAGCCATAGCTTCCCACTTCTTCAAAAGTTGCACTGCATCCTGATTTTCTGGATTTGCTTTTAATCTTTTCAGTGCTGCACTGGTACTGTGTATCATCAGGGTAGTCAAGGTTTTCCATTTTCTCTCCTCGATGCAATGCCCAATATGGCTCAAAAATTTCTTGTTTGGTTCAATAGCGAAGTACGACCGGAACAAGATCTCAAATTCCTCGCGGATTGGAAGAATTAAAAGCTTGAAGTCTACCGGTTTGTAACCACCAAGCAAGTCTGTGCTCTCGCTCTGTTGATTCATGTTTATTACCACCAACTTGTGACCAGTTATCTGCGCAAGATACTGAATGCAACTAGTTTTCCCTGTACCAGTCTCACCAACAAGAAGTACGGGTTCTTTTTGAGCCACACAACTCATAATGCGCTCTAAGAGACACACAGAAGGCCTTGTAAACGAGAAATTTGAACTTTTAACAGCGAGTTTCACTCTTTCAGATTTTTTTATCTCTAACTTTACTCTGCCAACTGTAAGAATCTTCTTTTGAAAATCTACCGACGGCTTGTGCATATTGCAAAAGTACTCTGCTTTTGTCTTCACAATACCTAACTTGTGTGCTACTGCTATTGCCAAATTCAATTGTTGAGCTGAAACAACAGAAACATGTAACAATTCTTGCTTTTAAATGTCAGAAGCCCTCCATGCATCAATATTAACTATACATACCACTGCTGGGCACAGAATAGCAGAAAACGTCCAAAGCATCTTGGAAGATCTTTAATGCAGACTCAGGTGAAGATACATCAAAATCAACTATTGCCCTAGAACACCACTTAATTAAATCTCTAGTAGAAATTTGTCTGGCGTTTCGTATGCTATTCACAGCTTCCTCTTCGTGTTTGCCAACAGAAAACAATAAAAACACGTCAATTATTCTTGTAGCCACTGTATGTAGAACTGGAAATGCAGTCTGTACAACAGTTACAAGTTCTTCCTTAGATAATGGTTCCACGTTAACACAAGACCAGTGTTTCTGGAATGGTAAAGACATTTTGAGCGACTTCTGCGTTCCATCAGCCGCAGATCTCACAGAGACAAATAATTGAAATCCACTTTTTGCATGAATTGAATCTCTGTATCCAGGAACTGACAATGTGTTATTTTCTGCAAGCTGGCCAATGACACTGATAACATCTGTAGGAGCACAATCAATGTCCTCCAGAAGCAACCATTTGCCAGATAGCACAGCTTCTGTTAAAATTCCTGGATGCCATAGAAATTCTCCAGGAATATCAGTACACAAGTACATTCCTAATAACATTTTAGAGTCTGTTTGATCACCTAATTGTACTCTTGAAAAATTTGCTGCATCATGGCCTGTCGCCTCTGCTAAAAAATCCACTAACGCAGTCTTCCCAGAACCAACAGCACCTTGTAAACATACATATTTGTTAGAAGATACAGCAAATGCTAGGTTCTGCAAATTTCTTCTTGTAGATGGTACCGGAACTAAGTTTTGTTCCCCTTTAGACTTCAATTTCTTGTACACTGGAAGGAAAATTCCTCCTATGGACACTGCTGGTGTCAGATCACCAAATATTTCATCCATTTCTTCAATTTCTGTAGACATTACATTATTATGGCTAGCTTTTTGGCACAACATAAGACACTCTTGATTGTTTGCAATAAAGTCTTTCATATGGATCAACTTGCACGATTCCGACATTTCTAACACAATTGCAATACAATTCATAGATACCCTGAAAAATGAATGAAAACAATTTATTTTTAACATGAATATTAATATCATAATGATAAAATAAGAAAGTAGATTACCATTTAACAGCTTGGTCATCAGCTGATAAATATTTGTAAAATTTTGACCAATTCCATATATACTTAAAATGCACTGGTGCACTGCACAGTATATCATAGCAGGCTGTTACTAAATCATAGTCAGTTATTTCACAATGTGATGACATTCTTTTTCTGTTATGTCTTTTAGCAGAAGGAGTATAGTCATCTTCTACAGACTCAAATGGTGCTGGATTTGCAACGAAATAGTGTTGAACAAAACTGTAATTACATAACAAATAATTTTGTCTCAGTTCTATTATTACAAGGGTATACAATTATGTGCTAATAAAATATACTTTTATTTAAACTAACAGATATTTGGAAATTTTATCTGGAATTTTCTATACGAAACCTAAAAATTAACACAGAATATCTTATATAATTATAGAAATACTTACGCTAACAAGTCAGGATTTTTACTAATGAGTTTTCCCAAGATAACACAATTTAATTTGTGCAACATATCCCCATCATTAAATGACACCTTCTCTGTGGACATGCTTCTAGAAACTATCGCAGGTATCAATTGTGGAAAACATTCAGCAACATCTTCTGTATACTCCGGATTCATCAAGAATTCGCACAAAACATTCAAAATCTTTTGACAATCTTTTGTGCTGATCTTCTATAACACAAAAATTTAGCACTGTTTGGACACTGACATTAAATTCGACTATAAAAAAAAGAGATATAATTTACCTCTGAATTTACATAGCTCGCAAGCTTATGTGCATAATTCTCCTTCCTTCCAACGAAAATCCGCAAATTTTCTAACATGTTTGTAGTTAAAGAAAGCCGGATCCCATGTGCTTTTGACGGCCTCATCTGAAGTTAGCACACGAAAACATAATATAAACTCTTTCCATAATAAAAGTCCCTCTATTATCGAACTGTTCGGATGATAACTTCACTTTGTGATGTATAAATGTACACTAGCATGTAAAACGCGTCATATTTGAGCCTTGCAAAATTTTAAAAGTTATTCAATTAATAAAATAATCATTTTACACTTGAGCTGAATATTCATAGGCTCTACCTAATTTTGATAAATTTAAATTTCTTATCTAGTGTTTTGTTTTGCGTCACAAATTCCCTAGATTGTTAAACTGTATGAATCGCTCCTTAAAATGCGCGAAATTTTTAAACAGATTATGAAAACAATTTGTGTAATTTTCACGTCGTTTAATGAATACATTAAAGTAACAAAATCGAGTAGTTTGGTACACATAAACTAAATGAAATTCGAAAATGTAATTAAAGGTGAGGAATAATTTCATGCTTTCTATATTTAATAACATTTTTATTCTAAATTATTTCGTATTAAATAATTATAATTCCAAGAACTGTAGTAATCAATATTATATGAAAAATGGAGGTAGAATAAAACATGAAATACTTTCAATTCATATTTAATATAAAATACAAACAGCATAACTTATATTTTACATATATCACAAGTATTAGTTAGAATGTAAATTTGTATGATATATTTGATATTTGATATTAGAAGATATCTGGATGCGTAGTTAATTCGTCTCTCAACTTTGTTTCCAGTATAAATAGAGTAGGATGGTTAACCTGAACATTAAGGCTGACGTAGACTGGTTTTGAAAGTTTCTTCGACAATCTCTGAGCAAGATTGCTTGATGTATCGTCAGAAATTGCTCCCAGAACATGTGTTGTAAGTGGTTCTTTTGCAAACGGCGACACAATGGCAAATGATAAGTCATTCATAACATTCTCCTTCGAGTCGCCGACCCACAAGTAGAGACAATTATCCATTTTTATGGCATGACAAGAAAATGTATGATAGCCAGTGTCTATCACAAAATCGTGAAACTTAAAACTACATTCACCGGTTTTTGGTTGTTCTTCTGCGTTATTTCCCATTTTTCTCCAATTTACACCTTCTCACGTCTATAAAAGTTGTTTTACTTTGCTAAAAAGAAAGTGCTGTGCTATTATGGGAACATAACCTGTAAATTTTTAACATTTAGTTTGCATAACAACGATCATAAACTATAGAATATATGTATACAGTAATTGGGCCTACTTCTGCACACCTCCAGACTGCAGCTCGATCCGTTAACAAGGGTTGATGTAGAAATTTTCTTTGCTTTAATTGTTTGGCAATTTACTGGTGAGCCAGTTCTGCTCTCATAATCAAAGAAAAAGAGAAAAAACAGCGAATGAACACGTGAACATGAAATCAGCACAACTACGTGTAGAACAATCCCAAAAGCTTCCGTTTGATTAGCGTGTCATCAAAGGTACGCGGCACGATATTCGATGTTTAAAGAGGCTTCAAATAATCAAATCTGTTACCTCATAGGATTCTCGAAAATGTATTTGCGAAGTCTATTTTACGTCTATTTACTGTTTAAAAAATCCATTTTACCCTAACACTACTTTACAACCATTAGCTCTATGTAATTATCGATTTCGAATTAGTTATAGAACAATCGAAGTTTCTTTCAATCTATAACTGATTGGAAATCGAGGTGATTTTGTATAAATAAACTATATGATTTAAATATTTCCACTCAACACTTGTAACTTAATTAAGTATTTGATATAAAATTATTAAACTAATAAATAAAGTATTCTTGTGTCGTATCTACGTTTTCTATTTGAAAAGGTTGAATTTGTATATAGCATAAGGTGGCAAAATTTTCGTCAACATATTTCATAAACGTGACCAATATTAAAAATTTTTGGTAAAATATGTGAATAAATTTGTGAATCGAATTCTGGTTTCGTTCTGACTCCCTTTCGGGTCTCCAGTCCAGCAACCACCACGTGGTGAGACTCGGGCAATCGATGTAATTCTCGATTTCCAATCAACTGTAAATTTGTTTCCAACTAATTCGAAATCAATAATTACATAGAGCTAATGGCTGTGAAGTATTCATGATGTAAACTGAATTTTTTAATTAGTACATAGACATGTTTCGCGTCTATTGCGCGGGAAACGTAAGACCACAAGCATGGTAGAATGAGTTAAGCTAATTCGTTCGTCTAGACTGGTATGTAATTAAAAATTTCTCGCTAGGTCTGTCTCTAAAATTTTAAATTAATAAAAATTACAGTTACTTAATAATTACTTGCTGGCAGATTCAATTTAAGAAATTCGTAGTGGCGGCAGCTACGGAAAAATGCTCAAACTCGTAGCCAATTAGTATTAGGAATGTACCGCTAGATGGCATAGTGTAGATTAACAATTTTTCATACCAAACGCCGTAAAAAGTTATTTGAATAAAATACTTTTATAATGAAAAGTTAATTCGCATATAGTTTATTGGGTATGTGAGCTATGATTTGGTATAATTTTTTTTACCTCGTATTAATTTTGTTTATGAAATGACCCGTCTCAAAATTGTTCCTAAATGAAATCATCATTTATAATTGTTATTTTCTTAAATTAATTAATTTGTAACAGAATCAAAGCTACCTAGTTTACATATAATTGTATTGCATCAAATTTCATTTTTATATCTCTGCTACTTTTTCAGTTATATTTAACTGAATATGTTTAAATTTCATTTTATATTTTAATGCAATGACATGCAGCGTTATTTTAAGTCACATTTTGTAGGCTGGAACTTCATGTTTATTTAAAAAACAACCCTAGCCTCTTAGAGTTGCTACTGTGACAGTTACAAAAATAAATGCTCGTAGGTATAAGCTCGATACATTGCCGAGTGTTGAAAATGCAACAGTTTCTTTTCTTTCTCACAACTTTTGTCTCGAATGCTATATATAGAAATATGAAAAAATAACACAATTCAAGCATTTGTCTTGTCTTTATCTTTTTCTGTAGTTCGTCAACTTTGGCATATCATATTCTAATATTGTTAGCTAATGAAAGTATTATTGCATATAATTCAAGGTTTTCAGACATGGCTTGCCGCTTCTAACAGTATGCATAAATCTTGTCATTATAATTGATCGAAAGGAAACAATGCAATTATGCATTAAGAAAGTATGCCCTACTAGTATACCCGCTAACCATCCCCTCGATTTATGCCATCGTCTAGATCTCCCCGATGAATCTCAATTGTAATGTGGCAAAGGTAAAAATGAATACAGTTTTAAACATTTAATAATACGGAAATTTGTTTAATTTTGTATAAATACGAGGTCGTAATCTTTATCTGATTATGCCTCGTTGTCCTCTCCATCCGGTAAGATGACATCAATCAGATGTTGTGGTATCGTTTCCTTTTTATACATTTAACAATTAAAGAATTCCAATGTTTTTTGCGAAGGTTCCCACGAAATGCATGTTTCTCTTTCAGCTTTCAAATCTAATTTTACTCTAGTTAACGAACCAATCATTTTACATTTTAATCTAGTCCTATTCTCAGATTTTATTTTGCTTATCATTGAAAAAAATTTATCTGCTTCGCCATTTGGGTGGGGTATTACTAAACACAACTCTGCGAACTTGGTAATGTTGGGGAATCTATATTCACCTATTGGATTTTTGATTTCTTTTATTTTCTTCCAGAAATCGCAGGCTTTTAATTCTGCCATTTCCTTTCTCTCCTCATGTGTAAAATATGAAGCCATTTCATGCCATTCTAAATACACACTATGACTATCAAATTTCGAGGGAAATTTTTCCAAAATATGCTTCAATTGGTCTTTGTGTATTTGTAAATTCAATGTAACTTTAGGTTCCAGAAATTCTAAAGCACCAAAAAACTGTTCATCGAGGGGCAATCTTGCAAGAACATCTTCATATGCAGTTTGATAAAATTTTTGTACATTTTTATAAAATAGTTTTATATCATCATCACTTGCTTCATTGGCCTCCATGATTGTCTCTATTGTTTCTTGAGCTTCATTATGAATAAAAATGCTTTCTACAGGAAGTAAATTATGGTTATCATATATATCAATACTGCGTAAATTCTGAGCTATTGTCATACATTCTCCTGTTAAAAACGCATATCCCAAAAATCTTAAAAATCTTTTCAACTCGGGCAATAATTGTTGTATCATTACATCTTTCCCTTCAAATAAAAGATTAAATTTTTTCATCGCTGTAAAAATATACTTTAAGAACTGTAAATATGCTTTAGTTAATTTCTTGTTTAATGTGTTAAAAATATAACTAACTATTTCTGTTTTGTCTTTCAAGTGAGCCTCTGCAATGAATTTGGTTAATACTGGCCACTGCATTAAAATTTTGTTTATTAAATTTGCTAGTGCCAACCACCGACTAGGACTTAATTGAATTGTTTTTCCTTTCCCAATATTGAAAAGTTTTTGAGTTTCTTCAGGCATATCTTTTCTCTTGGGACCTCTGGAAAAATATGTGTATATTCTATCAATAACCTTAATGATTTCTTGTGGCAAGCGTTTTGTTGCATTATATGCAGCTAAATGTATACAATGGCACGTGCATGGAACTATAGCAACTTCTTTATCTGTTGCCAATATTCTGGAGACAAATGAATTATGTTTCCCCAACATTATGTTCACGTTGTCTATACAAACGCCCACTAAATTTTTAATGTTTAAGTTATTCATTTCTAAGTTATACATTAAACATTTATATAGATTCTCTGCAGTGTTCTCTCTAATTTTTAAATAATCTAGTAAATACGTTGTGATTATACCCTCATTAGAATAACGAACTAAAATACATTTATTTTTATTATCACAGAGATCTGCACCTTCATCAATAAGAATTGAGAAGTATTTATTCGCTAAAATTTCTGCATGCTTTGCAATTATTCCTTTACTTAGCACGTTCGTTATTGTAGCTTTTATTTTGGTTCTTTTCAGCGAAATCTTATTTAAAATTTCTGAATCTGGAAAAGATTCATGTAGCATTTTTATATAATAACTAAACGAATTGAAAGTACGATTATGTTCTACTATGTCTACACATAATCTCAATTCTGCTTCTTTGATCATTTCTTCAAAATTTTCAGCTCTCTCCACATCAAACTCTGAAAATAATGTTAACAGCTGTTGTACTACACATCTATATTTATTTCATTTTAATTATCTGTACTTGTAATTACTATTTTAATCATAAAGTTAATGAATAGTACATACCTTCTTTTATCAAAACTAAAGTCCAGTTTCTTGCACTTTCTTCATTTTGAATATGTTTCCCTGTATTTTTGTGCCTTACTAGGTCACGTCTACATGCTGCTAGATCCGTTTGGCAAATTCTACAGTTTGCTTTTTCAATGTCCTCGCATTTTTCCAACCATAATGCAAATTCTGGCTCTTGCAACCACTCATCCTTGAACTCATTTCTCTTATATATCTTCTTGGTAGGAGGAGAAGATCCACAAGTACAAAAAGGACTTATATTTGTGCTGTCTATTAATACAAAATTACTTCACTTTATCAAAAATGTCCTACATATTTGTAGTAATCTTCCAAGAGACACCTGTCGCTGATTAAGGTGGTATTCTGGATTAGTAACAGTTTTGAAGCACTCTTTCTGATTTTCTTTTAACAAACCATAGACTGTTTTATATTTTGATTTCATACATGTATTTATTTATATTTCTAATATATACAACATTTTTTTCAAGTCAAAATAATGTTAAATGTATAAGCCACGTAACGTTACAGTAAGTCCCATTAAAAATATCTTCACGGTCGACATGATTTCAGTTGTCCTATTAATTAAAAATAAGGAGAAAAATATCTTCATTGGGAAAGATGTCGTGGCTGGAACTAGAGGATGGTTACAGTTTTTATAAACCAAACATGACAGCACTGCAAAGTTAAAGTTTTGATTTTTTATTTTCTGCTAATGATTTTCTGTTGCATGCTTAAGATCCGATTATATATAGCAACTATTCTTTCAATGTATAACATTCACAGTTATTTGTGAATTTCCCGGAGCTAATATTTTGTAATTGAGATCTTCTCCGTCGCTCCTATACACGTTCTAAATTTCATCTAAATTGGCGGCAAGTCTCTTTTGAAAGTAGCCCGAACTTATACGGGCTGTTTATTTGTTTTACCTGAATCCATACTCGAAGTCAACATTGTAAATTATAACTTTGGAAAAATCACAAAAAAAGTACTTGAAGTCAAATACATGCCAAATGGTGAGATATACAGCCAGAGAATGGACACTGCGCCGATAACGTCGCGTTGCAGTAGATCTTTCCAATTTCCAACAGTCGGCGGCATAGGGGCGTCCCGCGTATTGCACACTCCCCGAAACCGTCGCCAAACTTCTTTTTGCACCCCACTACTATCGGAAAATGTCTGGAAAGGAGAACACCAAAGTGATGGGAATGCGCTGTGTAGCAAAAACATGACCCACCCATTTCAATTGTCGACGATTCCGGGGAAAGAAAGTGCGAAGGGCGAGCTACCCCTATTCCGGTCCTTTCTGGCAACACTCAGAGATGTGTTCTTCTTGTTGATTATATGACGATCGCAAGGAAAGTACGACGGACGATTCACCCCTATTCCGGTCTCCTCTGGTAACATTGATCTTGATTAGACTATGTCTAAAGGCAACGTATATGCGATCTTTTATTAACATAGTACATATTTGTTGAAAAAATGCGACACGATCTTATTTTGTACCTGCTAACAATTATTGTTCGATAAATGATTAATTTGTATCCCCATTTAAATGCATAAATAAAATTAAACGTAATACTTTACATTTTTTATGTTATTAATTATTAAATAGTGCGGCGAAACTTCCGTTTATGGTCCATCTCAGAATTCGATGAAATTTTGAAAATAGGTTCTTTTTTTACTAAAATGACGATTGCCAGAAGGATTTTTGGCGACTCGAAAAAAAAATTTTATCATTTCAATGTCGCACTCTACCTTACCGACTTTTTATTTTATATAGAATATCTTCAATTACCATACCTGAGACACATAACCTGAGATGGACCATAAACGGAAGAACAGCCCAAAGTGTTATTTTGTTGTTGTTAAAAGAAGGTGCTCAGTCTTATTGAATTATTATTTCCACGGAGACACGTAGAATATAACTCTTTTAAAATAATCCTACACATTTTACATTAATTTCCAGAATATATATATTTAATGTCGTCAATTAATTGTAAAAATGGATCTTTGCCAGCCTGTTTAACCTCATAGCGACATAAAAATTCACACATATGATCTATAAGGGAATCTTTTCTGATTCCACCTCCAGTTAGACGAGCTCGCAAAGCACGCCACGATGATTCAATATTTTGTGTGTACGCTCCACTATCCGGATCTACGAAATTTGTACTATGGTTCACAGTTTTATGGATATAACCATGATCTTTTAAATTCATATATCCCTTCCAACAATCTGTATGAATTTCCGAACCCACTTCTACATGTTTTTTAATAAGAGATATTAACGTAATCTCGTCACGTTTATTGTCGGGACATACTTCCAACCGATATTTCTTCCCTCCTCGCTCTATCATACCTACATTGATAACAAATGTGTTAAAATCAAAGTTATTAAAGCTCGATTCGCTCAGAAAAATAAAATTATTGGCCACAATAATTGCACCTAATATCCACACTCCTTCACGTATACGCCCTTTTTCAAATTTCCTCCGTCCAACTTTGCATTCGTCAATCTCTACTATAACACCAGGACCACCTATTGAACCTTCCATCTCGTATCGTCTATCAAGACCAAGAGTACATACTTCTCTGCAGAATGAAAATCTGTCGCTAATCGTTTCCGAGGAAACCGTCTCATTTTCAACTATAGAGCACTCATGTTGCATTAGTTCGAATGAAAATTTCCACGCAAAACCATAAGTGATAATCATGCAAGCCTCAATGCTTAAATGGCATCGTTCAAACCTATTAAAATTTTCAATTAGAATTCTACCATATAGAATAATAAAAATAATAATGAACCAAGTAATAACTACCATGTATTATGTGCAGCTGTAATCCAATGATCATATTTTCCCATTTTACGACATCGAAAGCGACCTAGTCTTCCTCTGACTTCAACATACATCATTTTATTCTTATGTTTTCCACAATATTTTTCAGTAGGAATTAACCCAAGTTCTCTCACCCATTCTAGTGCTGACGTGAAATCATTCATTTTTTTTTACAATGTAAAACAAATTCAAATGACTCATTGTTAAACTATACGACTTATACAACTCTAAAAGCACTTGACAAACTGTTGCATCATACTTACGCATGCGCACAGCACGAACATAAAGTACAAAGTCGGTAAGTCAGTCAGTCGGTAAAGTAAAGCGCGACATTGAAATGATAAAAAAATTTTTTTCGAGTCGCCAAAAATCCTTCTGGCAATCGTCATTTTAGTGAAAAAAGAACCTATTTTCAAAATTTCATCGAATTCTGAGATGGACCATAAACGGAAGAACAGCCAATAGTGCTCTTCTCATAAGTGTTATTTAATTATCGTCAGTATTTATTATATTTTGTAATAGATATTTTAATTTCTAAAAAAAAATTTGCAAAAACAGCTTTGTAACGCTATCTGGAAAACGTAGCATTAAGTGGCTAGCAGTTTCAGCGATTTGCCGAGGATGGCGTTACAAGTTCCTTGAAATCGTTTTATAATTAGTTAAAAGCAAAGTAGTACCTGAATATTACAAATTACAATTATTAACGTAATAAACGAGCTTAATGAACAATTTGATATTTAAAAAAAAATGATTGAAACAGATTTTTTTAATTTCTTAAAATTTATTGTTGCCTATTTTTGAATTGATGAATTAGAGTGACAGCTATGTCGTACTTATTATTAATGGATTTAAAAATTAAAAATTTAGAAATTATTTTAGATTCATAGTTGGTAAATAATTTTGGAAGTTATTGTAGTAGAACAATTTGACGACCGTAGATGGCAGTACCATACGCTCTGCAACATTTTCTATATGGTGGACAGATGTTATTCAATTAAAGTTAATTGATAATTAATGCCTTTGAATTCCAGTAAAGAACATTAAAAACTCGAATCACTTCTTTCAATACTTTTAAAATAATTTACACAATCGGCATTAGGATTATTTGCTGTAATTAACTAATATCGTTGTTCCTATTTGTAGTAACAATTAATTTTAATATTCTTTAAAAACGTAAACAATTAATTATTTTCTAATCATTGAGAAGATATCCCCCTGTGATCAATAATCAAATGATAAATTTATAATGTAAGTTATGATTTACAATTCGTAACATTGCGGACAATTAATTTTTCAAAATACAACTTCGTTTGCAAAAATTATGTCTTCGAGTAAATGTGCAGTAGTTGATCTTCTATAACACGTGGTTTAGATGTTTTTCATAAACGAAAGCGATTTTACTTTCACTCTGTAGTGGATCGCAGTATTGTAGTAAAAAATTTAAGTACTACTTTTTCCGCGCCACCCGGTATGACAACTGCACATCGAGCCAGGCTTATTGATATACCTGCACCGGAATCACCTGCATGTGCAGTGAGCTGTATACCTAAGCCTCTAAACGATCGCGGCGCGTATAATTTATGAATTATTATTTTGTGCTATAATGTTGGCCCCACTGTACGCGCGGCTGTTTCAAGCCACACCAACGGGGAGTCCCATCTTGTTGGAAACTGAGATAAAAAGCACTTCCATTGGCGTAATGTCGCGGAATTGCCGTATCTTGGAAATATTAACATGTCGACACAATATCAATCAAGAATAATACAATCATCAAATAATTATAATTTACAATGCGACTGGAATTTCTACAAAATTTTTGAGGTTGATATAAAACTTGAACCATATTGAACTATGACAACATTGCTGTAACTATTGTATTTTTACATATTTGTTTACCATGTTGCAAAGTTTTTAATGTAATTTGAATATTATGTCAAAGGGAATTTATATTTAAAAATGTTCAAGCATTTACATATTTTATTATTTTAAATGTATGTTCCCTTATATCAGCAAGTAGTGTAGATGCTATATTTTCTTTTCGTGTTGAACATTGGACGTCGACTGTCAAATATAAAAGCTAAAAAAATATCTACAATCAGACATTTCAAAATCTTGTACATAGTCTCTCTAGACAGTCATGAAATTTTAATTGACTCAATTATCCTATGTAATCTATATTACTGAAGACATAGAGATACGTTTTTCTTCTGAACAAAGCTATACTAAACAAATTTTTATGTAGAAAATTCTCCAGGTTCTTTAAAAAGCCCCTAAATAGTCATTCGATATAAAAGCAACAAGATCTTCTAGACTATCACTTTCCCGATATAAAACATCTTGGGCAGTTTATATAAATTAACTGATCAACATAATAGCATAGAAACTCCCCAAGATAATCAATAAATTACCCAACGCAAATTCAACCAATTTCTCTAAACACTCCTTAAAAATGAATTGCCCAACAATCAAGAACATCAAAACTCCGCATATCCTACACAACAAACAAAAAATAAGAAAAATTCACTAAATTATACAACCTCCAGGAATGTCGCGTTTGCGACACCGTCTAAAACATATATAAACAATCTCCGTCAACGAAAAAACCTTGACTTCATTGTCAAGCCCAATCAATTACAATCGATCCAAGTGATCCTCCACCGTGAAAATGACTTCAAAGCGGTTTTCCTGCGCGCTCATTACACCTTAACCAGCTGCCGATCCCACGAGAGTGCTATGGGGGTTATCTTGTCGCGAATTAATGGTGATCCCCCGTCTTCCACCACTTTAAATCGACGAAAGACGCGGAGCCCGACGCTCGGGCTCTAACCAAACAAGTATCGGTTCTCGGCCCGATTCGGGTCCGATAGAATCTCGGTCCAATGGTTACGCCAATGGTGCCCCTTCGAAGAGAGAGGCGACCGATATGGCGCGGCCAGGTAGAGACGAGGGGGCCGAGCTCCGTGTATACTATAATTACGAGTAACTCAGCCACATTTGCGTTGATCCGACACCTTAAAGATAACATTTAGCGGCCCCTTTTATCTCCGCGGCAAACAAACCAATTTATACCTCGGGTCGCTTTTGTGCGCTCCCTCCGACCCTCTCGGGCTCTCTCTCTCTCCCTCTCTCTCTCTCTCTCCCTCTCTCTCTCTCTCTCTTGCTCTCTTTCTCTCTTGAAATGGAGAAAGAACCCCGCCCCGAACTACGAATTAGGAGCATCCTTTTCTCCTCCTTTTACCACCTTCTTCCTTTCCTCCTCTCCTTTGCTTCCCTTTCGCGCTTCGTCCGATCCTTCGTCGTCTCCGAGCTCCTTTTATTCCTCCACGTCTTCTCAGCTTTCTTTTGAGCCTTGTTCTCTTCGCCGATTTGCCCCTCTCGCACCACTGTTTTCTCTGGTTGCGGTGTTACCGGAGCTCCTTTCTTTGGATTTGTGGGTTTTCAGCTTGATCCTATTTTTCCGCTGCGTTAGCTACCTTTGTCCTGCCGGGTACCTTTTTCTTGAACAACTGTTTTGACTCCTTGCGGCGTTGCTGGAGATACTTCCGAGTTTCTTTCTTTGGATTTGTGGCTTTCCAACGCGATCCTATTTTTCTGCCGTCTTAGCTGGTTTCATTCTGTTGAGTGATCGGTTTGGGCGATTGTTTTCACGAGATTTTTCATGACATTTATGTATTTATTATTCGACGACGATATATTAAAGGAATAGAACTTCCCATACTATGGCAGAAATATTTTCAGTGTTCTTTAAGATAACATATTATCTGAGATATTGTTTTACAACCTGTAAAATATTTTATTTTTATGAGTGCATTCTCTTGAGAAAATAAAATGTTCTGTTTTCAAAAACACAAGCACGATCTGTAATAAAATATCTGTTTGCCGCTTGCCATTCAAAATACTATTTCACTCAGCTCTGATTTACGATTCACTTTCCCCTAATCTCTTAGAACATTTACATTAATTTGTTCCAATTTAGAACGAGTTGTTCCTTTTTATAAGATGACGGATTGTTTGAACGACTTTCCTAGGTCGTAAACGCATAAATTTCCGCGGTCTGGCAAGGATTTAGGGTTTATGGGGGCCGTGTCGTAATAGAATGCTCACAGAAGGCGACTCGTGGAATCCTCGATGTCCGAGACGTGCCAACTGTCGGCGATAATAAAATTTCGAATACCCTGCGTCCCCATTACCGCTTATGATCCCGTAATCACGATCGTAGGATCAGTTTCCAGGCCTTCGATCGGCGATCCACGAGATCGTATCTTCTCCTGCTGTGCCGCAAAGCCTCGGTCGAGGCCTCTCCATCGTTCTATGGGCACCGTGCGGTGCTCTCCGGTGATTTTAATGGCGATTTTGATACAGAAAGTCGAAATTGAGTCATCTCACTGTAACGTTGTTTCAGGGTTCACCTAACTCGCCATTCCCTTAGCAAATCATATTTTTTTCTTCGTTGTTTCATAGAGATCTGCAAATTCCACTTCGTTCGTGTTCGATTTATGAAATTTAGAGAATATGTTGCAATAACTTCAGAAGAACGTCAGTATCTTTCGTAATACATATTTTGACGTTTCGGCAGGCGGTGTTTAAAAAGTTTTGCAGCTTGTTGTTCAAATTAATTTTACTGTTTGTTATTTATATTATTTTACAGATCGATAGTTATAGGATTCCGCAGTATCTTGTTCAAATTACTTCTGAACAACGTCTATAGTAAATAGTATACATACATAGCCCACGAATCCGTTCGGATACCAGAAAGTTCAGTAACGCGAGGTTCGGATAACAAAAGCCCCGGAATCATTGCTTTTATTTCAGACACTCGTACGGACGAGTACACGGCACGACAAAGGGCGAGTAAGATCGAGAAAACGACGAAACCTGCTCGCTATCATCTCGCGAGCGTGAAAAGGGCGAGATATTCCATTAGCATCTCGTTAATTACACAGTCCGTGTGGATTCCTCGACAGCAATAATCCGCGGCAAAGCAAACAGAGAAGGGTGTTGGTTCGGCTCGTCTCGGCGCTCCTCGGCGCGAGGACAGGCCGCAAAAAGAGCAACCGGCAGCAAAGTAGCAGCGGGAACCGCTTGAAAAAGAGGACCGTGGGGAGCGTGTGCCGGCACAGAAAAACTGCGAAACGAGGAAACGGAGGGAGGTCGGTGGAGGTAGTGGTGGGACACAAAAGAAAATGTACTGGGTAAACATAGAGATGGAGGAGAGGGAGAGAAGGTGTTTGTTCGTGTGCGAGAGAAAGAGAGAGAGAGAGAGAGAGAGAAAAATAGAGAAAGAGAGAGAGAGAGAGAGAGGGAGGGAGGGAGAGAGCGAGAGGGACGATATAGAGACGATTTAAAGAGAAGAGCCGCAGAGAGCTACGAATCTGGAGATGACTGCAAACATGTTTTGTTACGAAAGTCAGAGCTCAAACATAGAACAATGAGAAACCTTAGGGAGGGAAAATGACAAAAGTCCCCAAAGGGATAAAATCCGGTGGATGTCGATCTTTCGAAATAAGGACCTTACAGAGGAAGAGGCCGACTGTGCTCTTATGTAGAGAGTGAAAAGACACTCCTTCGAAGATCTTTAGAGATCAGAGCAAGATCTTACGGAGGGAGGACCGCGTATTAGGAATGACAACGATAGAACGGGAAAAAGCGAAATCGGTCATAGGGAACAGGCGGATCAGAGGGAGCCCTTAGGAAGGGAGAGGCTAAAGGTGGAAAGAGAAGCCAGCGTGGAAGAAGATCGCGGTAGGATAAAAAAGGAGAAATCGACTCGCGGAGAGCCGGGGCGAAAAGGATTAAAGAAAAGAGCTGAGGAGGCGAGAGAGCCGAGGATCGAAGGTGTTTTTCGGGGCGTGGCGAGGGCCGCATGATTACCAGGAGGATCGGTTAGCGCGGTGAGAGTTCAAAGCATCAAAGAGGCCCGACCAGCGAGAAATTGCTTAGGATTCATCTGCCGGCACGGGACCCTCCGGACGTTCGTTCGTTCCTTCGTTCCTTCGTTCTGTTAGAGGCATTGTGCACTCTCGAAGAACTCTACACACACACATACACTCTCTCTCTCTCTCTCTCTCTTTATGTTTTTCTCTTTCTCCCTCTTTCTCTTCCTCTCGTTGTTCTCCCTCCGCGCCTTTAACGGATTGCCCTTTAACTAACGATCGAATGCCTTTGCCGGAATACCCTCGTAGAAGTCGATCATCCTCTTTGTTCGCTGTGCAACAGGGCTTCGAGGTGTTTCTGATGGAACCGGGATGGATACGGCTGGATATGGATTGCTTTTTCGGGAGGTGGGCTTGCCTTGGTGGCTACCAGCCGGACTAATTTGCGATTTGTTGTTAATTGATTGCCGGTACTCCGATACCCCTATTTCTTTTTTCCTGCTGTGAGCGCAAAGTGTAGTTTGCATTAAATTTATTTACTCCCGTGTCGTGTGGTATACTATTCTAATAACACGTCTGTTCTTGCGCGATCGTTTCCATTTCTAGTTCTTATTGATTGGGATGTTTCGACTTTTCTTGATGCTGCGAACGCAAGGTGGAAACTGCTGATCATACTAATTTGCTTATTTTCAAAAAATGTTTCCCCGGACTTACAACAAATGCCCGGGGGGTAATTACAAATGTATCGCTTATTGCGGGCGCTCAAATAGTAATACATAAATAAATAGATTATAAGTCAAAAGATTACAAATAAAAAAAATAATAATTTAAACATTGGCAAAGATGAATAAATAAATAAAATAAATAGATAATTTATTTAATCGCCACTTGTCGTATGGTATTGTATACTGGTCTTCGATTGCAGCGATACGTTTGTTCTGCTTGTATAATCTTTTGTAGTTTAATTTCTTATTCGTTGACATCGGAATAATACTCTTCTTTTCGGTGCTGTGGGTGCAAGTTGGATAGTGCTGTTTACAATGAATTTATTCAATCGTCATTTCTCTTATGGTAGGTTGAGCTTCGATTGCAACGACGCGTTCATTTTGCTTCTTGTACAGTTGTTTGTAGTTTTATTTCTTGTTCGTTGTCACTGGGGTATTTCTTCCCTTTTTGATACTGTGGGTGCAAGATTGACGGTGCTGTTTATATCGAACTTATTTAATCGTTACGTGGCTTATAGTATGCTAATCTTCGATTGTACAACCAATCTGCTTCTTGTGCTATCTATTTGTGCTTATATTTTTTAATGAGCTAAACGTTCGTACTCGTATAAGTTGTAACAGGACTGAGAAGTTTTATGTATTTACAGAGAGAGAGAGAGAGAGACATCGTGATGCACAGTTTTGGACATTTCTCAGTTCTTCCAATCTATTCAATCTTATTATTTCTAAAAATGATTAACCCCTTACCGTATATTGACGAGTATGGCTCGTGATAGAATTTTCTTGTAATATCTTGTTAAATATGAATGTTATTCCGTACTTTTGAGTCAGGATAAAATTCTGTTCTCTTGACATCGGTATTTAACCATTTAAGTAAATGTAGGTGAACACGATAAACACTTTTCTTTTTCCTTTTAAGAAATTATTACAATCGAAAATGTGCTCATCGTTGTAACTACGAAGAAAATAGTACCGGCAACGGATTAAAAGTTGTCCTCCAAACTCCTTGGTAAAGATAGTAAAAAATAGAAATTATTAAAAGCTGTGTTTTGACATCTTTGGAAGTAATAGCATCGAATAAGTTTCTGTATTTATTCACTTTAGAGCAGCACAGTTTAAGCAATTTTAAAATTCTCACTATAATTAGTATGTAAAAACACACGTTTTTATATAATCACAAGGGTGTCGTTTAAGTATCCACTCTCTTAAGTATCCACCTCTGCTCCAAAGAATTAAAAACTCGGTAAATTATGACAGAAAGCATGTGCTTATCTTAAGGGGCAAAGTCTCCACTTTCGCACCCTTTAACTTGATATTTTAGGAAAACCGTTTGCTCTTTCGAAAAGCGTTTTGCTTTCGAAAAGTCGACAAAGTCGGAAAGTTGGTTCTCGTTATTTTCAGTAAAAAAACGTCGCGCGTTTCGCAAGCACGCCAGCTTAGGGAATGCTTTTCGTCTGGCAGCCGTAGATCGAAACGAGGAGGGGAGGAAAAATGAAAAGGGTGAAGCAGCACAGCGTGCACGCACTGTTAACACGTGCATCACGTGTAGCGGTTGCTTTCCCTTTATCAAAAATCAGATAGAACACGTTTGATTGCTTTACAAGCTGCCCGCGTGTTCTGGATCCGTGTGTTTGCTTAGGATACAATTAATATTAATAAGTTACAGTGAAGCGACGGCCGACGAGACCGAAATCTTCAAAATAGCGAACACCTCGACAACCGCAATTACCGCTGGAAAATTGCCGTTACCATCCCCCGGGGAACGTTCGCGACAAAGTCTTGAAAACTTTCGATACGATGGGGATAGAACGGTGAAACCTTTTTTAAATTGAGCCTGAAACATTGTACAACAAGGAAAAAATGCTGACATATATAGCGAACAAGCTTTGTCTCTGAAAATTATCATTGGATTTGAAAGTAACCACTTTTAAAATTATTTCGGTATGTTTTCAGCTCAGCGTGAGCTTGGAATTTTTCTACGTGTTACGATATATTGTTTTCTATAGATCTTGATTTGCTGAATTCGAATTTGGAAGTAAAATTGCTGTAGGACTTCGAGATTTTTAGAGCAGTGTAATTTTATGGCGAAAATTGATGGATACTGGTGTTACTGTGATCAGGACGATTTTAATTAATATTTTTGGGGATAAAATATACTTGCTATTATTGCCCTCTATTTTTATATTATTCTGTGAGTCTTCGGCTCCAATTTGAGATTGGTTTGATCGATCTATGTCGATTCTGTCGATAGTTACGCAATTTTATCTCGAGAGTGGTCAGACGTTGCCATCGCGCGCCGTCGGCCGGTAGAAACGCGGTTGATCGGTTTTGCCAAGCTCTGCAATCATTGCACAGAGAAATCATCAGAAAACTAGATGCTCCAAACTTTAAAATGAATCTAGCTACATTATCGTCTGATTTTTTCACGATATTGTAGCAGTATGAGCTTTAGCGATCGATTTAAACGAAACTTTTACGCGTTTCGATGCAAAGAAATGTAACAGCTCGATGCTTCCTGTAGGAATTTTTCAAAATTTGAAGACTCAAATCGAAGCTGAAAGAACGCATAAAACGTCAACGAAGTTGCAATTCGATAATAATTGGTGCACTGTCAAATTTTTCCACGAAAGCACGTCACGCGTTGAGCTTGTTTTCATATTTCGCTGTTCTATCAGACTGAAACTTGAAGTAAAATTCAAAAATTAAAATTTTATATCGAATATGGGTCTCAAAATTGCATTCTAGGACAAGATGGCGGAAAATTTGAGAAATTGACCGTTACACAGTCGTCTCTTATTGTCGAGAACACTGACCAAAACACGATTTTTCAAATCTTGCGCTTTACAGACACATTTTTCGACGCGTATATGTTATAATATTCAACAATTTTCACTTTTCTTATTGTTAGTCTGTTTAAAATCGTTGCAGTTCGAAGATAATCTTTTATTTATTACGGTACTTTCAATTTATAGAATTTTCATGAATGCAATTTTCGGCTTCTGAAATCAATGCCAAAATAATCGGCTACTAAGACGTGCCAACGTGGCTTTTACATCATTTATAAAATATAACACTGTGTTGATCAGCTTTCAATTGTTTTTAGTTCTTTATACCATTTTCAATAATTCTGAATTCTTTTTAATAGTTTTAATGGTTTGTAATACCTTCTAATTGTTTTTAAATACTTTTCAAGAGTACCACATAGTTGTTAATGAGCATTAAATTGTTTCTGATTTTTTTCAACTCCTTTTACATATATGTCTTAATAATCGTATATCATTCATACAATGCACATAATATTTCTTAATTTTAACATTTAAAAATATTCCCATTAATTAGAAATACCCTAAATAAATAATTAAAATTCACTTTGAGAAATCACGAAACAGTAAAGATAATATTCTGAATATTTCATTAACAATTTTGTTCCGTTGACAACAATTAAACCAAGGTTCCTGTAAAAATAGAAATAAAGATAATCTCTCGGTTAACCAAATTATTGATTGCACATTATAAGAAGCAAATTAAAAATGCTATCCGACATCGTTAATTTATACGTTCCCTGGGCATTTAAAAAATCAGCGCCTATCGCAAATCCGAAAAATAATTTCGGCCATCGAGATCTGCAGAATTTCCATCCGCTCGTATGATCCCGCACCGGTGTATTAGTTTTATTGCCGGTGTACATGATACATTGTGCGCGTAACTGCAAATTGCGTAATTTCCTATAATATTTGAGCTAATTTGAGGTAACTCCGAGGTTCCCAAGCGATGGACAAAGGGGACCCCGTGGCAGTTAATCCGTCAGCGCCCGTTTCCTGATGACAAAGTAGTTTCCATTCGTCCGGCGGAACAAGCCCTCGGAGGCGTTCGAATTTGTTTAGAGCTGTTTGTGTCGATTCAGAAAATTACCGTCGGCCGATATCATTGTGTTTCCACTGTACAAGATGATCGATGGACCGCGGGGATTTTCTTGTCCGACGGCCGCTTTCACCGCGATGACGTTGCACCGGCCGCCAAAGGGAGCTCTTTCAGAAATAACACTGACCCGTTGCGATCGGATAGATCGGTATAGATCGGTATCGTCGACTTTCAAATGAAATTAATTTACGAGCCCGTGGGACTAATGAATCGGCCGATTCGAATCTCTTTCAAGCCGATTTTTGCGAGCCGAAGCGCGTGCTTTGCTTCTATTCTTTTTCCCCTGTCCTTTTTTTCTGTTTTCGTGACACGATGGTTTACGAAGGAAAACTCGTACCCGTTACTATTTATCGTGGATAACAGCTTGACTCGGGTTATTTATCATCGTTGAGAACCGATTTTTAAGTTGGTCGGGATTGAACAGTTGTTCGAGAGGAGTTTCTCGATTTGTTTGTTCGAAATTCAATGTTCTGTGAAAAAATTCAGGAAAATATTTTCCAGAGGGATGAGAGTAATAATTACAGTCATTAATATTAGTATGTGCGGGTTGTATAACAATTTTTATAGTTGGTTGTTGCTTGAGAATCGTGATAATAAATGTTTCATGTGAAAGAAATCAATATTGCTAACTATATAAAAATTTGTTTTATGTTTTTACTAACGAACAGTGTAGTTTGTTAATTAATGCATTCGTTGACTATAGAATATTGTCAGTCAGTGTTGAAAGTAGTGGGAAGTTTCATAAATATTATGTTTTGTACTGTTTTAAGATGAATTTCGAATAAACACAAAATTTATAGTTTATTTTGAATGTTTGTTATATAATTATGTGATTTTAGGTGATTTTTCTACCTCTAAATAACTGGAAGATAATATTAATCACATAAAATGGGTTCTAAAAGTAGAATTCTGAATTTGCTACTATCAGCTTAGTAGATTTAGAAAGGAAATTAAAAAAAATTAAAAATTCGGTTTCTTTTAATGTTGTTAAAGTAATAATAACTGTTTACATAAATTATACAATAAATATCGCGCAATTCTAAACCGAACAAATAATTTTAAAATGATATTACATTTATTTAATATTTAAAATTCCAGTTTGCCGCCAAGAATACAGAAAATTCGGGAATAAAATTCACAACGATTATATATTGAGATGCCATAAAAATGATAAAAATAGTTCAAATCAACATTGCAATGAACATACCGCAAATCTAAAGTAAGTAAACGATTTTAGAATGTTCGTACTATTTAATTTATTATTTATTTATTCATTATTATACTAGCATTAATTTGTCAATATGTACAATAATTATAACAAATTAAATACGCAATGTTAGAACGACGATATTGTTTAACATTAATGACATAAAATTTGTTACTAAAATTACAAGAAATTTTGGAGGAGAATTTACGGTAATTGCTAATTGCATGTCCTCCAATATCATTAAAATTACAAAAATGATTCAAATCAATATCTTAAAGAATATATCGCTTAAAATAGTTAAATGAACAATAACATACAATAAAACCAATTGATGTGTTTGAATTTGCAGCCGATAGTAGAAGAATGTCTGAAAACAGATGCATAAAGGCACGCTGTGGTAGATTTCTCCTTGGTAGTGGAAGAAAATTGACATTGTATAATAGCGCAATAACTTAATCAAGCGTATAAACAAGTAATTAATGGCATTAATCGGCCGTTAAATAAACAGAATGCAACTCTTTTTTTGTTCTCTCGCGGAGCTCGCTGGAAAAAAAAGCCGTGGCGAATTTAAATCGCTTCACTTGATCGTCGCATTAAGCGTACCGAGCCATTTATTCCGATACATTTGTTCCAGCCGGTTTATCCTAATTGGTAAATTATGAACACCGGCCCGGAAGGCTTAGATTAATACTTTCTCACCTAATTGGCGGCGCAGGAAATGAATTATAGCCGATACGCAATTGTACTCGGCGAATCTACCCGTTTCTCAATAAAATTTTTTCTTTTTGTCAAAGAAATTTCGATTAGGTGAAAAATTAATGAAAGAATGCAATTACTACAACAACGAAACGTGATCACGCTAATTAGAAAGATAAAAATAATTTCTTAACATTTTATAGCGTGTCGAAACATTCAAAACTCGTGACAATGTTTAACTTATTTGGAAATTCACATTTTTTTCATTATTTGTTGCTCCAGCTTTTATTAAATTTTAATATTTTCGTAGAAGAACTGAAATATTCGATCGCTTATTATTATTAATATACAAAATTTTATACTTCAAAGTTGTTTAATCATTCTAAACAATGTTCAATGCGAATATACAAATGGTTCTTATACAGTCATCATTATTTATAGCAATAACATAATTAATTTTTTTAATTACAATAGATGTATCGTTTGTTTATCTTTCGTACTTCGCGGTTACTTACACGCTTTAAACAATGTCAAATATGAACAAGCACACGGTTTAAACGCAGCAAATTTATTTACAGATAATTAATGTTTGACACGCGTTTCTTAATATTTATTTAAAATGACGTTGACTTGGATGCCGTAACGAAATACGGTAAATCGTTAGGAATATTCAAGTTTATCACATTGTTAGGTAACAACGCGCGAGTATGCAGCTTCGAACGCTCGGCGATCCTAAGATGGACACGCGATAGCAACGTTTACGGTTTGCCGAGTCCTAAAGGCGTCGGCATACCGTTGAATTATAAACACCTGGTTTTCTTGTCAACCCTGACAGCTTGAATGACGAACAATGAAATTTTGCGGACATGCCTTCGAGTGTTGCATTGTCCAAACGAGGTTCTTTAACCAGGTTTCAACGACTCGAAGAGCTTTTGCAAAAATACTATCCACGTATATAATTAGCGGATACACCCCCCCATTACGTCAAATATATAACAAACAATTACCGCAACAAAGTCACTAATTCAATTAGCCTCCTGTCAACCATCGTGCTCGAGTACCACTACAATTTCGTTTATCGCAAATCTACGACTTGTTCGTCGCCGATTTACTATTTTATTTCAATTTGTTTGTCGTCAATTTACGATTTTATTTCCATTTATTTGTTGCTGGTTTACAATCTCGCATCGGTATATTTATTTGTCAAATGAAAATTAGAAACAACAAACTGCCGTTTCTGGTGCTGCAATAAATTGTAAACTATTTATTATTAGAATTATAGAATTATATAACAGGATTTTATGTATTTAAAACGTATATAAATAGCTGAAGCACAAACGGACGGAGATAAAGGTCTATGCGTTTTCTGTTTATCGTAACCGGTGCACAAAATTTGTATCTTGCATTAAAGATCCACGGTCGAAATATAAGGGATAAATTTGATCAAGTAACTCTATAGTCAGGACAAAATGGCGGACAGGGGTTGAACGGAAAATAAAATCGGAATGAGATTGTCGTCCTCGTCCGACGGACGCCATTTTGGTCCATCATGTGGTTGTTGTACTAATAATTACTGGGTAGTATATCTTGCACATTTGTCGGCAAAATAGAACGCGACAGAAATAAATGTATATTGTTTATTACATAACAGAAAAATAGAAGAATTTCCTGAGGAAACAGCAAAGATAAATAAGAAATCAGTCTATGCTCTTTACATAGTTCAATTTAGTAATCAAAATGTCTGAACATGATTGAATTATGCTTCCTGGCCTTATGCCATCTGGTTTTCTTGTAATAAATTCCAAAAGATGACCTAATTTTTGCATAGACGAATAACTTAGGAAGATAAAAATGCAGAAAGACTTACGTTAAACATTGTTAAGCATTCTTGGACATTCTTTTACAAGTACTGTTAAAGTTTCAATTTTTATAAACGTAACATTCTCCTTTCATTAGCTGAAAAACGCTTTTAAAATCCCAAAACAGTTGAAATACAGTTTCGATATTTTTGAACACGTAATTAACAGTTTGTTGTCTGTTGTCACGTACACATGACTTTAAATTATAAAACTCGATTCCGCAGAATTTTATAAAAAATGCATCATAATTACATTTTTAATAAAATTTACCTTGTTTATATCATTAATAAAGTGTATCATTATTGCGCTATTCAAGATATTTACCATAATTATTACGCTATTAACAATGTTACCCGCCAGGTTACTCATGCGTGGGTGACAGAGTTATTTAAAATATTTCTAAAAATTCATTTCTACGCTAATGTATTAGAGTTTCTTAATTTTATTCAGATTCGCAAGAGGCAAGCATGATTGAAAAGTGTTTGATGACATGTATATAACATTACTTGTCATTTTAATCTAATCGAATATAATTCTCTAAGTTTTAACGTGATCGTAAAAGTGTTAGAGCGATTAGTTTCAATCTTAATTCCATATATTTACCTTTATTATTCAAAATTCCAAATCGCTGGCAATAAATAGGGAACAAAATTCTGTTGTGAAGTACAAAACTTGAACAATTGAATTTTATCCAGAAATGATTGTTTCCCAGATCACTGTGCAGCGGTCAAAGGACCGTTTATGGTATATAGATATATGTTATCTTGTGTTTCATAATATAGATAACCATATCAATAATATCAATAATATATTATCTAAATAATATAGATAATATTATATCTACATGTTATAGGAAACGTCGTTCACTAAAAAATAAGGAAAAGCGAAAACATTGAATTTAGGAATATTGCTTCGCGAACTGAATTCGGCGAGTCGGGGTGCGGGAAAAGGAAGCGAATCGGCGAAAACCGGAGAATGTCAATTGAATATCGATTACTCGGTATCGAGGAAATATTCCTTGTTTCTCGGTGGATACCGCAGATCGGTTGCTCGCGGTTCTAAACGGCTCGTAAAATATCGAAAAAGGTTTTGCCCGTTCCGGCGTTCGGTTACGGTACGATAACTGTCGATTGCCCGGAATCGACAACGATCTCTCGGCTCGTCCCGGTCTCGGCCAGCTGTGGAGACTCGTCCCTTTTTCGTTTCAGCTGGCATGGAATTGAAACTTCTTCGACGTTGTATTACGTGATTGCCGGTCGACTGAATAATGGTCGACTACCGGCCCGGGGAAACACGCGACGCTTTAAATGTTATTATTAGCCCCTTATTTGTTCAAGGAATGTCATCGGCTTCTTTCACCGGGACCCGACAACCCTCCGGACACACAACCAGACCACGTTCTGCCCTGTTTCCCCCCGAGAACCAGCTTTCGTTTGTCCGAAACCATAACGGAACACCTCGTGACCGACGTCAAAGGGTTACGCTAGACTCTAAACGGAAACTTGATCCTACGGTTTTTGCTGACTTTGAGACTTTTTTTGTGGTCGAACGGGAAAATATTTGCACTCGTCATTTTAGGGGACTCTTCCGTTGCGGTTTTGTGACGGTTCACGATTTTTTTTTCAGCGAGCTGAGATCGGATTTTGGCGCGCTGCGAGCGATTAGGCGCGTTAACGATGTTCGAATTTTATTCACTGAAACTGGACGATTTAGGGTGAATCTTTCAATTTTTCGCAGCGAAATTAGAAACATCTTTTGATATGGGGATTTTAGAGGCGTCTTTCACGGAGTTCTGAGAAAGTTCATGAATTTTTTTACCGTGGAGAAATCGCGATAGCGCGTGCTATAAGCGATTAGGTGCATTGTAGAGTTTGATCAACCTTTCAAGTTTACGCTGAACGATTTGAGCTGATTCTGCGACTCTTTTATAGCGATTCTGTGACATCTTTTGACATGGACATTTCGAACGATTGTTTGATAAGGTTTTTTTTACTGTGGAGAAATCACAATTAGGTGCGTTGTTAGCGATTCGGTACGTATAGGGTTTTAATTATTTTAGAGTTCACACTGAAACTGTATTTCAGCCGACTTTGTGATTTTTTGTATCAAAACTAGAAGGTCTTTTGCTATGGGGCATTCGCCTACTTTTCTTTATTGAGGTTTTCAAAATATTTACATATTTTTTGACACAGAAAGAATTACTATTCAGCTAGCTATATATGATCGAGTACACAGAAGTTTGTTGATAATAAAGATGTGCCAGCTTATAATATAATAAATTGCGCCAACTTTATGATTTAGTCAGGTCAATACCACTAAACATTTTGCCATGAAACCTTCGTCTACTCTTTAATCAAATTAATGTACAATTTATTTCGTTGACAAATAAGTGTTAATTACCAATTAACTTTCTTAATAATTTCTTTTTTTTAATAAATGCAACAAGTTGTCAATAATGCAATAACATTTTCAAATCGTTAAAATACTTCTGCTATTTCGTATTTCACTTACTCATTCCCAATACAGCTGCATAAATACAGCAGCATAGCTATCATAAATCAAAAATATTATTAGCTGTCGATAACAATCACGAATAACCAAAATAAATTCTAACCATCGATAATTATCATTAATAATCACAACAAATTCAAACTGATTACCAAACTGAGCTTCCATCACTTACTGCAGCGAAGTAGAATTTTCGTCAGCCACAATATTTATTTCTAACAAAAATTCTATAAATTAATCTTACGAAATTTATAGAATATATTCTTAGAAAATTTCTCTCATAACAATTCCGATGCTTCCGCTTGCAAATACGTAAATGCATGCTCGCCAATCAATTTCCAATATTCCGATCTTCCTCCACCTGCAGCAACCCTTGGGAACCAACCGGCACCCTATTTATCCCATAGAGAGTGAACACTTCCTGCTCCCGATCCGCAAGCTAATACCTCCAACTAATTTCCAAGGGTTTCCCAGTATCGATTAAGAACGCTAAGCAGCAGTTGAATCACTGCTAACTCTCGGCGTGCTTTATGACCGGCGTGCGAAGGGGTTGCTAACCGAGAGAAACGCGAGAGAAAGAGAAAGAGAGATGGAAAAGAACGACGGTAGAGTGAGAGAGAGAGAGAGAGAGAGAGAGGGGGGGGGGGGAGGCAGGGTGGAAGTAACGACAATAGGTTGCGACCGTAAAACATGCACATTAACCGCGCCTCGGATACATGCGAGCGAGTTAAGAGGCAGCTCTAAACAGTCGAGCAGAGCCTGGTTTCGTGCTCGTCGAAAAGAAACAATGTGTTGTCTCGCGGAACAGTCAAACGAGAAGCAACAACGGAAGAAAACGGAACGTTGAGGGGGAGTAGGGAGGGCCCGAAGGAGGAATTCCGGACGAAATGTGCACGCGCAACTGCATCGGGGAATGGCACGTCGCCGCGGCATTAATTCCCGTAATGCGCGACTGGAAACGACCTGGAACCCGCGAAATAACCGGGCTCCTCCGCTTCCTACCTTCGTTTAATTATTGGCATTTCGATAGGGGGGGCCGGATCCCGAGCGGGTATCGGGCCCACACGACCGTGGGTAAAACCGTTTCCACGGTGGCTTCCTCCGCTTTTCTACCGCTAATTCCCATAATAATCCGCCGCCGACACGGGGGCGGAAGACGCGCACCGGTTCCCTTTCTGCGGCTCCTCATTTTCCCGCGGACCAATTAGACTTTCTTTCGAGAAACTAATGGTGACGCGACCCGCTCCGCCTCGCGGATCTGGCGAATTTTGGTAAGAGATGTCCCCGAGCACGCGAACGACACGTTCAGAGATTCGTGAATTCACGAACGAAGTTGGTAATTTGTTTATATCCATCGACGTTTGTTTTGTCGATACATTAGTTTCCGCTACAATTCGAGGCAACCTGCAGACCGAATCAGTTTTCCTCTTCGATGACTGGTACGAGCCGTCGAAATTAATTATCCTCGTCGATAAATGTTAGAAGCAAATATTGTTCATTTGCTTCCTTGGGAACTGTTGTAAACAACCGTAATCGATTTTCCTCGATAACTGTTTGAAATTCTCATTTAGAGAATTGAAGAACGCTATTGTGTTATTTGCAACAGATTGCAATTATTATGAAAAGAAATATATATTTCTGTAATTGTAGTATCTTGCAATTTATGTAGACAATGTTCAAATTGAATAAAAATCCGCAGTCTAGTTTATAAGCAATCGAAATCCATTTTCCTCGTTGATAACTGTCATAAATAACCAGAACTAACTTCTTACTAGGTAGACTGTTAGGGGAAATCAGATTGTCGTTACTTGAACCGTAATAATTTCGTTAAAAATCATCTTATCTCAATAAACTTGGATTTATTTCAAAATTCTGAGCTTCTATTTTCGCTGTGTATTCATTTTTTCGTAATACTTTGTTGCATAACGTGGCAGTTAAGAAACTGGAGACATGCTCTTCCTTGGAAATATTACTGATTGGAACGTGTATAAATAATTTCGAAAATTTTTGTCACGACTCTGCTTAACATAGATTTGAAGATCGAAACTTCCCCTTTGCAACGATTGCTTAAAGTTTGATGTACGATTTTTTTACAACTCTATCGAGTTTCGAACGTCCACCTATTTTATAATAATACGAGCTGCACGAGTGTTTTTACACCATTAAACAAGATCTTCGTTTCTGTACCATAAAATGGCTAAAAAAAATCGTGGACCAAGTTTTGAAGAATCGTTGTAAAGGTGAAGCTTCAATCTTCAAATCTATGGTTCATTTGTTTGCAAAAAAAATTTTCCAACGTTTTTGAAGGCGTTCCAATTTTTAGATTTTTTGTAGCAAACCTGTTCTTAGATCGTCTCTTCTTCGCTTGTTATATCTAGTGAATACATGTTGAGAAAAAACGAACGACGGATCATGAAAGTAGATGCTTCAAACTTTATAACAAGCCTCGCTTCATTGTCGTAGGACTCGTTTTTGTGAAATTAGAACGACGTGAATGCCAACAATTTGTCGTAAATTGGAAAAGCCGCGTGGAAGTTTCGTGGAGCATTGTAACCAGCTATTAGGGCATTTTACGGGTTTGCGTGCGTTGATTAGGTTTATTTCTGGTGTGAAGGATCCGAGGTAGAGTCGTAAAGGGCTTGAATACTAAAGACTGTCGATGTTCAAATTTTTAATTAGAGCATCGTTGCAGTAAACGAGCCGGCAAGTTAGAAATGCAGGAGAATGGAGTCTGAGAGCTAACGATGCGTTTTCGTGGAAAAAGCTTGTGATGCGATCATTATTTTTAAATTGCAAGTTAGTCATCGTAAAGTGCTCTATTCCATGTTTCATTTAAGTCCTAGAACGTTGAAAAATTTCAACGGGAAAGCTTTTAATTGCATTTTGATTTCTACTTCTACATTCAGGATGAGATGCAGAAGACTTAGTATTCAGCGCCTTCTAGCGAGAAAATTTTATAAAACTCTAACTATTATTTAATTACTATTCACTTATCGTTAAATCTGCTCTTTTATCTTCAATTTGAGCCCTGATACGTTAAGAAATCTCACCAAGGAAGTACCAAACTATTATTCTCCATTCAAAGTGCATTTAACATTGTCCAATGCACGACTCTCAAACTATCATTATTAATAACTTTGTAAACAAAGATCGTACAACAATGAATCCAAACGCATTTTGGATCTCAAAGTCTCTATTCTTATAATCCATCATCAATTTCCTCCTAACTTGCGCTGAAAGCTTCACAAAAGCTGACGATCGCGTCCAGATCTTCCGACGGCGTACAATGATTCCGTTCGAACATATTCGCAACAAAATCGCATAACTTTTAATACAACCGAGTTACAGCAATGAAACTTTTCTTCAATCAAAGTAAAAACATTGTAGAATACATAAAAAAAAGGAATGCGATAGTAGCGAATCAATTGCAATTCTAAAAATATCCATCAGAGTCGACCAATTTCATACTTTCAGATTTACGACGCTGGAAACTATAATCTTGAATTATGAACTATTTTTTATTTAACATTATAACCAGCAGGTTATGTTTTCATAGAAACTTGCAAAGTACTACAAAAGAGCTGCACAAATTATACAAAACTGAATTTCACCAGTCGAAATAATTTTATTTCATAAGAAGACAGAAGAATTTTTATGGAAATATAGTACGACAAAATGACAGCACATGTAACTAAAAATTACGTGTAGCAATAAATCGACGAATGACATTGAATGTTTAATATTTCGTGGCTGCTCTTTTACATTTAATAGCAGCCATAATTCTCTTTCGGAAAGATTTATGGAGTTTTTTGATACTTTTCTACCGTATCATTTTCTCTTTCTTTTTTTTTGCGTTATCAGTTTGCCGCACTACATATTTCCATATAAGTTCTTCCTTCGAAATAAAATTCTTCACGTAATTATTCTTCAAATAAAAGACTGTCGAAATTGAATTCCATTTCATTTGTGAACGTTTCTAATAATATTTTGCAAGTTTGTAGGGAAAAGAAGTCTTGGATAAAATAATTAGAATTCGCGTTAACATTTTGTCGTGAACCGTACAACTTAATTTCAAACAAAAATTTGTTGTTTACCAGTGAAAATAATACGTTACCAAGGGGCTGACGCAGCATCGGCACGAGAGAACGACATTTTTTCCCGCCAGTCACGCTCACTACCGTAATTTCGTGTTCAACTCCGCCGGAGGAGTTAACGCGGCCCGATCGCTATTAAGGATCAAAAACAAAGAGAGACGGTCCTCTCGTGGTGGGGCGAAAGGGGAGGCAGAGGGAGCCATAACGAGTCTTATTATTTACGCGGATCATTATTGTGACGGCGCTGATCGGTCATCGTCCATCACTTTCCTTAATCCTTCCCAGCTCCTTCCCGACCTTTTATTATCCTTAAAGTTTCGATAAGTGCCGTGGCCGATATCATAAATCAGGCCTCCTCGCCTACTCCCCGCTCTCCCTACCCACCGTCATAAAGAAAGAAAATAGTCGGGGGCCCGGGAGTTATTAATTATGCTCTGATCTAATTACTCGACCGTACTTTCGTTTTAATTTCTCGCCCTCACAGTGCTACATGATTTTTCCTTCATTCTCATTCTGACAGCAAGATGGCGAACATGTTGACATGTTCTTCGAACTAACGATTTTCTTCAGTGTATCCTAGAAGCACCAGAATTGATGTTTTTCAACATTTTTGCTGGTTTCTGTGTTTTTCTTTTTCACTAATTTTTGTTGTAATCATCGAAACTTCGTTCGGTCTTCGTAGTAGGAATTTCGAGAGTGAGAGAGGCTCTCAATTTTTAATCTCGTTTTACAACGAAAGACGATGTATAAAGAATAGTGCTTAGGTGTATTAAAGTAGAAACTTCGCGCTTTAAAATGAGTTAAAATGGACCTTTGTACATTATTTGTTTATAATGCTACAATGTTTCAAGTGTCGTCAACCTTTTTATTGAACTTCCTGCGATGCGATGAAAAGAGTTGAGCAGAAAATAAAATTTAGGGATGTAAAAGTAGTAATCTAACACTAAAAAATAGGTCAAGGTGAACTGTCCTACGACTTTTTTTCAACGTTACAACGTATGAAAAATAGCCAATATTTCGGCCGTTCTCCGAAGAAATTAATTTTCAACTTAATTCTCTCAAGGTAGATCTACACGCGATATTTTTTAACAAAACTATTTTATACAAAAATGTATAATCTTACATGTAAGTATCAAAAACATTATCAATTTCTTAACGTCTTAGCTGTGGATAACGAGTATATGAATTACAAGGAAATAGCAATTTTACATCTTACGCCAAAAATGATGAAACGATATGAACATATTCATAAATATCATAGACTTTGGAATAGTTCTGGAACAACTTGTCAAGAGAAACTGCGCTTAATGCGATCGACAAGACGCATACAAAATTGATTTTGAAAATAGATCGTTCAGCTACATAATTGGTTAAATTTTCATCCCGTTTCAGCGTAATATCTGCGAAAACCGCGCAAGACTCAGGAGTCTGACATTCTCTGAATATTCCGGTTCGTGCTCACATTGTTCGATCGTAACCGTAACAAAAGCTTCGCGTCGTTAACAAAGTTATGGACCGGAGATGTACTGTAAAATTTCCGATCGAAGTTTTCCGTGAAAGCGATCCGGCGCGATCGGTGGCTGTGAAAAGGCGGTGGGTCATTCACGCCGATTATCTAGATAATGGCCGGCAGGAGATTTCGGTGGTCGGTACAGTCTGGTGGAAGAGAGAGGGCCGCGGACGTGTTGGGGCAACACGCGGGGCACGATTCGCCGGAATGATTCACGGTCCGGCGTCGACAAAGCGCCAACTCGGCGGTTCGCAAGAAAAACGAGCCACGGGCAATTTATTTTAAATATAACCGCCCGATTCGCCGAGTCCGATTTGTTCTGGGCATTAAAAGGGTGCCCCTCTCCCCCCTCCCCCCACCTCCTTCGCCGCTCCCTTGCCCTGCAGCCCTTCAGGAAACACCGGGGAGAGAAACGCGCACCCTCCTCGATACACGAGCCCGCAATCCGTAACAATGTTGGCCCCGAAACATGTCTGTAATTCGTATATAATGGACTAAGGTCTCTCGAGAACCACCCTTGCGCGTTCCCACCCCTGCCGCGATTGCCATTTCGCTGTTTACACGCGGCCACTGACTTTCGTACACGGCCTACACCGTCCTCCGATCTCTGTGATCACTGTACCGCTCCATGGAATTATAAGACCCTGGAAATCAAACGAGCGAGGGCTTAATTTTGCTTTTACGGTAAACGCCGAATAGGGCTGTTTCAGGGTAACTAAAACGCGCTCGTGATTCGGGCGAATAAAGCGAGAAATTTCGAACAGATTACAATGTTGCCAAGCCGGAGGAGAAAATTGGCGAGTTTTGGAGCGTTTTAGCTCCGCGATAAAGGATCGTAGGAACGTGTACTTTGGCTCGTTTTGAAGGGCGAAGCCTCTACTTTGGAAACCATGAACTACATTTTTTAGAAGATCGTTTACCGTTGCACGCCAAAGTCAGAAGCTGGAGAGCTTTTCTATTATAATTTCCAGAAATTTTACTGTGACGTGAAGATAGACCATCTTTGGAACACAATAACTTTGTTAAAAAGAATCGTACGTCGACCTATCTCGGCTCATTTTAAAGCGCAAAGTTTCTGCTTCTTATATCTCCTATAGTTTTTCGTTGTAGCAGAGAGGGTTGTAAACGAAGAACCTTCTTTCCTCGCGAAATTTCACTACGAAGATCGACCAAATGATTGACGATTTTAGAATCGTTATAGCTTAGCATAGGGAGATCGTAGGAAAGTCTACCAAAGCCTATTTTGAAGCATGAAGTTTGTATTTTCACACCCCAAGCTTTAGTTTTTGAAAGATCGATATCATTATAAAACAAGAGGGAACCACAGGATATTTTACTTCCTTTCGAAATTCTACGTAAGAAGAACAACCCCCCGTTTCAATCTCTGTTCTGCAATAAAAAATCAATCTTCCAAAAAATCACGTTCAGAAATATGACAGTAGAGATCTTGCGCTTTGAAAAGAGCTAAATCGCATTATTCTACGATTTTTACTTACAAAGTTACAGCGGTTCGAAGATCGACCATTTTTCCAGTCGGTGTTCAACAAAAATTGATACCATTATTATTACGTGCGCATAGAGTTTATGTTGTTTTATTCTCATTGGACATGAAACAGTTAAAAACTGAATGACTCCACAAGCGGTCGCACGGCATTGCAGCAACCGGAAGTGACGAGTATTGAAACGATGCAATGGCGACGTCGCGGCTGGATCACGAACTTGACGTTGCGTTTTTCTATGATAAATATTCATTTTCGGGAAACATGACCGGCAAGTTCTTTGGGATTGTTGAAACCTGCAACTCACAATCAGCGTTGTAAATTTGTCAATAGAAGATTGAGCTAAACCTTCGTGAAAACAAACATATAATATTATACGTATTATTTAGCCAAATGTAATAATATATTTTGTTATCGAATACTATTTAATATTATTTAGTATTATTTAATAGTATTTAACATCATCTAAGGAAATATAGTATTTTATTGTTTAGCTGGATATTATATTATTTGGTTTGATATAATATTATTTGTATTATTCAACATCAATGATTCGCATCATTTATTCATATTTCTCGGAACTGTATACATTAAACAAGCAACTAACACGAAACTTGGGAAACAGAGATGATTAAAAAAATCACGTTCCAACGAAAAACCAGCTGGAAACGATTCGGAAAATCCGAAAAAATCGACGGAGAGCTTGCTCGAGGAACAGAATCGAAAAGGAAACCGTTTGTAAAATTAGCAGGATCGATTGCAAATACCGCTACATGCACGACCGTCTTATTTAATAGCGTATTTTCTATCTAACTTTCTCTTTTTCGATATCACGTCTCCCGTTCCAAAATGGTGGCGAGCGCGCGCGGACACGGACGTTCCGCCGGATTCTCGATTGAATTCGGTGGTTTTTCTAATTTACGATAAAAGGGTTACCCGATGAAAAAGAGTCGCCTATATACTCGGAAAAACCACAGAACCCGGGCACGAGGGGAGGCAACGGTAATCGAACGCCATTATTCTCAAATTATAGACTTGTTTCCGGATAATGGTGCACCGACCGCACATACTTATCAAGATGTTCGCTCTTCATACATTACGGAATCGTTCCGTCTTCGATTCCGCCATCGCGATACCGGCTTTGTTTCCAGGGAGTCGGTGGAAACGCATTTCTCGAAGATCTTTTAACTGTTTCGCTCGGAGTTCTGCGTTATTCGTATCGTTTCGGTAATTTATCTAAGATAATTTCAAGAATAAATTACTTTCTGGTCGAATAGTACACTCAAACGAATATTCGTTGATATAGTATACACAAATGAATAATTCTTTATAAATATATTATATTTATATTTATTTGCAATTTATAAAGAAATTTTTTATTTGCTGAACTATCTATGCGTAGAATTTTGAATTACTTTGAGTAATTACATCATCATTGACAATAATATTGATACGAATATTGACATTTATATTGGCATTAATATTGACGTGATCCTATTTTTAATAACAAATTGAAATAGAGAACATTGATTCCTATTTTGGTTTTGCTTCACTAAATTATAGCAGATTATTGACATCAATTAGAAATCAAATTTTTATGAACAAATTGGTAGTAACGCATTTATTTTTATTTTTATTTCGGTGATAAAATATTGTTAAGTTGATCGAACTAGTTTTGAAATAAGTATTAACAGTTAACACGAATTTCTAAGACAATGTTAACATTCCGTTCAATTTTTATTGAAGAATCGTGATTATTCAATGAACGTCAACTAAAAATGGAATTTTTTATAACAAATTGGTGAAAGAACGTTTAAAGTCAGTTGTAATAGAATATTAGCAAGTTAGTTTAATCATTTTCGAAACAAGCATTAACGTTTACTACGATTTTTTACTGTTAAATCATAGGTCTAACCTAATACGATTAAAAATTAACTTAATAAATATACTTTAGCATAATTTTTGAATAGGAATTATACGTACAAACTTGTTTATATTCAACCGACAATTAACTAATCACAACGACTATTATAAGAATGATTTTCGAAAGAAAAAGTTACCGAATGAATTCAACCTATTGCATAGATAGACTAAATATTGTAAATTTTACTTTGCTGCAGAAGTATCATTGTTGCAATGGTTTAATAAAATGATGCATTTAAATCTTTTGTACGGTATAACACAGATCAATACAATATTCTTCACAATCTAGCAACAATCATTCAATAAATACCGAATAAAATACAAATTACAACATAAAGCGTGAAATAAATCCAATGAATTCCAGTTTTACAGCATAAAATATATGTAGAATTTTATTTACTGCACATATTTCATTATTGCTGTGCATTGTTGCAGTTGTAAATAAAATATAACGGGGAATTTAAGGCAAATGAATCAAATGAAATGCAATGTTGCACCAGGAAAGTAATATATTAAATTTAAGCGTGCAAGGGATCAAATAAAACGTAGTTTTACACGAGTGAAAATATCGAACCTTATTTATTGCACAGGTGTTAAAAGCGTCTGTATTAGTTTACGAAAAACAGTGCTAGAGAATTCGCAACCTAGAAACAATATAATCCAATAAATAAGAAATAAAATATGATTATAAAGCAGAACATGAAATAAAATAAGACGCAGTTACATTGCAGAAAAGTGCAGTATCATATTTCCTACACAAGTAATAAAATCTCTACTGATCCATACGAATATCTACATTACATACCAGAAAATCATCGAGGAAGAATCTACAGTCTAGCAATATTCAAACAAACTCCAAGTAAAATACAATTATAAAACAAAATACGGAAGAAAGAAAAACAACATGCATTTTCACAGCAGAAAAATTGTACGATCTTATCGTCTGCGCAAGTGATAAAATTTCGGCTGGTCCATATAAAAATCTACTGCATTGATTTCCAAAGAAATCAGTTCAAATGCGTCTACAATCTCAGCAACGATAATGCAACAATATTGCAACAAATACAGAACAAAATACAGTTGCAAAGTCAATCATGAAACAATTAAAAAATACGGTTCTGCACCAAAAAGTAGACAATACATCGAAATAGAACGTGAAGTGCATCAAATAAAACGGTGTAGCGTACCAGAAACAATTCTCCGAAGCTCCGGTTTTCGTTCGCAGGTGTGCACAACCCCCCGAAGGTGTGCCTTTCGCCTAACAGCCGAGGAAATTTCACGTCGCGTCACACGGGCCGTCCATCATCGAACTTTCTACCGGGTCTACTCGGTTGTATTAATTCGCTGGTGATAAATTCAATCCGCTGGTTATTCGGGGACCGCGGTGTCGGATTTATCGTCCCGCTCGAAATATAATTCTCGAAAATCGAGCGCGGTTTTAATAAACCACCGGCGCGGAGCGAGGCGGCGGCGGCGGCGGCGGCGGAATGAAAATCTGCCGCGTCCGCGATCCATTCGTTCCGACCGTGCCCGAATAATTGATTCCCCTTCACTCCGCCCCGTTTCTCTGTGTTCTGTTGGGGAAATTTGATTTTCCGCTTGTCAAAAAAGCCGACGTTACTTTTGCCCCGAACACCCGGTTCAAAGAGACTATTGTTCCCCGGGCCAATGGGATTCGAGTTACCGATAGAATCCGTAAGCGAGATTGCAAACAGAATTTTATTTGCAATAATATGCTCCGGTTGTGCTCCATATCAGTTTGAGAACGATGAAATCGGTGGAAAGATAGCGACTTTGCAATAATAATTGTAATCGACGGCAACGAAATGATTTAGAGTCGAGTGAAGATCGTGTCGGAGCGATTAATAAATAAATAAATAAATTATTATTAAATAAATATGAAATGCAATTTGAAAATGGTGATTATGCCTGTAAGTAACAAAACAATTTAAAGCCTGACAAACATGGTACAGAAATGATTGTATAATACTATAAACAATTAAGATAAATACGGAACACGATTTTACAGTGACAATTGTGCCTGAAACTAACGAAACAATTGAAAATCAATAATGAAAAACTGTAAAAGAACTACTCTACTTGGAATAATTTAAATAAACAGCAAATATTATTTTGCAGCAGCAGTTATCCTCAAGGGTAACGAAAAAATTAACAGTCGTGTAAGAATTGTACCGAAACCATTTAAATAAGATGCAATCGCAAATATATTTGAAATTAACGGGACTATTTAAAGTCACGTAAAAATTATACGGGAACTATCATTCCTACTGGAGAAAATATTTAAATTTAGATAAATATCAAATAAAACTTTGCAACAACAATTACTCCTGAAACCAAGAAACCGAAAAGCATAACGGGTAATGAACGTATGGGTGTATATTGGAAAGAATTTAAATAAGTAACATAAAATCGTTTGTTTATTTGTTAAATTCTTTTGACAGACGGAATATGAGCATTTCGATTCGAGGATGGATCGAACGGCGAACATTTCACATTGCGCAGATAATTATTCGTCCAACAATTCGTCGAACGATGCGGAGCTTAGCGCGATGAAAAAGTTAATTGAAATTCCGCTGCGATTTCGATTTATTTTTGCTTTCGCGTGATCCGGATTCTCGTTCGCTTCCAGTTTTCCGCGAAACCGGTTCGCAAAAGTCAATATTTGCATAAATATTCTTGGTCTGTTTTTTTCTTCGCTCGACTTCGCAAATTCATGACCAGTGTATTTTTTTTATAGATAAATATGATTTAACGGTCCGATGCGTTTGCGTGTTAATAGAAGCAGCCGGATAGCGAAAAGGATTAACATTATGGACTCGATCGTTTCCGCTGCGACATTTTCTTCCTTTTTTCTGTCGGGAATTTCTACGTCCATTAGTCAAATATTTGTAAATGTTGCAGGAAAGTCTACCTCGCGCCGTTTTTAAATGCGAAGCATCCCGGTTCACAGATCTCCTATCAATTTTGTTGAAATCGCTTTTGATTGATGATTAGAAGATTGTTGATTTTTGAACTGTTAGAATTTCGTTAAAGAATATTGTTGTCCAATTTGTCTTTTTCTGATATTAAAGCTTGAAGCATCTACTTTCAATATACAGTGTTCATTTTCTTGACATTTCGTTCTACATGACTCAAGATTAATTAATATGGATACAATGGCGTCGGATGCGTTTGAACTTTGTATATTTGATCTCGAAAATCGTTGATATTTAAACTATTGTAAGTTCTTAACAACTAATTGAACAACAATGAACATGGATACGTTTTGAACCTTGTAGCCTCTGGTTTTAAAGCAGCAATCATATCATTTTATACATTGGTTGTCGTTGCAAGATCTGAAAACGAAAACACATATTTCAGTTTGAATTTCCACTGAGAAGTTTGATTGGAATATTGTTGATATTAGAAGCGCTATAACTTGATAAAAGTAAGTCATGCAAAATTCCACCTGGGCTTATTCTAAAACGTAAATTCTCCACTTTTAAACGCCTAATCTTAACTTTTATATTAATGATCATGGCTAATAAATATTTGAATATAGGCGTCTGTACTTTTCGTGTTTACTTTACATTATATTTTAAACCTACTTTAATAAAACTTTACTAAATATTCCTAGTAAACCTTGGAATGTTTCATAAATAATAATTACTATTGCACTGAAAAGATCGCCGAAATGAAGCTTCTAATCTACCATTTAATAGCAGCAGCACCAGCGCTCCCATTTTGCTCCCTAATTGCTGATATAGATATACCACAAGAGAGTCGTTTAATTATAATGAAATTATTCAAGGTGGCCTGTGTTAAGTTAGCGTTTACCATCTAATTACGTACTTCGTGATCACATTTCACCGCGGCGTGCTATTAACGCCCAACCACTGTGATTGTTTGTGCATTTAACCAACATCTAATGGCGCATTTGGTTTCAAAAACTGGCCAAAATTATTTAATTCACTTTTGTGAGCACTGAGGTATTACTACGGAATGAAATGACGCCATTATTTTATCACATTTTCACCAATCAAATGTCCAGTATGAAAAATGACAAATTATATGTGATAAACAATATATTGTTGTTTACATTATTTCACAATGTAAGTATAATGTAAATTTGATAACATTAAATTTCATAGTGGAATTTCGAAAGCAAGAAAGTCTCTTCGCTTCCTGCTCTACCCTGTAACGAGAAACAACCTTCAAAATATTAAGATTTGGGGTTAAAAAGTAGCGGAAGCTTTAAGCTTTAAAATGAGTCTATGTTTAGCATCGCACGATTGGTTTCAATGATATGTCAGTTTAAATATCGACGATTCTTCGAGATGAATTTAGTACGCAAATGGTACTGAAGCAGCTATATCGAAACTAATTATCACGCGAAACCAAGTTGCAGTAAAATGATTAACATTGGATGATAGTAGAGGCTTCAGGCATTAAAACGGTTGCAATTTCAATAGAATAGTGTTATTTGTTACCCAGTTATACCAATTTAAATATCAACGATTATCGAAGTTAGAAAATCAGTGTTTGAACATTTGTCGGTGCATTGTCTGCAACAGTTAGCACTATGACGTGCGCAACTATACTACCAAAAAACAAATGAAGCAATGTAAAAGCAGAGATTCTAAACTTTAAAATGGGATCAATATTATCATTATACAATTAGTTTTTACGAAGTTATAACAACTTAAATATTGAAGATCTTTGAAGTTGAAAATATATTGTATTGTACTACCAACCATATTACTACCATATTTGGCTAAAACAATTGATATATTGCAAAAGTGCAGGCACCAAGCTTCAAAATCAGCCTATGTTCATTGTTATTCAATTAGTTTCTACGAAATTCCAATGGTTTCAATATCGAACATTCTCAAAATCGAATATATAGCGTTCAGACGCCACCATTGTATCTAAATTAGTTAACCTTACGTCACGCAGAAATAATTCTCGAAAAAACGAACACTGTATATAAAAAGTAGATGTTTCAATCATCGAAATTGGAGATTCAGCGTTCGAATTCTTTTCGGCGCGAAGACGTACTTTGACCAGCTAAAATCAAATACTTATGGTTTTCATAGAATAACGTCGCGATTCTTTGCACAGATGATACATTTCCATTTAATGCTCTCGAGGGGACAATATTGCGTGAACGTTCGCAACTTAATAAACTTCTATTGCAACGGCATCGAATTGGGTCACACGTACTCGTTTACTCAGCAAAGACGATAGACATCGCAACAATGTTCTCTCTCCGGGTTATTACTCCCGGCCGTGCCGCGAAAACTTAACTCCATTTGCTTGTAAATGAAAAAGCTCGCGAAGATACGATCTCGAAAGCTAATGAGTATGTAAATTGAGACACGTCGTTTACCGGGCATATATTTCACAACTTCCATCGCACCATGTTTAATTATATTATCGTTATCATTCTATTCCTCGAGTCTAGAAGTTTATAACATTAGGTTGGTGCATATGAAATATCGGATTTTTAAGGGAGTATGTAAAACTGCATATCTTTTTTCAAAAGCTATCCATTTAATCGAAATCTGCCCCATTCGTTTCAATACACTTTTCCCAACGCGAGTTTAATTCATAGATGTCTGTCTTCAAGAAATTCTGATTTTTCGGATCAATAAACTATAGTATGGAATTTTTCAGACTCTCTCCATTTACATACTGTTTAGCCCATAAAAATTACGCATATGTCGTGCAAAACAATTGCGAAATGAAATGAAGTAAAATATAAAATTTTATAAAATATAGATCTTTTGCCAATACCGACTTTCACTACTTTAAACATTTAGGGCAGTTTATACGGGCTAAATAGTATATAAATGAAGACAGTCTGAAATATTCCATATCAGAGTTTATTATCTTCTAGTAAGACAATTGACCTCTCGAATGTTTTACACTAGAATTAGACAGATCGTTTAGGTTATTTTGTTATCTTGTCCTAAGCAGAAGCGCCCCGTATATCGGCAGTTCTCCGTAACTGTTATTTTCGGTTCCCGCGGATTACCATAAGCGCGAAACAATTATACGAAAGAAACGCGAACAAACAGGTGGATTAGTCACGAGTGGACTGCACGGGTCTGTCAGGCCTCTTGGACCCGGCTTGGCGCGGTGCGGCGGAATAAAAAGCCGAGGAAATAGACAGATAGGCGGAGAAATAAACAGAGAGGCAGATCGGGAGGCAAGAAGCCGGCCGAAGAAAGAAACAAAGAAAGAGGGAAGGCTCGCCGTAAAAGGGTGGCTCGACAAAATGGCCTCGAACGGGCTCCTAATGGCCGGCACGGGCCGTTTGCGCGGCCATGTTACATAACTCTCTGCAGGAGAGCGTAAATACGCTCTCTCCTTAGGAGAGCGTTACGAGGTTTATCCTCTCTCTCTCTCTCTCTCTCTCTTTCTCTCTCTCTCTCTCTCTTTCTCTTTCTTTCTTTCTCGCGGCACGAGAAGCGTTCTGCAAAGCGGCGCGTACGATTTTACGAGCGACGCTAATGCACCCCTTCCCGGCTGCGGAGCGGACTGCAACCCTCCTGTGACCTTTTTGATGCCATCGATTGCTATCGCCGGACCTTCCAGCGGAGAGGATCGGTCCGGAATGGTGTCGGTGTTTTTCAGACCGTGTTGGCAGATGCAGAAATTAGATGGTCGTTTAATTCGTGCGCGGCGCGAGTTCGGTGCGGAATTTTGGCAACTTGAGGGGCTATTTTGATTTAGAACTTTTAGTAAACGATTTTTCTTCCGTTAGATTTTCTTATAGTAGAATGAGACGACGAAAATGTGTCTGCAACTGGATTTCTTTTTGTTCAGAATATGTACGAAGTGATAGCTGTTTGAAGATTACTGATATGTGTGTATGAATCTATGTAAAATAACAAACTTAAATTAGATTATAAATACATGACGAAAGCGTAAACTTCATGCTTTAAAGCGAGGCCAAATTTGATTCCCGCACAATTATTTTGAGCGAAGTTACAACAACTGGAAAAACAACAATTTTCAAAATCATTAGTCTAGTATTACAATACGCATGTCTAGTATGACACAAAATTATAGTTTATGAAAACGAATAATACATAATGGAAGTAGAGACTTGGAGTTTCAAAATGAATCCAGTGCCATCACCAAACAATTACTTTTAACAAAGTTACAATAGTTTGAACATCAATAATTTTCAAAACACTAAATCTAGTATTAAAATGCTTAATGACACAATTCTAGTGATATTTATGATTGTTCCATCACGCAAAACAATGTCTGTGAGAAATGAACAATGCCAGCGAGAGCATGAGTTTCCACCTTGAAAATGAGTCCAACTTGAATGTAATGTCCCTAATTTTAACAAAATTGCAACATCAACGATATTTCACCACGGCGTCCGAAAAAGCGAGAGAAAGAATGAGACGCAACACGGCAGGCTGTAGGGGGGGTCCGCAAAGGGGGTTCGGCCACGTGCCGAGCGGAATGCCGATGATTTAATGAATTCCGCGAAGAACAACGCTCGAGGAGGGTGTCACGGTGCTGGAAAAGAGGAAAGCTGCGACAAGCTTACGCTCTTAGGCCGCGCACGCTGATTTAATAACAATGCTTCCGAAATAATAAAGCCTCGACCACCATCGCACCAACACGGACCACCACAAACGCGGACTCACTGTAACCCAAACCCAGGTAGTACATTCTCTCTTCGTTGTTCCTCAATCCGTGTCAACGCTGTCCTGTTTTCTGACACTGTCGCTAGACTATGAAAATTGACAGCGACTCTGCTAGCTTCATTAAACATCAATTTCCGAATACTTCATTCATGTTAATCCTCATCCGTTCAATCCTGATATCAATTCGACACTATTTTCAAGTATTATTCTACTATTTTTAAGAAAATTGATTTCGTACTTTATAACTTTTATCTTTTTGTAACATTGAGTACAGTGATGTGCATAATAATAGACTTAAAGTAACTTTTACTTTGTTATTAACATCTAAACAAAAATTTAATCAAATATCGTGGTTTTGCGTATTTCTATTTTCTGTTATCTCTAGTACAATATTACATTTGTATATTTTCTTTTCTATTATTTTTCATGTAATAGTATATTGCTATCGTTTTATTTTCTATTATTTTTAACGTAATATTATATTGCTATGTTTTTCTTTTCTATTATTTCTAGCATAATATCGTATTGGTATATTTCTCTAAGTGTCTATTATTTCTAGTATAATATTATATCTGTATATTCCTATTGTAATGTAATATCACACTTGTATATGCATTTCTATTTAATCGAACGAATAAAACCAATATTGGTAGTATATTATTCTAGTTAGTAATAATTGTTAGTGTAAAAAAATAAGAATAATAATAACAATACATAATAATTATAATAACTTGAAAATAATGTATCAAACAACCTATCATCTGTACAATCTTCCACTGACCCAATACATTTTCACCATAAATCCATAAAATTGATAACATCATCCAAAGCCTACAATTACCAATTACAACACTATTTCGTGTTTAATCGCACATAGAACGTCATTTTTCGAAAAGCAACTGCAAAACAATTACGAAAATATCATTAAAAAGCTGAGTTCCTCTGATCGAATGATCAGCGTCCGAAGCGAAGCGCGCGGCATTCCAGTAGCCAGTTTTATAGGATGTATCTATTTTTCATAATGATTTCGCCGCATTAACCGGGTCCCACGGGTGTCAGATTATACTCGGCCGATGTTAATGTAATCGCTCGTTACGTCTAGCCGCGTTCATCCGTTTAAATTTCCCGCCACCGGCGCAGCGGACGCCTGTTATTATTTAAAATCAAACGTAGCGGTTGTTTATACAAATAGAGGCGGCGTTTTATCGCGATCGGGAGATCTGGATTGTGGGAAGCGAACTTCTTCTTTCTCCTCGTTTTCTTTTTTCTTCCTTTTTTTTTCGGATCCCAACGGCGGAACGGAGCTCTGGATGTTCATTAACACGTGAAACGAATTAATTCCGCTGTGAATCGGGCGCTTTGAAATTTTTGCGGAGATAACGCTGAAACGCTTGTACCAAACACTGGGACGTTAGAAATGCGTGGAAGGTAATTAAGATCGTCATTTGAAATGTAAACGTGATGAAAACCAGCCGGTAATAACAATAACAGATACAAAAGATGAATCCGAACTTACTCGTTCCCGTCTTCCCAAGGAAAATGGTAGCTCGTGTGTAACATGGTTTAAAAAATTATGCTTTTTAACGGAGGAATTGAAGTTATAATGCAGAAGAGAATTATGGCGCGTTCAGGTTATTTTTATCCGCTATCTGAAGTACGAAAACGTACACGGATTTATTACATTGTCGCAATATTTCAAATTTGCACGTCAGCTCTCTTGGCGATGTAGACTTTATTATATTTGATACAGTTCGTAAAGGATAACGCAGAGTTTTATAATAATATCCAGTCGATTGTTGCAATATACAATTTATAAAAACTTTAAAGAATGGAATTCTTCAGGATAGTTTTATGACAGGAGAGATATTTTAGTATAGATTTCGAATAGATTATGAATTTAATTGAAATAAAAGAAAGAGTAAAACAAGAAATATTTTTAAATAGGAGAAAAACGTATTGGATACAATGCTTTATAATATATTTGCAATAAACTAATAACAGCCTTAGGGCGATATTTCTAGCTTTCACATATCTTTCTTCAAACCCCCAACAAATCTAAATAGCGATTAATTTCGCTTGGTTCGTCCACGTAGTAGAAAATCGCCGACAAAAGGAGAATAAGAAAAAAAATTACCACGAGTATATTAAACAATTAATTGCTCTGGTCGTAGAAATGCGCAATTTTTCGAACATTTCTGTGCGCCGCGAACGCCCCGAGTTCCGCAGCCTAACGATGAGTAATTAAAACAATTAGTTCCGCTTTCAGCAACGCGATTTTGTCTTGGGAACGCTATCTTCGATCGCGGAATCAGCTCTAGGGTCTAACGTGTTTGTATTTCGCTGCTTCAAAGGGCCGCCGCGCCAAACAGACAGATTTTACCAAGAGAATTCACCACGAAGCGATGCCCTTTTTCAATACTAATTCGGTTTTCCAGCGGAAATTGCCGCTGCCGAGTTTCACGGAATCGTTACGACTGTCGATCTTTGTGCTTTTATGGTGTGAGGTACGAGGAAAAACGTTTACTTTAGCGAACATAATTTACGCCGTTCTCATTATTTGTGCCGTAAGAAATGGTCCCACGTCGTGACTTATGCGGAACGATTTATAAAGTCAGAACTCCCCGCGAGGATCTACAATGTTAAACTTGAAGTAAACTACAGATTTTTGAAGTCTAAGAAACGTTTCCGTTAACGAATTACGATTAATATGATTACTCGAGATCGACCGTAAGGGATGTTTCAGTAACCGTTTTTGATCACATTCGCAAAATAATTCACATAGCTGAAAATCCGCACGAAGATCTATGATTTTAAATTACATGTTTCTGTGCATTTCTTGTTAAATCATACGAGAGTTTGTTTATTCTATTTGTTTTAGAGATTCTCCTACATCGTGATATCCAGTAAATGATTTATCGTAACGTTCATTAAAATAATAATCGTAAATGTTTGTTCCTGTTAACACGACATCACATCATTCACTTTGTTGCGAATTTAATCGTACAGCGGAACATGTCGGAGATGTATATTCTTTCAAACTTAGACACTCCATGGTTTCCAAATAATTAATCACGTTATTGCTGGCATGGAACGAATAAGGAAAAAGTTGCACGACAGGGGGTAACCAAAGCAATCGGATGATGTACGAGACGTAACTGTTAGGCAGTTATGATATGGAAAATTTAAATCGGAATGAAAGCCATGCGAACTCATGGACCGATTCAAACGAAGCAAAAGGATGTCAAAAGGAGTCGAAGAAAAACAGATAAAGGGAAACAGTAAAAGATCGTCAAATAATGTCGAACGAAACCAAACAATATTAGTCAAAGGCAAAGGAAGTTAGACAAAGTTAAACAAATTCAAGATCAAACATATCCAAAGAAAGCCAAACAATGTCAAACAAAGTGAAATAGAGCCAAACGAAATTGAAGAAAGTCAAACAAAGCCAAACACAACTAAAGAAAGCCAAGGAATGTCAAACAAAGTGAAACAAAGTCAGACAAAGCGAAACAAAGGGACAAACACAAAACAGAACAAAGTATAGCAAATCAATGAAATCCTCTTGCAACGATCCGAAAACGATGATCTCCTGAGCTCATTGCCGACATCGAAAGTATACTATAAACAGTCTGCTCTTGGCGGCGGCCGTGCGGTTTGTAGCATAATGGGATCGTGGACAATGAATTCCCAAAGAAATGATTAAATTGTTCTCACTATCGATCGGTGCACTTGCTCCCTTCCCGGAAACCCACCGCAATTTCGACCCATCGAGATACATTTAGGCGACCGTGCGAGGCGGGAGGGGGCAGAGAGGGTTTCCCCAAACCTTTTAACTTCAGCCGCGTTTGAACGATAGTCGCCGGTAGTTATGGTTGGCAGCAAGCGGTAAATTGGATCATTCAAAACCTCGACGGATTCTTAACGGTCCACCAAGCTCCGTGGTTTGCGAGATGTCACTCTAAAAGGACGCCAACAGGGGGGTGGGGGGGAGGGAGAACAGTGAGAAAAAGAACGAGCCTAACCGTGGAAAGATGAACGCGAATTTGCTCGATGGGAACGGATTACGGCGACCTCGAACCGATGTTCGGAATAAATCGTTATGTAAGATGATTATACGAATGAATTTTTTTTAGACGGAATATTTTATTCGAATAACGATCAGTCGTTAGAAATTATTGTATCTATTTATTCGGATAAATTATTCTATCCACTTATATGATTATTTTATGCGAATAGATTATTCTATCTATAGGAATAATTCTTTATTCGAATAAATTATTCTCGTAATTTATACGAATAATTCTTTATTCGATTAAATTTTTCTGTTTATACGAACAGTTCTTTATACGAATAAATTATTCTGCTTGTACGAATAATCCTTTACTCGTGAATCTTTATTACAATTATTCTCCGTTGAAAGAAAATTAATAGGTTTCTCTTAATTGGTGAAAGATCCACGAAAATGACGCAAATATTAGCCTGATCGCCGACTAATTGCCACTTCGCCGAGGTGAAAGATGATCGTGTCTGGATAACACCGAAAATAACAAAGAGAGGAGTATGTTAGAAGCTGTCCAAGGGGTCGAAACGATCAAGTTCTACACGTGCCCGAGGTTAATGGTACGGGAATATTAGATTTGCACTCGGTGGGGTGGTTCTCTCCAACTGGGGGATGAAAACCAGATGCTTCTTTATGGCCCGACCACCCTCCCTCCCTCCCCACGCTGTTACTCTGCGTGGCAGCGATCGTCTGGATGATCTACAGCTCGGCCGAGAGTTAACGAACCGATACATTACCCCGAATAATAGGAATACATGGCGGTTTTTAATGTCGCATTATATCTCTTTTCTGTTCGTTCGGTCGATTATCTTCGCTTCGCGAAGAAACTCTGCTTTTTCTTTACGAATTCAAACCACCCCTTCTTTTTTTCTTCCGTTTACTGATCCCATTTACGAATTTTGCAAACGCTAAACTCACCACGAAATAACCAGTTTCTTATTTTATGTTGCGTACTTTAGAGGTTTTTTTATGGGAAATATTTGAATAAATTATTGCAACAGGTATTTTAATAAAAATTTTACAGAATCCTGTTTGCCGACTCAAACGACTTCATTTGGAAAGATCAATTTAGTCATACTATATATTTATTTAATTAGATTTTCTTCTTTCCTTTGGACAATCTAATTGATCAAGTTTTAATTGGTCACATTTTTCGTCTTTTATGAGATGTACATGTAATTTTATTCTTTGTCAATTGTTATCGTCAATTTAGAATTAGTAAGAGATCTAAAAGTATTTATGTCATTACTTAGACACTTATTATTTAACATGCAATTATTATTGTCATGATTGAGCATATTGTTTATTTCAGCCAGCAAATTATAGTGGATTTATTTTTCCATTTATGTGAATAATTTTCTTTCCAGCAACCTAGATATATTGATCAAATTGTAGTTACAACTTGGTATAATGTTTATCTTTTGTAAAACGATATACTTACATAATTTAATTTATTGTGCATTTTCTTCATCGATTTAAAATTAATATAGCAAATCTAAATGTATTTATTTAATTATTCATATAAATACCTTTTATAGAACATGAAAAATTGAACAAATTTTGATTACGATTACAGTCCTTGCTTATCCTTGATAACATATTTATATAATTTAATCCTTTGCCAATTTTTGCTCACCATTTAAAATTAACAACAAATCTAAAAGTATTTGTTTATTTACTCACTCACATACCATTTATAAAACTCACAGTCATACAAATTATTAATTTCGAGATCCGACACGCTCTTCGTCCTATGACATCCAATCGAACGCCAGTTAATTAATCATTACAGAATCGAGCAAATCCCAACAACATCGGGCAATTAACAAGATGCCTGGTACCAAAGCGAAACCGTATCGCCATAATCGCGGCAAGGAGTCACCGGTATCCAGTTCACGACAAAAGTCGAGGAACCCTTTGGTATAATCCTGGGTCGAATCTCGGCTCGTACCACGGACGATCCATTAATAATAATTCCAAGGATAATAGTGTCTCCGTTTTGTATGGTCGCCGGACGTTTCTCCTGGTTTCGCCGTCGTATTTCAGGCTCTTACGTCAGCCGGGCTCGGGCTTATATAAATATTTAAATAAGAGACCGGCAAATAAACAAACAAATGGTCAACTCTGCGGAGAGAAAGAGAGAGAACGATACAGATAGTTAGAGAGAGAAAGAGAGGGGGAAAGAGAGAGAAGGAAGACGGTTGCGTCTAGAGGCAAGAGAGCCGCCTTATGCGAATAAATAAATAAATGATTTTCAGCGTGTCGGCATTTAGACAGGCGGGGATGGCTTTTTATTTGTAGGAATTCGGGGCTCGCTGGGTTCGCCGCCTAGTAATCAAAACCCGCCGAAATTCCCAGGTTTCGCAGCGGTTATTACGCCTTCGGGCAGCCTGCTCTTTCTCCTTTCTTTCTCTCCTTCTCTCCCTCTTTCTTTCTGTATCGGTCCTTTTCTCTCTCCATCTCTTTTCTTCCCATCATTCTCTCTTTCGCTCTTTTTAAATCGTTCTCTCCTTCGCTCTTTTTAAATCGGAATCTCTTTCTCTCTTTTTAAGTCGGTCTCTCTCTTCTCTCTCTCAGTTTTCGTTTTCTCTCCTTTTTTTATTTTTATCGTTTTCTTTTCCATTTCTCTCAAATTTCTCCGTCCCTTTCTCTCTCGCTCTCTTCAATTGTAGATCTCTCTGTTTCTCTACATTTTTAATTTTGATATCTCTATCTCTCTAATTCTTTATTTCTCCATTTCTCTGTTTTTCTATTTCTTCACTTCTGTATCTCTAAGTCTACAATTTATTACTAAACTTTGTACATCAATGCCCTGTTCCTATACTAACTTGCATATTAACCCTGTATATAATTACTAGTATGTTTATAAAACATGTACTTTCAGCTCGTTTGGAAATAAATAATAACAATTAACATATCCACTTTATTTGCTGCTAATACTATTACTTTGCCCGTCTTTCCTCCAATTTTTATGGTTCTGTTCTTAGCTCAAAATTTTTGTGTCTTATCCCGCTTCGCATCGATAAATAAATTTATTAATGTTGTTATTTTTAATATAATAATAATTATTATTATCTCTGTATGCAGGTCTCTATATCTCTATCTCTGCAGATACATCTGTCTATCTGTATAGATATGTACCTCTGTAGATATGTATCTCTCTGGCTCTTTGCTCTCTCTTTTTCTTTCTCTCCCTCTCTCTCTCTCTCTCTCAAGCGAACGATCTCTCTACTGGGTCTCTCCTGCTGTCAGCTATCGGTCTCCACGCTCGATCGTTGATACGATTTTCCGTCACGATGCTTCGGCCAATTGCACCCTCGAAATTTCATGGCACGCGGCACCTTTCTTCCTTTCCTTGCACCTTCGGCTAACGACTCGGCTGCTGTTCCCTTTCGATTTCGACCTCTCGCAAGGACACCTTCGATTGTGCAACAGCGCAAAGTTCTCGACCATCCTTTGTTACTCGGTTTTCTTCTCGAGCGATTTCGAGTTGCTCGATTCCTTTCTCGACCTCTCCGCGCTCAATTTCTTTATCGAAGCTCTTTGTGTTCGATTCCTTGTTGATCTGTTTGTATACGATTTCTTTATTTATCTGTTTGTATACGATTTCTTTATTTATTGGTTTGTATACGATTTCGTTATTTATCTGTTTGTATACGATTTCTTTATTTATCTGTTTGTATACGATTTCTTTATCTATTTGTTTGTGTACGATTTTGTTGTTTGATCTATTTGCGTACGATTTTTTTATTTATCCATTTGTGTTCAATTTCTTTCTCGATCTTCCTATGATCGTTCTAGTTATTTTCGGTTTCTTTCTTTTAATCCTCCTATATTTGCCCTCTTTATGGTCGATACAATTTTTGATCTCTTTACGTTCGATCTCTTGTTGACTTAATTTTGTTCAATTTCTTTATTAAAGCTCTACGTGTACGATTTATTTATTTATCCGTTTGTGTTCGATTCCTTTCTTGATCTTCCTATCATCGTTCTCTTTATTTTTGGTTTCTTTCTTGATCTTGCTGTGATCGTTCTCTTTATTTTCAGTTTCTTTCTTGGTCCTTCGATATTTGTTCTCTATTTTTATTCGACTGTTTTTGTCTGTTTGTATTCGATTTCTGTGATTGATCGTTTCGAGTTCGATTTCTTTCGAGATGTTTGTATATTGGTCCTCTTCATTTTCGGTTTCTTTCTTGATCCTTCTATATTCGTTCCCTTTATGGTCGATTTAAATCTCGATCTTTTCATGTTCGATTTCTCGTTATTGTGTTCGATTGCTTCTTTAGTCTTTCGATGTTCATTTTCTTGTTAATCTATCTTTATCGTCTCCTTTCTTGGTACTTCTGCGTTCGTTCTCCCTTTTTTCAATTTAATTCTTGATTCATCTATATTTGTTTCCTTTTGGTTCGATTTAATTCTCGATCTTTTCATGTTCTCTTTCATTCTTTTCTCTAGAGTTTTGCTATTTATTCTTGTTCTCTTTAGGTTATATTTTGTGTTGATCTATCATGTTCGATTTCTTGTTGATCTATCATATTCGATTTCTTGTTGATCTATAATGTTCGATTTCTTGTTGATCTATCATACTCGATTTCTTGTTGATCTATCATATTCGATTTCTTGTTGATCTATCATATTCGATTTCTTGTTGATTTATTCATGTTCCACTTCTTGTTAATCTATTTACGTACGATATTTTTCTTATTCTTTCAATGTTCGACTTCTCGTCGATCTATTTCTGTTTGAATTCTTTCTTGATCTTCCTACGTTCGTTCTTTTCATGTTCGATTTCTTTCTAGTCCATTCTACGACCATTCTCTTGTTGATCTATTTAAGGACGATTCAATCCTCGATCTGTTCACATTCGATTTTTCTTTGTTTTCTTTATGCTCGAATCTATTCAAGTTCGTTTTCTTGTCGATCTATTCGCGTGCAATTGCACTCATCCAACGATCAACAATTATAACGACTACGACTACCATTGAAAATCAACATTTACAACAACATCTACGCGATCATCCAACAGACAAGTTTATTAAAAAAAAAAAAAGGACTCGTTACACGCGAAAGAAAGACGACCGCCGATCGAAGCTCACTGTTTGCAAAAAGTAGACAGCACAAGCCGGGGCCCGACAGCGGGCCCGTTGCAGAAAAACAGAAGACAAAAGTGCGCCGATATAGAAGGGCAGATAGAGAACAAAATGGTTATCGAAGATCATCGTCGATGATCCCGAAGCGAAGGAGTTCGAAGGGTGATGCCGAAGGAAGAGGAGGAGCACGGCGGGCCGAGAGGGGCGGGGAGGTGGGGGAGGGGGCAGAAGGGTGTAGAAGGGAGACGATGTTCCCATGATGGTAGGTGCGGGTTCTGGTTCTCTCGGTCGAAGATGAAAAGATGAAAGGCATCCCGGCGGTGAAGCCACCGCTCTGCTTCTGCCTCCCTAACCCACCGGCTGGACCTAACCATCCTGTCTGGTCATCAACACCTGACCGTCTTGCAACATCGTCTGCCGGCCTCCTTCTCTCACCTCTCCGCTCTGTCTCTGCTCGTCTTTCTCCTAACTATGCCGCTGCGATTGTCTCTTTCTTTCTTTCTCTCTTTCCTCCTTCCCTTCTTTCTTTCTTTCTTTCTTTCTTTCAACGTCTCGTTCCGTTTCGTTTCGTTTCGTTTCGTTCGACTTTCGTTCGCTTCGTTTTTCAATTTTGCTTTTCTTCTTGCACACCTAACCCACCGGCTGTGTTTACTGGCAGTCGAAGAAACTGTGGCGATTTCATTGTTCCAAGGATTTTCGGGTACTCCTTGTTTGCCGGAGCGTGTGCAGTCGTTAACAGAGTCGGGCGTAGTTCATTCGTGCAACGAGTGTATTACTTAATTCGTGGAATTTATTCGAATCATTAGTCGAATAGAACTCTGTTCGAAGAATTTTTCCGAGGAAATTGTTCGGATGGAACCTCATTCGAAGAATTTATTAGAAGAATTTATTCGAAAGATTAGTTGAATCAAATTTCATTCGAAGACTTTAATCGATGCATTGTGCGAATACAATTTTATTCAAGAAATGTATCCGAGTCGAATGAAATTCTATTCGGAAAGATTATTTCAAATGTTATTCCCATGAAATTGTATTCGAAAATGAATTCGTTCGAATAAGAACATATTCGAAAAAGGATTCAGTCGAATAGGATTTTATTCGAAAAAGAAATAAACATATTCTTATAATAACAGTGGGGAATAATTTGCATTATAATTCGAACTATTCTACAATCACCATTCGAATAAAGACATTGGTATTGTTTAATTTTCTCTTCTATTCTAAATCGTGGACGCCCAATTTCGTTATAAACGTACAACGATAAGAATTGAAAAATCTCCAGAAAATTTAGAAAATATTTGTTTCCATTAATGTTACTAAAGATCTACAGATCGAAGTTTCGTCTTCGAAATAACGGATTGAAAATGAATATATAATTTATCTTAATTGTCATGAACGTGTTCGATCGTGCGACTTTATTCTATCGATGCATAATTGACGGTAGATCTCCGATTCAAGATCGAATAAAAACCGGAAGAAAAATCGAACACGAAGTTGCGCGAGGTCTAAATAAAGCGGAGGCCTCGGGCTTGGAATCTACGTTAGTTTCGGTCGCGAACAAGAATTCCACGACGTTTCTACAGGCGTTCGAGTTCGAATAAATATTGCAGTTCCGGCGAATCCCGCAAACGAGCATCGCCGGCCGACGGTATTTAATTAACGAATTACCGGTGGAAGAAGAAAGAATGCTCGTGACAAATGGTGGGTGGGGTGCGCGGGGTAACACCGAAAGAAGGACCTGCCTTCTGGACCCGCTTTACGAGGTGTACGAAGAAATAGGCAGGCAGAAGGAAAGAGAGAGGAATGCGTGTAGCCCGGAGCCCCTCTCGGCTTCGAAACGTGCTCTCACACTCCGCCGCAGCCTCCCTACTTTGTTCGGCCGCCTCGTTTGACGGATGGAATTCCTTTGGCACCGCGATGTTGCGCGCCGTGTTGCTGCAATCGCAACAACACGTGTAACGTATGCAACGCATGCGTCGCGACATATGTACGCCGCGCAAAACATCGTGCTTCCGCTCCTTGTCACTTTCAATTCTGTTTTAATCTCCTTCAGCAAACATGTAACTACAGCTGGCCCGACTTCACAGTTGCGGGAGAGGCTCAATTTTCATGCTGGTCCTCTGGTGGAATTCTCGTCAAGTTAATCGATCGATTTAACGATAGATAATTTCTTAATTTTTCGTTGCGTTAGAAATGCTTCAAAAAAGAGACTAACAATCTTTTGATTCTTGCGTTTGCGGATTGTTTGCACGCATGGTTTGAACATACGTGGTTATGTCGAAGTTGTGACAGTACTTTGATTGGTTTATACATAGGGTCGACACGTATTGTGTGGAATTTTCCTACACATATTAACTTGTTTCATTCCTTTGTTGACTGTTTGTACAAACATTGTCTAATCTTGTCACGTTGTTCGTCGTTTGTGCGAACATCGTCTAACCTTTTTCCCATTGTCTACTCTCTGTACGCACATTGTACAATATTTTCGTGTTATCAACAATTAGCATTGTCTAGTTTTTGCGTGTTGTCTATTCTTTGGACATATAGTCTTCGCGCGACAAATTGGCGCCTCTGTGTTTACACATTTCCCCTCTGCCCCACTACCGCAGCAGATAAGAGGGGAAATACAGCGGCAGTAAGGCAGCTAGCGAGAGGGGAAATACGTAAACACTGACGTGCTTTCTTGCCGCGCGCTGACTATAGATTGCCTAGTTTTTCCATGTTGTTCATTATTCTATGCAAACACGTTGTCTAGTTCCCAGATCATCTAGCTTTTAAATCTCGTTCATTAAAATCACATCCACTGTTTAGTTTCTTCACGTTGTTAATGATTATTTGTACATACAGTCTCCTTTCTTTCAGCGTTGTTCATCGTTTGCACACACATTGCCTGACCTCTTCGCGTAGTTCATTGCTCGCACAAATTTTAACTAGCTACATCGCGTACCTCATTATTCGCACACAACCGTACACGCATCGTTTGCACAAACATTGTACCTTCATGCACCAAAGGAAATCCTGTAGGTCACTGACCAATAAAAATTCCCTAAGATCGTTGGATGTTTGCGCGAACGTGTCGCGATGGAAACATCGTTATACAGCTGATTGTAAAAATTCAAATAGACGAGAAGTGTCAGAAGTGTCGAATAAAAACTAGTTACAATCGCATCGTTGCGTATACTGCTAAGACGAAAATTCGTTCACACGTTTCGGCGGAAAAAAAAACGTGGATCACCGCGGCGCAGGAAACGTGCGAACGATCAAACATTTCGGAGCAGTCACGCGCGGCACCGAAGATTTATTTCTCAAAATGCTGAAAAGGGGAATCGTCGAGTTTACGGTTTCCTGCCGTTGAAAGATCCTCCGGCACGGAGGAGGCGAGAAAAACGAGCGAGAAAGCGGCCAAGGAATTGATGCAAGTGTATACAGTCAAAGAAAAAGAGAGCAAGAGAGAGAGAGAGGGGGGGGGAGGGAGAGAAGGAGAGAAAGAGAGGACAGTACAATTATACGGGCCCGAAACATGTCGTTCGCGTGAGGCTTGAATGGATCCGCATATCCGTTGCGTGACGTCGAACCACCACGAGGATTCCCTTTTATTCTGAATTTCAATAGGGCACCCGGAGACCCCGCCGCTAATTAATTCTTTGAACCGTGATTCGCTGGTGGCGTGTCTCTTTATTTACAAACAAATAATTTATTCCTTTCGTCTGCCGTTTATTTCCCATAGGCACCGCCACCCGACGCAACGCGATGGTTTACTTTGAAAAGCGTCGTATTACTGCGCGCCCGGACAGTCCTGTAATTTTTGTAATACGTTGAATCATTCTGACGGACTTCTTACGCTTGTTGCCGCTCGGACCACTTTTTTTTCGTTTTCGGGTCCATTATTTGATTTCCTGCTGGTTTGGTAGTCGCCCGCTAGATATTTGTTTCATGCAAGCGTCATTTAATAGACATTTATTTTGCTACTGATACTAGTCAGTCATTTTTGCTATAGGTATCGTTTATTTGCCATTTTGGATGTTGGTGCCATTTAATAGGCTGTTTTTTTTTATATAGTTATTGTTTTAAAGTGTCTATCGCGTTATGATAAGTCAAGGTTCATTTTATGCATTTAAATCAAATACTTTTGATGTGACGTTACCATTAACAGTTTTCGTTAAGTAACAAGTTTTACATTCGTTTGCCTGGTATTAACCACATATTAGGTTGGAGGGAAAGTTCTGTCGTATTTTAAATAGACAGGTAATTTCTCTTGTAAATAAAAAAAACATCTGACTAGTGAATCATTGGGAACTTTTTTGTTTTTTCTTTTTTTACCTACTGTATAATATAAAAGGAGTCCTTTCTTACCGTTCATCATTTACTTGTGATATTTAAAGTGAAAAACATGTCAGTAGACAAAGTGCATTTACGACACTGCATTTTGTATGAATTCCAAAAAGGAAGTAACGCATCGGTTGCATGTAAAAATTGATGTGCGGTATTTGGAAAAGATATTGTAAATGTTCGTACTTGTCAAAGATGGTTTAGTTAATTTCGTTCCGGGGATCTGGTCCTCCAAGAAAGTGATCGATCTGGACGACCATCCAAGATCGATAATGATGTTTGGCGATCCATGTTGGAAAGTAATCCACATTTCACAAGTCGAGAAATTGCAGAAGAGATATAACTGTTGGAGATCACATTAAATCTCTTGGGTTTGTGTTAAAGCAAAATGAATTCAAATATTTTCTTTAAAATACAACAGAACTTTCCTTCCAACCTAATATTTCTACTTTACAATAATTTATAATGCAGGAAGTCGTTTCTAATGACAACAAATGTGAATGTATTCATTATTTCTGTGTAATATTCAATTTCACATAGTTTTTCTATACAGTTTATAAAATTTGTATAATGAATATGGAGTATTCATTTATAAACATCGAACTAAATAACCATACTGTGCCGTTTTATATCAACTTTACTGGATGCTGGTCTTGTAGAAATTATATGTACAAACTTGGTATAAGTAATGTCTTAAATACATTTGCACAAATTTCATAGAGATATTTGTTAAAATCTCAAGAAAATGTTTGCGCAAATTCCGTAAAAATATTTGCTTAAATTGCCTAGCAGACATTTAAATTTCATAAAAACATTCATTTAAATCGTCCAGAAATACTAGTCGTTTCACAAAGATATCTTTATAAGAACCGCATAATAGCGTTTATAAAAATTTGACAAATGTTCTCACCGAAACAAATTGTTATTATAGTACATTGAATAAAATAAGTATTTTTCGTGTTGCACAAAAATCTGTGCGAGACCGTATAGTTATTATAAGTACACGTTGCCAGTAGTATTGATAATGGATATAAATGATAGTTAATTACCGAATAATCTATACACACGTTGAAAACTCAGGTTTCGACGTGTCCTTGAAAGTCGGACGACCGTGGATGATTTTTGCGACCGGTAGCACCCTGGTTATCCGATTTCAATAAATTACGAATTAAAGAAAATTACAGAAATTATTTACGAGATGCCAATGAATAATTCATATGCGGTTTCTCTTCGGGTATTGTGTACACGTACGGGTACGTGTACATGTGTATATGCGTATAATATGTATATATGCATATCTATATGTACGCATATATGTTATATGTGGCGAGCGCAACAAAAAGTTTATGACACGTGAACACCGTTCGCCATTGTTTCTGGCGGGGACTCGCGCCATTTTAAATTGACCAACCTTATTAAAGGAAATTATGGGTCACTTATTTATGCAACAAATATTATACGCTACCGGCCAATTTTCCCAACAATTAAGCTTCGGGCAGCGCATGTAGACTCTGCGTAACGTAACAATCTATTACTTACAAATTACCGTATAACAATACGGAATTACTGCAGTAAAATGTTGATGCTCTTAGCGGAGAACTCGGCTTCGGCTGCTTGGATATCGATGACGGCATTCTGAATATAATAGCCGGCGAGCCTATCGTTTTATTATGCACCGATTCATTCGACGTATTTGTTCGAATGCATTTTTTGGGAGGTCTTTAATTTTAAGGGATAGCTCGAACGCGTCGTAAATGAGTTATGATTTTACGGTAAAGAAAAACTGTTGCAAGGAAATTAGCCACGGTTTGTGAAAGTGGAGGCATCAAGCATTGAAATGAGTTTAGGTTCACCGTGGTACAATGATCTTTAACGAAATTATGGCATTTTCTACATTGACCGTTTTCGATGTTGAAGTTGAAGATTAGTGTTCAAATATCTTCTTTCGTCTCGTTACGTAAATTCGCGCGTCGTTACAACATGTAAAATTGCAACATGATGAAATAAAGTACGGACGTCAGAACTAGAAGTTTCAAGCTTCGAAACAAGCCCAGGTTGATTATTAGAAAATGCTTTCTCACGAACTTATAGCAATTTAAACTTTAACGATTTGCGAGGTTGAAAATCTGATGTTCGAAAACTTGCTGACGGAACAGCACTTCAATTTACTATGACTACTTCGCATAGAAGAATGTTGCAAGAAAACCAGTTACGGCTGTTAAAAATACACGTTTCAAGCTTCGAAACAAGCCTATGCTCGTAATTTTACAATTATTTTAGTCAGAATTCCAACAATTTAAATACTTACTGTTCCTGAAGTTGAAAATTCGGCGATCTGTGACATCACACTATCCCAAGATTATCCCTCGCCGCATGATGCGAATTCGCGAGATGATAGAACAAGTTACGGCTGTCGAAGCTAAAAGTTTGTAGCTTGAAAACAAGTCCGGGCAGATAGATCTCCGGCGACGTAACAGCACCTGAAACATCCCGAATTTTCAAAAAGCAAGAATTCAACGTCGTAAGCCACTCGTTCGCGACTGCATCCTCAAGCCTCGAGCTGATCGAGTTTCCCCGTAGGAATCACCTGCGCAGGTATCGGTCGGGGGCCGAGATCCTCTTGAGAAAAAGTCGAAAAGAAAGAAGACGAGATGAGATACCGATGAGAGGGACCAGAGGGAGGAAGAAAGAGAGAGAGAGAGAGAGAGAGAGAGAGAGAGAGAGAGAGAGAGAGAGAGCGGCGTGGTGGCCGAGGAGTAATTCGCCGCGGCCGAAAAAGTAATGGAGTTTAGAGAATTCGAGGTGTGGGTGGCGGCGGGGTAATGGCACACAGCGAGAGGAAGGAAGGAAGCTGCTGGAAGATGAAGCGGTGGAAAGAGTGGCACACCTGTGGCGAACAAGAGCCACGCTGTCTGGAAGGTCGATCCTGTTTTCGGGCTCTCACCTCGCCGTGGCGAGCCGACGCCTCTCCCGGTCGGTTTTCGGGCCAACAAAGGCCCGCGACGATAAATCATCCGTCGCGGGCTTAGGCTTCCAGGCTGCCGGGATCCACGGATCCAGCCACGGACCCTCGATCTTGCTACGGGAACCTCCGCCGACGACCATTTATACCGCTACGAACGATTAGACGATCGAATCGGGCTAACACGATTTACGGGAATTTCTCGACGCTGATAGAGACTGGTTGTTTCAGGTTGTCTTTCAGCGTTCCGTCAGGATTCACGCTGTTACGACTCTCGAGTTTGTTTAGTAGTTCGTGAATGGGTTGGCAACCTTTTTAATCTTGGTCATTTTTAAATGATTCTCGGTTCGGGCATGATTCAAGTATTCATGGAGCAAGATGATTACCCTCTGTTTGTTTTGCTCATACTTTATAGAATTTTTTAAATTGGTTTTTTCTTAACTTAAGCAATTTTTATTAATTTAATGATTTTCGGTTGGGATAAAATTAAAATATCAATGTAGAGAAAAAATTAGATTATTATTTTTGTTGTTAATACTTTTTAGGAGCTTTTGACTCGATCTTTGGGAATTAGAATTGTATTATTTATGTAAAGAAAGAAGTAGTTTCAATTGATTTTTTCAATGTATTTGACGATTTTTTAAATTGATTTTATAAATAGATTTAGATATGAAAATGTTGGATGAATATATTTGCAAACTTTTAAGGAGATAATTATGTTTTATTTATTTTATTAACATTTTCGAGGAATTTTTTAAGTGTTACCTTTTTAAAGATGCTTATATATTACAATCTTAGGTGAATAAATTTAAAACTTTTTTTATCGTGGTAACTTTAAAATGATTATTGGTTCTGTTAGATTTAAAGCATTTATAATAAGAAATAATTATTATTTTTGGTAAGGACTTTTGGAAATTGATATTTTATTATATGAAGAAGTTAATATATTGTATCATAAGTTAGTATACTGTTAGGTACATGTATACAACTCTTATAATACGAGTTCTTTTAAAATTATTCTGGGTTAGAACGATGTCAAAGTATTTACTTTCTTAATATTATTTCTGAATATTTTTGTGGACTTTTTAAAATTGATTTTGTAAAATTACAATCATTAAGTTATGATCTTCTTTAGAAACATTACTGAAAGGAAAGAAAATTGATATATTGGAGCAGGAAGAGATTAGGTATAGTTCAGTTATGTGAATGCTTTTTTATAGTTTTATAATTTTATTCATATCAAAACATTTTAAATATTGTTTGAAATGTTTTGCAAAATTTTTGCAACTCATTCAGAGGAATGATAAATAAGTTGTATCAACATAATTTAGTAATATTATTTAGGAATTGTCTTCATAATTTTGTCAGTACTTTGCATAAGTATTGCCAATATTTTTCATCGAATTTGGCAACGTTTTTCACTGTTTTTGCAACTAAACCTCGCATAAATATATAAGTGCACACAAGTTTGCTCAATTTATTAGAATAGAATAATTTCAGTTTGATTTTGTCGCCATCCCTTTATATTAACAATTTTGCCAATATTTTGCACATGTTTTGCAATTATTTTCAACATGCTAAACGCGTACAATCTTGGCCAAAAATATTAGCAACGTCGTAAGATATGAATTTAAAAATATTTTCGCATTAAAAGAGAAATAAACTGTTAAAATAATTATTGCTTAATTTCATCTTCAATTTGTAAGCGTGTTTCGTTAACAATTTGATGATCCAGAAAATACATTATGGTTGTTACTCTCTGGTGCAATGTGTCTTAACCGTCGGGTGGTGTAACGTTTCATGTTTACGTAAAATAAGTGCCTATATCACTTATAATTTATGACAAAATTCGTAATCGAAACCTATATAGTTTCTTGAACCTCAAACTTCATTCTCCTCAAATTTTGATGTCAAAATTCTGGTATTAATTAACAGCTGATCTCTGCCGACGGATAGTCATTATCGAAAACTTCACGTTGCACCCTTTTGCAATTCGCTGTTCTTAATTTTAACACAACTGTTGGCAATTCCAGTTTATTTCAAATTTTTTTATTACAGTTAGTTCATAAACTGTGAGTAAATATTTTACAGGAAATGCTGTTACAAGAATAATGATGAATATACAGAATAAAAAAATAATAATGCTAGCTATTATTATCGTCTATATTATTAATATCTATTATTAATATCTAATAATAGTATCAAATATTAATATTATCTAAAAGTTACTATTTACAATACAATTTGCACATACATATATATATATATATTATCATACTTCCATATGAAGAAGTTGTTGCAACAAGTCGTCTAAATTGCAAACAAAATTGCAAAATTTCTAGTAAAATTAAGAAAACAGTACACATAAAGAATGTCAAAATACAGTAGAGCTAAACAAATTCAGTTTGTTACAATCATTCTCATCATAAAACACTTCATCATACACCATAACATTATGCGACGTCTAAGTAATTATTTACACTTGTTTTTCGATCCATAAAATAAATAAACAGCAACTTTGTTTATGAAATTGTTATAAAACCCGTCAGACATTGCAAGAAAATGAAAGGTCGACAAATGAGGTAAAGAAACAACAATTCCATGCTTTCTCTTAGTAGTAAACCGGTCAAATAAGACAAGATATCGAAACAGGAAATTATTAACTAAATAAACATTAGCTATATACACGATATTCTTATAAAACCTGGCAAATATTACAAAATTAAAAGTTAACGATTCTCTGTGTAAATGAACGACAATTTCACGCACTAAATTTTTATAAAACCAGTAAAAGATCCTAAGATATTAAACCTGCGATTCTTCGTATAAATAAAAAGTTGCGTGGACTAAGTTGTTCTAAAACTTAACAAATATTATAAGATAATAAAACGAACGTTGTATAACATGTCAAATCTGATAAGGTAATAAAACGGTCATTATAAAACCTGTCAAATCTGATATGGTGATAAAATTTGTATCATAGTAAAACTTGTTTACAATCTAATGCAAGTTCAAGTCCACGGACAAGTAGACAACAACGTTGCACGCTGAAATTATTAGTTAGAGAACTGCATTAACGACAACAACAACGCGGGCGATTGCGGTGCAGATAGCAGAAGGTTAAGCTAACGTTGCTTGAAATTGCTAACGCGGCATGAAAATGATAGAAAAAGGCTTTCAGAGCGTTGTCGTCGGGGTGGCACACGTTGCAACAATATCGTGATAATTGTTATCCGCCGTAAGGACTGTTCCAGTCTGGTTGAAAATTTATGCGAGCCGGTATCGTTCTCGCCGGAGTTCATTAGCCACGTATGGTTATAAAGTTGAATATTTTAATGGTTTTCCGTGACTCGGTCCGGGCCGTACATTAAACTGATCGATTTACTATACGCGTTACGTGGTGTCGGTTTCTGAACAAGCATGCCGGTTTAATTAAAACTTTACAAGCGTATTATTTTTGCCAGGCATTAGGCTCTTATCGCAAAGTAAATTTCTGAGCTATTTTTCTTTTTCTCTTTTCTCCTCTTTCACTCGCTCGCTCTCTCTCTCTCTCTCTCTCTCTCTCTCTTTTTCTTTCTCGCGCAACAGGACAAACACACGCTAACACACTCTCTTCCTTTCTCGTTTTCTTCTTCTTCCTCATCTTTTTCTTCCCCCTTTTCTTTCCTTTTCTTCTCTTTTCCCTTCTTTTTTAACACGGCCCGTGTTTAAAGTTTTCTGCACGAGGAATCACAAGCGAAATTCCGCCGCTTAATTCCCAATTAAACAACCTATTAACGAGTTCCATGCAAGCGTAATTGTTATCTGCCTTTTTTAACCGTCCCGTTTCCTGCAAAAAACCGACATCGTCTTTCTTTCTGCCCCTCCGGCGACCTAACCTCGTCGTTTAACCAATTACACCAAACATCGATTCCGCGATAAAACGACGTAATAATCGGTCGATATCAGTCGGAGGTGGGAATTGCTATCGTTCCAAGCGATTTTTACTGTTCGGAGATCAGCTGTGCCGGATCAGTAGCCGCCATTTTGGAAACGATAGAACACGATGTTTAAACAGCTTGACCATGTAAACAATAAGTTTGTTCGATGATGTTCAATTTGTTTTACCGGTTTTTCAATTTTATATCAGCGCTTCGACAATCGCATGATTCTTTTAATTGTTGTTCGAAGTGCTGGTTTACTGGAAACGAAGTCGCCATTTTAGAAATCGGAAACATAGTATATGAACACTTTAAATAGATTCGATTTTAGTATACTGTTTACACAATCTTATAATAATTACTTCAGGAATAACATGATCTTCTTAATAATTACTCGAGCTGGCAGTATAATAATAAGATGGTAGGACGCCATCTTGGAAATTCTAGAGCACAAAATTAAGCATCGTATAGCAGGCATAAAATTGTTTTTGTCCAAAGAAGTTCATAATTTTAATTCATCATTAATTATTTAAATTAAAATATTGGAAATAAAAAATAAATAGAATATACCTACTGACAAAAATAAGAAATTATGCAACCGTTTATGTGAACGTTTATTTCAATAAAACTTATGTGAAAATTTACTTGAATAAAGAGTATGTAAAGATTGCATAAAAATAGTCTGCGTTTCCTATTGCAATCGATATTTATTTATTCTATTTTCCGATCGCTTCAGTGCAACAGCGTCAACTGCAAACCACGAGTTTTACAAAAAAAAACAGTACATGAAAATTGCACCAAAAGACGATCTATTAACAAAATGATAGGCAAATTTCCTTCCCAGGAAAACAAAAGAAAGAGTTTCGTTTCACAGCTGATACGATTAATAATTAAGATCGCGGTATTTTACAACGGTAGGTCGTGCTAAGATGTTGTTATAGTCAGCTCAACAGACCCAAACCTGATTCAACATTCACCCCAAGCAAAATCAACTTCCAGACGAACTAAATTATTCCCCCGGACTTGCTGCTACACGAGATTACTATATTCATACTTCCTTTCCGCGAATTCCTCACCTGTGCGTCCTCTTCCCTTACGGAAGCACCATCCTTCGTTTTAATATCTAGAAACTGAATTTGATTGGGGAAAGTATGCTCGCACGACTAAACGTGTCATTTAAGGAAACTTGAACTTTTCGAAAAATTAATCCTAACAAAACAATACCGATTTTATTATTCCTCCTTTCGATAATGAATCCTTTTTGTTGTCTACGGCATAATATTAGATTTTTGTCCGTCGTCTTTCTCAACAGTGGAAAACTTTATTTTGTTAACTGACCGAAGTGTTAATTAAATTGATAGATACCGCTTTTGCTAGCTTTTAATTATCGCATTTCTTTCATAATAAATCACTTTTTCGTTCCTGCAAGAAGAATTTCAGACTTTTATTCGCCATTTTTATTAACACTGTAGATCAAAGTTAATTAATTTGATAGCCGTTGCTTTTACTCAATCTTAATTTATTAAAATTTAATTAAGTACATCAATTTAATTCTTGAACGTCTTACAAAATCAATGTTATTTAAGTTGAATTATTATTTAAGTAATTACACAGTTCTTTTATAACGAAATGCTTGTTTCTCCCAGAAGAATTTCAAATTTTTATTTGCCAATCGAGTATTAATTAAATTATCAACACACGTTGCTCGTGCGTGATTTCTTCAACTATTTACCTTTTATTTGCAAGAAACTTGTATCATACGATTGCTATTTCTTAATATTTGCGATCGAATGTCAATTTAATCATCTGTTGCTTTTAGTTGGTTGTTTAACTCAGACGTTCGACGTATCGATAGAAATCATTGTTTAACTATCCGAATGTAGTTCGCGCGCGCGCGCGCGAATGTTGTTAAAACATGGAAATGCTGTCGAAGCATAACCGGTATCGAGACGATTAGTATTCTTCGTGGAAATATCGCGAGGAGCGAAACGACTGTCGGAAGAGGCAAATTTCAGTTCGATTCCGGCCGACACGGCGTAAATTAGTCCACAGAAGACGGACGTTTGCATAAACCGTCGGCATGAGCACGTCTGATCATTATTCATTGAATTTTCACCATCCGTGGCGGAACTTATTTCCGACAGGATCCAATAACTGTGAAACAATACGCTACTTAGATCTGGCAGCCGGTTGCTGTTCCGCTAGCCGTGACCGAGGACCCCTTTCTGGGATTCCAGCGATTTCTCGGTGGCCGGCGGCTCCAACGATCCATCCTGGATCCGATCGAACGCTCCGCGTGATCTAGAAAAACGATTTTTCTACAGAAACATCCGCTTTTTTTAAGTTTAATCATTCCCAACGAAGTTAGACACAGAAATGCCGTAATTTGTTCATTAATGTGGACGATTTTTTATCTATCTTAGAACCCTGTTAACGATCTAAGAACTAGAGCAATCTCAATAATCGACGAGACGGTTTTTCTCCAAAAGAAATCATTTTGTATGTGGTAGTCTATTTGGATTGACATAGATTTTTGTTGATCAATCTTGGATCCATCGATTGGTGTTAACGATGTGGAATACAGATCATTCGCAGTGATCTAGAAGATGATCTTTCTAGAGAAAGATCCATTTTTTTTCATTTAATTATTCATAGCGAAGTTGAACACAGATATTGTATTGTTTTTTTCATTACCGTGAACGATAATCGATCTATCTTGGATTTATCAATCTCTGTTAATGGTCTACGTGCTAGATCATTCTCAATTATCGAGGAAATGGTTCTCTTTAGGAGGACTCGTTTTTTATGTAATATTCTTTTTTAAATGGCATAGATCTTCGTCGATCAATCTTCGGTCTATCGATTGGTGTTAACGATCTAGAATCTGGATCATTCGCAGCGATCCAGAAAACGATTTTTCTACGGAAAGGTCGACTCTTTTTAAATTTGACGATCCATCCTGAATCCACTCTGGATGATCCACTGAACGAATTTTTCTCAAAGCGATCCATTTTTTAAATTTAATCATTTTTAATAAACCCGGACAGCTGCTTGCTATTATTTTTGAATTAATATGAATGTTTGTCGATCCATCTTGAATTTATTGATCGCTGTTAATAATCTGTACCATTCTCAACGATCGAGAAGTCGATCTTCCTTCAAAAGATCCACATTGTTGAATTTAATTTTTAAAGAAATTGCACAAAAATGTGGTACTTTCTTTTTAATTAATGGGAACATTTACCGAACCATCTTGAGATTATCGAGCGATGTTAATAAATCTAGATCATTCTGCATAATCGAGGAAACGATTTTTCTTCAAGCAGATTCATGTTTTTAAAAATTTGGTCATTTAATATAGAATCGAGTAAGGATGTAACATACTTTTTTACTTACAGATAATTAATACAGGTGTTTCATGATTTATACGAAGCTCATCGATCACTGATAATGATTTAGATCACCACGGATGATCTTTAAGACAGTCTTCCGTTACAAAAATTCGGACCTTTGTCCATTGAAAATTATTTTTCGCATAGTAAAAATAGCGGTCGATCTATTATAGGTCCATTGCTCTAAATGATTCAGAAAACGCGATTCTCTTTAAGAAAAATTCAATTTTTCAATCTAATCCCTCTTTTAATACGAACAGGTACCAGTTTAAAATTTTATTTAGCATAGCATCGATATTTGTTGATTTATCTTGGATCTATCTATATATTTTATTTTTTGGAAAATAAAAGATTCCAAAGACAATTACAAGAATTCGAAAGTCAATAAAAATAATTCGTATCTTCCCAATTCTTTCTAAGCAATTAATATTACGGAACTTAATTCTTTTCAATTTTACTTTCATTAAATAAAATATAATTTTAACGAGAAATAGTATCAATAATTTCTATAAGTAGAAACCAGTATCACGATATTATTAACACCTCGCATCTTCTCTCAAGTTTATATTTTAACCTCTTAGGCACGACGCGCCACTATAGTGGCTTTTGTGAATGTTTCGTCTTTTCATCAATTGTTTGATTAATTATTAAAGTAAACGATTGAAGTAAAAGTGTGTATGTAGAATACACTAAGAAAAGAATATACGCAATTAATAATATATATAGATATACGAAAAATATATATATATTAAGAAAAAATGGTAATTTAGTTCTGAAAAACTTTATTTGCGCAAAATGCAGCCTAGCCTAAGAGATTAACTAATTATTTTTTGCCAAAAATACGTAAAATCCACGGTCGAATTATTACAAATAATTTCTGAACGAGTCGAGATACTGTTTATTTATCCGTGAAAGATGGCCGTTCCGGTCGAGAATGGACAACACCGTGGATAATTTCCTACCAGATCCACCGGAACACCGCGCAGTGCAAACTCCGTTGTCTTCCGTTTCGCAGATTCCCGGTTCCTATTGTCTAGTTTTCCAGGCCTCCTCGCCCCGGTATTTGCTGAATCAGAACGGATCGTCTATCGGATCTACGAAACGCCAGCAAGGGAGAGAAAAAAAAGGCGAGGAGAGGATCAATGGAAACCAGGAAGATCGCCGTTCCGTTTAATCGACGACCACCGGCGGTTTTAAAAACGACGAGACATTGGTCCGCTGCTAATTTCATTGATCCGTAAACGGTCGTTTAAAGAACTCGCGAGATCTCGCTATACCGTCGATAAATAAACGGTAAAATTTGTATAACGATTTGTTGACAACTCAACGAATTAACGTGGACATTTATTTTTCTTCTTTATTTTCTGCGCCAGAGAGAAAAAGAATTCTTTTTAGAGAATTAAAAAGATGAGAAGATCGTCGATCGTCGAAAGGGCATAACTTCCTGCGATGAGGTCGCAGAATTCTCCTCTTGCGCTCATTTTAAAGGGCGAAGCTTCTACTTTAAAGCTGATGAAATCGTTTTTCCAAAATATCTTGTCCTCTGGCTCAGCGAATTAGATTTCACGGTCTGGTCTGCAAGAGTCTACTACACGAAGCTAATAAGAGAGTATTCGAAAAATAATTAACATGGGAGAACGAAAGGAACTATGATAAAATTGTGTCGAAAGGTTTGAAAAAGGAGACTTTACCCTTTAGAATGAGCACAGACAGAATATTCTACGATTTTTTTACACTAAATGATGAGACTTCGAATATCAAAGAGTTTTCGATCGTAATTTAGAGGAGCGAAAACAACCCTTAAACATTTTTTAGAGATATCTTAGCGATGATGAAGTGTAAAATAATGACAGTATTTTATATTTTATGATCTTAACAAGGAGAAGTGAAAGGGATAGAATATTTCCAGAACGAGTTATTCGTTTAATAGTTTTAACATTTTTCTGTAATTAATTTGTGAACGTTGAGCGTTCAATTATTTTTAAACAGTCCGGGATTGGCCGGTCAATGCAATCGACGCGTTAATTAATTTTCAGGGAAGATAGAGCTGCGCGTGGCAGGAATAGAAATAGTAGAAAAGCAAACCGAAATGATCTACGAGCGATCCTGCATGGATAAAGAAGTAGGTTGATGAGAACGCTCGATAAGACAAGCTTAGACGTGCAGAACAATGTAGATGCGGGTGAAACGGAGTAACAGAATTAAAATTGCAGTCAATCAACGCGGGGAATATCGAAGCAGCGCCCGTGAACACGTAAATGGCGTGAAGATCGATCATTTATATCGGACTAGTGATTTTTTAAATTGAATTGCTATTGGAGGGCAAACATTTTAAATCGAATACATAAGAATATAAAATATGATATCTTAATCGGAGAAAGTGTACCTATAAATTGCTTTTCATTAATTACGCGTGCAATTTCATTTTTATAAAGTGTGCGTGGAATTTAATTTTTATAAATTATGCGTGGAATTTAATCTTTATAAATCATGCGAGGAATTTAATCTTTATAAATTATTCAATTCAGTTTTCGAAAAATATAGAAACAATTCGATTGTTGATGATCATAAAAACAGTTCAATCTTCAAGCATTTGGGGGAGACTCAATTTTTGTAAATTATAAGAACAATTCACTATTTTCAAATTGTAAAAGCAATTCAATTCTTGGAAATAAGCGGAGCAAATTAATTTCAGCGGATCATAAGAACAATTCAAGTTTTGTGCATCACGAGACCAATTCAAGTTTTGTAAATAATAAGAACAATTTAGTCTTTGTAAATTATAAAAAAAACAATACATTCATGCATTTTGTATATTGCAAATTATAAGAACAATTCAGTCTTTGTAAGTTGTAAGAACAATTCAATTTTCGTACATTAAATGAACAATTCTATCGTCTGCAGACCATGAAAATATAAAATATATAAAGCTTAAAGGACTAGCTCCAAATGTACGATTTATATAAACAATGAAATAGAAGAATTGTAACAATGTATCTCCGTGAATTAATCTAAATTTCACAACTCGTCAAAATGACTCAAGAAATCGAACGAATAAAACGTTAACAAGTAAAATATTAAAGCGGGCTTTTTGTATGCGTAAAATTTACTATCTCTTATTACGTGCACCTCGTTTATGGTCAGTGCAAATTATCGAATGAAGCTCTCAAAGAAATCGAACACACGGATCACCGCGATTAGGGATTAAACGCAAATACTCCGCGGCAAGGCGCGTAATTTTAATCGTTCGATCTTGCTCGCTTAAATAAAATGTACACGGTCGTTCTCCACGAGGTATGATAGATCAAGTTGGACATGCGATTTGCTTCATTTCTTTCGTGTGCCCGGCGCGCGGGCCGTCGCTTGGAAACACGGAAACTGATCGGTGTTTACAAATGGCCGATCCTAGATAGACAACGTTCGATTTCAATGGATTGCAAGATTATAATTCGCACGATTAAACGATAATCTGTCATTGATAAAGCCGAATGTGTACGTAACCGACAACGGTAACCGCGTCCATTAACGCGCACTAAATTTCATTTTATCTTTCATCGAGCGAATGTCGTGTGCGGTTTATTCGCTTGTTCATTTATTTATTGGGCGATCGAAACTATCGTTTCGATTTCTATACAGTGGGTGTTCAATAATGTTATTACATGCCGGTAATTATCATAGGTGAAAATAAAGAGGTAGAACGTAGATTATACCACGGTAAACAATTTGAGCTAATTTATTCAATCTCAGCTTTTTAAAAACATTAATTATGAGTCAATTTAATAAAGTTAAATAGTGAATAATGATAATAAATCTACGCTTTCCTAACGCTCTCGAATCAATTTCTAAATTTTCCTCTCTTCTGTACTATAATAGATTAGATTATAATAGATTACTATTACAATTATTAGATCTCCATGCAAAATAAAAATTGTCCAACTCGATTCTAAAAATCTAACATTAAATAGAAATGCATTTCCTCTTTCAATCATCTCTGCAATTTTAAAAATCCAAAATTAAATAAAAGCAAATTCCTTTCTTTAAACGTTCGAATAAATAAACGGAGAACGCATGAAATTCTTCTAACGTCTTTGGACTTTGGTATTATATCTAGTCATTTTCACGAACGCATAAAATCCGTAGCGCGATTATTATAATTAAACAGCGTAACTAACCAAAATACAATTATCGCTTCATCGACAGCATTTAGCATAAACCAGGGATCAGGTTCCCTATTACCTATACCGTTTTCTAACGTCCGAAGCAACGTAGCATCCCGCAGGCTAATCAGGATGATTATTAATGCAAAAGAGAAGAAGAGACGCCCGCTAGACTTGATCGTCTTCGCATAACAATCGCGGCATAGTTATCTACGTACGGTCGCTCGGTTTAATCGATCTCGAAAGTCACAGACACCCGTGTGTACGCCCGCGCGCGTCCGTGCGGCGTGCGTGCGCGCGTTCGCGAAATTCCGCAACGATGACCGGGACGTGTTTCTCTTTCGGCCAGGGAATCGATAATTACTACAAAGAGCATAATCGCGTGCCGCCGCGGAATTAAGGAGAGTTGCTCTTTCTGTAGGCACACTACGATCTATACCGTGCTGAATAATTTCGTGGTCGAAATCCATTGAGCTTCTCGAGCAATCTACGAGCGCGTTTTGTGTAATGGGTTAACCCCTCGACATACCATTTTCTTCACAGTCATCGCGATTCCGAATTTTTCAATCAGCACAATCTCTTAGAAAGCACAGATCATGACCGCCATGACCGCAATGACCGCTATGACCGCTATGACCGCAATGGCCACGTATGACCGCCACGACCGCTTATGACCGCCATGACCACTTATGACCATCATGACTACCATGACCGCAATGACCATCATGGCCGCCAGAGTTGGACGGGTTTTTCTCCAATCATTTGTTCGGATTTGTACAGAGAATTTATTTGAAATATTTTATTACTTTGATCAGGCTTCGGTCGATGTGTTATACTGTTTTTCTAGAACTATGTTCGAACAATTTATTCCAACACTTTACGCGAACAATTTCTTCCAATAACACTTTATTTAAACAATTTATCTGAATAAAGCTTTATTCTAATCATTATTCCAAGAATTTATTTGAGTAATTTATTGGAATCATTATTCGAAGAATTTATCTGAATAATACTAATAATCAAATCATTATTTCAAGAATTTATTAAAATCATTAATCGAAGAATTTATTTGGTATCATTATTGAAATAAATGCCCGAGCTTTATTTGTAGAATGAATTCCAGTAAATCTTTATCAGAAGTTGAATAAGAAAAATATTTAATACTGTTTACTAAATTTCCCATCTTCTTTGAATTATGTCGAAACACCCTAACAGCCTGTAGAACGCCTTGTTCGCATGTTTCGCGGGTTATCTTAATGAAAATCGCATAAAAATTTATGACGAGCAAAACATAAACGGGAAATTCATTAAGCATAACCGAAAATTCGGCAACCATAACGGAAGTCCAGCTACCATAACTGTAAAATTCAGCGAGCCGAACAGTTTCTCCGTGGTTCCCGCTGATCGAACAGTAGCAACCGGCAGCCGATAATAGGCCTAACCACGGATAAGGACGTCCGTCTTGTTAATTACAGCTCGAACACTGATCTCCGTGTAAACTTCCCGTTCTTTTCGCCGACTAATTGACAGAAACAAGGATTACACGAGGTCCCGGCTGTTTGGCTAAAGAACGACCAAAGGAGGTTGACACTATCGGCTGGTTAGAGAGAGCGGCACAGCAACAAATACGGTCAATAAACATCAGTCAAATGTCCTTTGCAAATTGACTACGTTATTATATCCTGCCAAGCGCAACTGTGGAACCAGTTCTCTCATGGGGCGGCGTTCGGATGGAAGAAACCGGGAACACCGCGTGCATAAACCTCGCCGGGCTATACATCCCATAGCGCGACTTAATACATTGCTCGCCAGAAATGTCGTTCTCAAATTGGATTTTATTGGTTTCGCCGCTGCGTCGCACGGTTATGTCAGGTTATGTCAGGTTGTGCTGCTCGGCGTCATTAGTTATGGATTAAGACGCCGCCGGCGATTTCCGGCGGACACACGCCGGATTTAGGTCACTTTGCCGGGCCGTGGTGTGTCGGCCCAATCGGATTTAACCCCTTCCAGTACTTTTATCTTCGCAGTTACAATGATTAAATGATTTTCAAGTGGAATAATTTTTTAGAGGAGAAATAAGATTAACATTTATAGTGTGCTTACAATTACTTTAGCGCTTACATATTAGTCGCGAAAAGACAGAATTTTATTTCGACTTGGAAAGACGAAACCATCATGACCGCCATGACCACGTATGACCACTATGACCACAATGACCACAATGACCACTTATGACCGCCATGACCGCAGTGACCGTCATGGTCATTCATTGTCGCCATGACCGCTTTTGGCTGACATGATCATCTATGACCATCTAGGCAGGTTATTCGAAAAGTGTCCCATTAGGCGGATTAATCGAGTGAATGTGCATTTCTTCGGGGAATGCGGGCTGCTGGAATGGAGATCTCGGCTCTGATTCGTTTGCATTTCGGTTAGCCGAATTTCAGATGCGGGACAAGCGTGTCAATCACGGTGCCATCGCAATGCTTTCATTGTATTTAGAAATGATATTATTAGATCGATAAGGTTGTATTTTTTAAATAGAATTTGATCTGTAATTTTCGAAGCAACACTTCAACTTCTCATGATCTATAAAATGGTGAGCAAACAATAAACTAATTAAAGTAGCGAAACAAAAATGCACATATAAGCTTGAATATAAAGACTTTGAGAAAGGTACCAAAACAGTGCATCGAGATAAAAATTGGTATAAGGCTGCCACATGAAAAATCTCTACAAAGAATGCAAAACGTGGTTTATGGATAAATTCTAAAATTAATGTTGAGAAGCCCTGATCTATAGGAATCAAACCAAAAAACTACACCGAATTGTCAGACCGAAATCCTAAAAATCCGCGAACGAAAAATTCGTCCAATGTAACCGAAGTAAGAGTCGCGATAAAAACCTCCAACCATCGACCTCAACTTCCCGAAGTATCCGAAGCCGATGGCCCAGTGCGGAGAGCAGCTCGCAGAGATTCCCTGGCGCGTCCGAAACCGGACAAAGCGACGTAACCGGAGGCAATCTCGCGGTTTATTCGCTTCCATTCACCGTAGGAGGGCAGGCGAGCGGATCATTCAGCGGATCCCGAGACAATCCCGCGGATCCTGTCGAGCAATCAATTTCGCGGGCAAACTGCTCCTCTGCGGGGTAAATGCAAATCAACGTGGGTCCTAACTGAGAAACGGAGAAAGAGAAAAAGCGAGAGGGAGAACGATTCTGGTAGAATCGTGGTACGAGGATTGAAAAGGAAACGAAAGCTGAGGTGGAAAAGGAAAGAAACGCCGAAGCGAGACGGTGGGAAAAGGAGTTGGAAAGAGAGGAGAGAGAGAGAGAGAGTGAGTGAGTGAGTGAGGGTAGACGGAGAGGGGGGAAGGCAAAGAACGAGCAGGGATGAAAGGCGACTCGATTCTTCATCGTCCGTGGCTGTATCAATCATCTAAACAGAACTCTCTCTCGCACGGTCCTTCTGTTTTTCCGCTCGGGACACAGAGAGCAAGAGTAATAATGTCCGAAGAAAGGGAGAGGAGAAAGAATGGCAGTGGGGAGGGGATAGAAGGTGGTGGTAGAAGAAGAAGAGGAGTAGCGTTTGCGATCGTCGAGAGGCGGTTCGAAGGTAGTCCTTTTATCAGGGTCTCGAGCGAACGCGAACGAAGGCTCGTTAAGTCCGTAGCACCGAGCAACCGAGCGACCAAGCAACCAAGCAACCGGCCAGACTGAGCTATAATGGCATAAATAATGACCGGTCTCGGTACTTACGCCCGTTTTCTTCCTGCCACTCGACGCACGAGGCCTTCTTCTTCTTCTTCTTCTTCTTCTTCTTCTTCTTCTTCTTATGCCGCTTCTTCTCCTTTCTCTTCTTCTGCTTATTCTTCTGTTTCTGTTTCTTCTTCTTCTTCTTCTTCTTCATCTTCTTTCCTGTACAACTCATCCTTGCGCTGCACAATGATCTGAGAAACAATCATTTCTAGCCAAAATTCAATTTTTATGTTGATCAATAGACTCTGTATTGTATTACAGTCTATATGTTCGCTTTTTCAATTATCATAAATTCTCTGAAATTATTCTCTAGTTGATTAACGAAAATGGAGAATTTGGAAAGAGAAGATGCGATTGTTAGAGCCTCGCGAATTGTTTTTATAGTTGTTAATAGTCCTACATTTTTCTGTTCGAAGCAATGATATTGTCGCAAGAAGAATTGAATTGACAATTAATTCGATGTATTCGGAAGTGTGATATCGAGTTCTAATGAACGAAACGACGTTTTAGGTTGTTCAAATTACGTTCTCAAATTTTTGAGTATCAATGATATTGCTAGTTTTTGAGTGATAGTTGTTTCAGAACTTAACTGGATCTGAGTGATCCATTTTGGCCTACACTCCTTTACAAAAGTAATTGGATACTCACAGAAAATTAAATCAAATTTGGAGGCTAGCAGGAAAATGTTTATTATCTAATATATAATATTTATGTTTATTATGTTTATTATATAATATTTATGAATATTATACATATAATATCATATATATATTATATTGTATAGTTAAAATTTTTGATAATGTCAATTAGAATTAAGAAACATCGTCGATCATGTACTATTTGAACGTTTTAATCATTTTTTGGCATCTACAAGAGTTAGATTCATCACCCTGTTGTTTGCAACATGGCGGTACTCGTAAACATCCAGTAACAAATTTACTATTTTACGATTCTCTAACCATCAACCCCTATATCATCTGCTATAAAAGGCTCGCAGCGAGAAAACATTCCTTCCGTTTCGCGCAACGATCCCCATGATCCCAGCGCGCTATCCACCCCCTTACTCGAGGACCACCTCAAAGAACAAAAGGTAACCCATGGAAACGAAAAAAAGAGGCACGCATTCACCACCAAAGTCCTAAGCACCGATTACAAAGAAAAGTCGTACACATCGATTTAATACTATCCGAACGATTGAACAATTTATTCAGGTCTCCAAGATCGTGAACCAGCTGTTTCTAATATGGCGGCACCCGCTCCAGAGCATTCGGTAACGATTTTCCCATTTCGCTATTCGATATAATCATCAACGTTTTCTGCTGCGAAAGCCGCGGTGAGCAAACATTTTCTTTGGTTTCACGCAATGGCTCCCATGATCTTCGAGCGGCGTCCACCACCCCCGTGAACGCGAGGACCACCCCGAAGAACAAAAGCCGGCCGATCAAGAGGCAGAACAGGTGGCGTGCATTGATCGGTAGAAAAGCCGACCTCGGAATACAAAAGTACAACTTTAATAGTCTGTCGGAAAGGGAAGAAAAACGAGGCGCGGTGTGAAACCGGACGAAAGAAAATGGCGGCGGTGTTACGAGGCGATGAAGCACAGAGAGAGAGAGAGAGAGAGAGAGAGAGAGAGGGAGGGAGGGAGGGAGAGAGGAAGAGAGCGAGAGAGAAAAGGCGTGCCCGTGAATTAAGTGGAAAAACGTGTTGATTTCACGCACGGCACCGAATTAAGAGCACAAAGGCGACGGTTTGAAAGGGGCTTTGTCCTCGCAAATGGGAAACCGACGGGGACACGGCGCTGTTATCAATACGATTATACCGTAATCTCGATACCTCCGAGATTTAATAACGAAACGAGATCGTTGGTGGTCCGCAGCCACCCCATCTGGACACCTTCTTCACCGCCAGGTTTTTTATTCGAGGTGTGCCCGAGAGACGTCACGGAAGCCCACAATCTTGCGAGAGGCTGGTCAGGCTCTGCCACGAACTTTCGGCGGCGTTAAAACACCGCTGTAACACGGTGATTAGCCTCTGATAAAACGAGCAGCCTGCTAATGAGGTCCGTGTCGTGACCACGCAACGACAGTATCCCCCACCTAGAACGTACGTCCCCATCCAAAAGTATTAAAGCACGTGCTGATTTACTATACTACTGTGAACAAAAAGTAAGGTGAATTTGTTTATAAAATGTAAATTCTTTATTTATACTTACAAATCAATTTCATCCCCTTCAAAGTAATCCCCGTCCGATAAAACGCACTTTTGCCAACGCTTTTTCCAGTCCTCGAAACAGTCGGAATAGTCTTTTTCCGGTATAGCCTTCAAGACCTTCTTCGATTCGGTTTTTATTTCTTCAATCGTCTCAAAACGGCGTCCTCGCATTGGCCTTTTGAGTTTGCTGAATAGCCAGAAGCAAATCAGGCGAATATGGTGGTCGCGGAACGATACGAGTCGAGTTTTTGGCAAATAAGTCGCGAAGAACCAATGCAGTATGACATGGTGCATTATCGTGATGACTTTTGGTTGTTTACAAAAACACGTGTAACTCGGAGATAATTAAACCTTTTGACAAACAGACGCTTGAAAAAAAATAAAAAAAGAATAAATATAGAATTTACATTTTATAAACAAATTCACCTTACTTATTTTCACAGTGTTAAATCGTAATCGCTCATTCAGTTTAAGTTTAGGGAATGCTTTACGTTTAGTATTGAGTTCTATGGCATCGTGTAGTCGATAGTATGTACATATATCCAGTTTGGAGTATTTGTCACTTGTGCTATTATATTGCACATTTATTGCTCTTTATTCCGCGAAGCGCTGACATCGTTTCGTACATTTTGTTGAAGGGTATGGAACACAAAACGTGCATGGGATCAATCAGAATCAGAAATAATGGACAGATAAAATGAATACCGAAATTAGTCGAAGAAATAATTATAAATGCGGCGAACATGTCGACGAAAAAAGGATTTAATTTTCTTTTATTAAATTAACGTCATTTTTATTATAATTTAAAAATATATATATATTTAAATTATAATGTATATACAGATACATGTACTAAGGAATTAAAAGAACTTTCTGTCGCTGTCTCAAACTTATTTAATTTTTAACGAGTGTCCCAATACTTTTTGAGGTGACTGTAAGTCTCGTAGCTTCGCAGATTTTTGGAAGCTAATTCGAGATCCTTGGAATTGTAAATCAAACATAATTTGTTACTTTCATTGAGACCAATGGTTTATAATTATTCTGTCCGTTTTAAAGATTCTTATTTTGTCTGGTATCTTTCCAGTAAAATAATACATTTATTCACCTTTATTTATTAAGCTTTAGTTAACGCTAAGTAGTAAGAATGTACGAATTAACCATAATGCTGCGAAACGTTTACATGACAATAAGTTTAGCCCGTGTTCTAATATTCTACAAAACCTACAAATACTGTGTTTTAATAGTAATCGTTCGAATTTGTTTAGGTAATGAGTAATATTCAGATCCATTCTCGTTCATAATCATAAAATTATTTAAGATTTATTTATGGCGCTTATCGTATTAAATAGTCCTGGATAAAGTTTTTCAAGATGGTGAGACTGTAATACGAGTTTATGAGTGGAATAATTGTTTAAATAGTAACCTTTAGAATGTTATTAGATTGAAAAATATATATTGAGCCTAATTTGTTAGTTCAATTGAGTCTGATGATTAATAATAATTTTATCGTCGATCGTGGTCCTAGAAAGGTATATAAACCGCTTTATAAAATTTTGTATTTTGTTTAATTTTTAAATGATGAGAAAATAACATAAATTTCGGAATGGTGCTATCGTTAAGATAGTAATTTTTAGGTTAATGGAAGTTAGTGAACTTTAGACTGAATTTAATAAATCAGCTTAATTGTGATTGATGGTTAATAATAAGGATAATTGTGACGAAGTCCAGATACAAATTCGAAAAATGGTTTCAGAAATGATTTTCATCTTCGAAATCTTTAATCGATGAGAAAATAAATATTCCAAGATCCTCGTGTAAATATTTTTGGACCACGGAAATTACAAAAAAGGTGATCTCAGAAATATAGACGCAGCGTTTCGGTGTCTTGAATTATTTCTCACTCGTTTCTACATTGTTCTCTGATTTGCAGCTTCAAAAGCCATTTAAATCTGGTATCAAAATGGCGTCGTCAAAGAAAATAGGGTGTCTCAAAGTCCTTGCGTTCGCAAAAATCGTGTGTTGCATTTATGAACAGCAGTTCGCTCGTTAAAAAACTGAGTTTACGAAATGATCTGCCGGCGCTGGGACGAAATTTCATGTTTAGGATTTTCACCGAATGGGTAGATCGATATTCAGAGATCGCGATTCCAGGGAAGCTGCCCGGTGAAAAAGAAATGTCGGTCGGAATTTGCTCGGCGGGCTCGTAAATAAGGTATTAAAAATGCTTCCAATGTTTCGCCGTGGCTGGGCAATTATTGCTATTAAGCGAAAAAGTACGAGCTTGCTACTTTCCAGTTCGAAATTCCGTCTAATTTAATATCCTTCGCCGATAAATCATCCGGGCTTTCTAATTTGGTAGGAGGTCCTGTTGGCCCGAACCAAAATTGGCCCTTTGTCGGAGGCACGGCCGAAGTGCGAAGAATCCCATTAAACGCCATAAAGGAAGAATCTCTTTTTTTCTTACTATCCTTCTCTCTTCACTCCCTTGCTACCTCTCCCTTCATCCCTCCTTCTTTCTCATTTTCTCTTTCTTTCTCTTTCTATCTTACTCTCCCTCTCTCATTTTCTTATCTCTCTCTCTCTCTCGTTCTGTTTGAATCTCTCTCTACTTTGCCTCTCTTTCTCTCTTTCTCTTTTCCTCTCTACATTTTTTCTCTTCCTTTCTCTCTCTCTCTCTCTCTCTCTCTCTCTCTCTCTTTTTTACTCTGTCTGTTTTCCTCCCCTCTCACTTCGTATACAGTGGATTAAAAAAATTCTCGTACACCTTTTAAAACGAACTATTTCGTATAATTTTTTTAATAAGATGTTAGAGGCAAAATTATCATAAATGATATAAGTAACCAAAACAAGATAAAAATTTAACTATTAGGTTGGTGCATATAAAATGTCGGATGTTTAAGTAAATATATAAAACTGTATACCTTTTTTCAAAAGCTGTTGATTTCATCAAAACCAGTTTCATATACCCAGTTTGCTTTGCTACACCTTTATCAACGAGATTTCAATATAGAAATGCCTGTCTTAAACAAATTTTGATACTTAGAATTAATAAACTCTGATATGGAATAATTAGGACTGTCTCCATTTATATACTATTTAGCCCGTAAAAACTCGGGCAGATTTTGAGCAGTTTTAAGACAGTGTTGCCAATTTCTTTTTCAAGCAACGTCCTTCAAGTATTCGCGGAACTCTCCGCTAGTAAGTACACGTTGTTTGGGTGAAGAAAGTGACAGCGACCTGTCATAAATAATGTCGGGATTAAGAGAAATAGAATGAACACTAGCATGAAAAACGTAAACACTTGAGTTTTTCTTCTTTGACGTCAGCTCTCCGATAAGACGTTGCTAGTAGGTTCGCCCTCGGCGCGTGGCTGTTCCATTATTACCCACCGCGAAGCATGTTGAACAGCTCTGCCTTGTATGATTCCAAATTGAGACTAGTTACAACCATAATCACGCCCTTGCATTTTACCGCATTTTCGTAACTTCCCCTCTACCTCTCGGACGTTAGAGTCTATTAACCCTTTGCGCTCGAAGCCACTTCCACTGGAAATCTGAAATAAATCTTTTGGCTTATAGTATTTTTATCTTATGTGATAAAGAGCATTTTATTAGGTTGATGCATATGAATACTATATACTATTTAGCCTGTATGAATACTGTATACTATTTAGCCCGTAAAAACTGTCCTGAATGTTTAAAATAATGAAAGTCGGTTGGCGAAAGATCTATATTTTATAAAATTTTATATTTTACTTCATTTCATTTCGCAATTGTTTTGTACGACGCATGCGTAGTTTTTATGGGCTAAACAGTACGTAAATGGAGACAGTCTGAAAAATTCCGTACCATAGTTTATTGATCCGAAAAATCAGAATTTCTTGAAGACAGACATCTATGAATTAAACTCGCGTTGGGAAAAGTGTATTGAAACAAATGGTGCACATTTCGATTAAATCAATAGCTTTTGAAAAAAGATATGCAGTTTTATATACTCGCTTAAAAATCCGATATTTCATATGCACCAACCCAATATTAACTGTTATAAAATTTTCCTTAAAATGATTGCAGTTTCTAATTACCAATAAGCATTTTAAATGACTAGAATATGTTTGATTTTCAACAAGCATAATGCTATAAATGACGAAAACAGTTTTTAATTATTAATAACCATTCCGGATAATCAAAATTATATATTAGTTACGAATAAACAAAATTGATCAAAATTTTATTTTTGACTCGTACTGATAACACGTAAAAGTTCATTTCTTCTAATCATTACAACTCACAAAATTTCCTTAAAATTTTACGATAACTGTGTGAATATAAGTCAATAATTTATTAACCCATACATTGATTTCAGATTCTAATGTAAAACATATATTTCTAACTAATGATACGCGCTAATTTTTCCCTATGTTTCTAATCTCTTTATCCATGTACCATAATATATGAACGTAAAAATATACCTAATTATAAAATTAATTGTTCACTTACCTACTGGTTGAAAATGACGAATCCAGAAAATATCTTCCTTCACGTCGTAATAAATACACAATAATACATATATAAGTGAACACACTTAGATAATAAGTATATCTATTTAAATACATATTTAACGTTTAACATTCACAAGAATACATATATACAAATTGCACCTATTTATTTGAATTAGCCACCGTACAAACGCAACTGCAAAACATATAGCTCGAAGAATAAAAATTGCATTTGTTGCAGCCTACTGTGCAACAACCCACAGCCTACTACTGTGCAAAGTGTGCCCATTGCACAATATTAATAAAAATACTAACAAAAACCCAAGAAAAGCAGCTTTCTTCGATGGTTGTCATTATCAATAATTAACATATCTCAGAGTTCGCCGCAGAGTCAACACAAACGACAAAGTTCAAAGGTTCTCCGCCGACACAATGCAGCCCCACCGACACGATCAATCACCGCCAACGCTACACATCGATGCAACAGCTGTTGCATCTGTGTACTGCAAGAGCCAATCACGCAGACGAGCTTGACAAGCTCGAATCCCCGTAAAACACGCTTTCGCGGAGAGAAAAGTTTACAGTTGATGTTGGACAAGATGGAGGCTCTCCCTCTCTCTCTCTCTCTCTCTCTCTCTCTCTCTCTCTCTTTCTCTCTTGATATTGACATCCCTCCATCCGTACGAATCAAACGTGTAATTTCTCGAAGATGAAGCGACAACATGATTAACTGAATTTCATTTCACAGTTTCAAGTAACTACCAAGCTTTTAGTTTTGCAATTAGCGGGACCGTGCGTCGGCTCGTGCAGGAAATAATTAAAATTCACTTGGCCGGTCATTTGCAAAATAAAAGTCTTGTCAAATCTTGTTGCATAAGGTCTGTAATTTTCGCATCTTGGTCGTAATTGGATCTTTTTACACAGTTGCGGCGTGCATTCTTAGGGGTTCACGAGGTCGTGGGGTTGTGGCGTATTTGGGACGAGAGTGGTTTCTCTTTGATTTTATTGCGATTTCTTACTTCTTTGTTCAAAACGAGTGTGGTGATAATATCTTTTTTTTAACGTTAAAGGGTATGAGGAACAATGTGAATTAATTAATTTCGTAACTTTTAAAACAGCAATTTCTGTGTTAGTAACGGTGTAATTATGGATATAACAACACTATGACTTGGAAAAGTAAATCTGTAAATTGTTCAAATTTAAAGCAGTAACTTTTAAAATGGTAGGAGAATCTGCTTGAATTTTTAAATATTCCCAGCACTTTTTTTTAAATTGATTGCAGCAAAATGTCAACCATGAAAGATTATAAAATATTGGCAGATGTAGAAGATAACGCGAGTATGCAGCATATTTTTAAAACAGTAATTTTGGTAATAATAAAGATATATTTGAATTTTCAAACATTCGCGTCATTTTATTTAAAATGACCTTAACATGACTGACATGGTCGAAAATTTGTCTCATTTTCCCCTCAAACTGACCATCAGCAACAAAATTTCAATCAAAAAAATATAATTCGTGTAAAATATTCCCTAAAAACATAATTAATCACTATTTAGAAAAATTGTTCACCCACACGGCAAACCCTCCACTTCCCCTAAAATCATTAAAAATGGCGTTTAGAGGGTTCGAAAGCGGGAGTATTAAAAAGAGACTGCAGCGATGTTCTCAGGTATATACAATAATTTATTTAACCACGAAGCAATGTTTACAGTTACGGGCGTCTTCGTGTGAGTACGGTCGAGTACATTAATTAATATTTGCGTTATCGTTCGTTAAGATCATTCTCATACACGATAGACTCTCGCAAGCAATCTTACTCGAGAAAACGATATTACAGGCGGATAGAAAAATTCGTTGTACAAACTTGTGTCGTACGCGAAGATTCGTCGAACTCAGAAAGACCATTTTCACTGTCTCTCGTCTCGTAATTTCGTCACACTTCGATTTTCCTCCGACAAATTGATTCGCGCCGTGTTTCTCGGAACAGTAACAGGTGGGAAGTGACTTTTTGCCCACCATGTAGACAGGATTTCTCAGCGATCGCATTTTGATCCGACTACAAATTATACAATTATCTATGAGGGATGATAGAGTGACTATTTAGGAGCTACAAATATAGTTACGAGCTTGGCGATTCTCACGCTTTTCGTTATCCTGCGAATCGTCGAGTTTCGCGGGTACAATCACGGACGAAAGTAGCCACAAAATGAAACGTTCGAATTAAACAACGTCTGTTCAAACGTTCCGTTGAAACGTAAAATTATTCAAATTATTTCTCGTCCTGGTAAAAATGATATCGGTTCGAAGTAGAAGGACCGTAATCTGGCGGACACTTTCGCCGCGGACTGTACCTTCGATGATACGTTCAACGCATTTTTACGTATCTCACGGTCTCGTTGAGTATCTTCAACCGTTCCTCACGTATATAGTACACTTTCCTCGTCGTTTCCCGCGATCACTATACCCCTAAAGCCTGTGTTGCACAACTTCGAATATTGTTACACCGCTCGAGGAATTGATTCCGGGGGCTCTTTTTGCTGATTGTTAACGATTTCGATGGGTTCTTTGGCACAGTGAAATCTCCTGTGACGTAACACAATGACGACAATCCACTTCGGTTTATAAACAATGTCTCTCACCTGAACAATTGTACGATTAGTCTTGCTTTGTTTATTCTCCAATCTCTCTGTTGCTTTATTTCCAATTGTTTTACTGAACTTACGGTTTTGTAAACTTTCTGTTTAGATACATAATGTTCAGTTTAAATCTCAATTTTTATGTGAAAAGGAATCGTATTGATAAAACTCAGTTTAGATGGAAAAATGTGCAAAACTACTGTTAGTGTTGTCGATTAAAATTACTGAATTTTATGGAAGTGATATTCCGCGACATAAACTTGAAATATCAATTTTTTTTTACATAAAACTCAAGAATCTTGACGGATCGAAACAAATTTATGGTTACGTGAGAATGTAGAAAATTTCTCTTGATTTCGTTCATTCAAATTATTATATTTTTAAACACGGTTCTCAGACAGGATAACTTCAAAACTTTGACTCGTACGTTGACTTTGATTCGCGACAAACACGTCACGTGTTTCCAAGCCTCCCAGAAGATTCGCTGTGCCGTTAAACATATTTACATTTCGAAGTCGGTACAAGGATTCAAACATTCAAATATTTGCCGCGCTCTCGCCAGCGCCGAAATTCAACCGTCTCTCCTCGTTTCTGCGTCCACCGTTGGAAAACTCGCCCGCAATACAACGTTACAAGAGAAATGTCCACGTTTCCGTTCGTTAAATACGTTACTAAACTTTAAATATATTATTATATTCAATTTATCGCTTTATGCCTTTACCTATCACTTCTCGTGTCATCCCCTGCGTCGTCAGACGGACGTAAATACCAGTGAACGATCCACCATTTTCTTTCTCTCCTCAAACTCGAACACGAAATCTTCGTGGCGGCCGAGTGAAAGAAAACGAAACGTCGAATCAGCTAAATAAATTCGAACATCAGGTAAAATTTGCAGAGACGTGTTTAGTCGATTCTCGGAAGTTGGACGATACTCGAATCGGTAACAAAATGGCGGATCGCACGCTCGCACAGCTCCTGAAAAAGCAGGCTCCCTTTAAATAACAGTTAGCGGCGTTACGTTCCGATGATGGTCGATCCTCTCGAGCACATTCTAGGAGAAAGCTATTATTAAATTACGTCGAGACAAGAGGAGGAGAGGGCTATCTTTTTCCTTACTGTAGCAAAGACCGGGGCGCCGGTTTTAATGGAAGGGCGAACTTTCGAATATTCCAGATTCGAAGAGAAAGCCGTCGGATTCGAGGAACGTAGATTACTCTTGCGTCTCTAAAAAAAATGAAACACGAACACGAACGTTCGATAGATAAATACTGAGTTTTACTTTTATGTACACCCACGCGCCGAGGTCGCGGACAATCTTCGACCACCTTTTTCCGGCGATACAAAAATGGCGGTCCGGACCAAACTTCCATCTTGGTTCCAGAGATGCGTCGAGGTAAATTCGAATAGTCGAAATTACCGCGTTGATGTTCAACGTTTTAGCTAGCGGAAGTTTATAGGTCATCGAGATCCTCGACGATCCCGGAACAATGTCTCGTTGAAGCCGATGGAAAACATTTAAGCCAAATGAAAGTCTAGGTTAGATCTGGATAAGTTCTAGGTTAGGTTTGGGTTAGGTCTGAAGGTGCAAGCAGTCTATATGTTGAAGGTCGTCGATTCCAGAAGATACTTTTAGATTGTATCGACCTGGTCGATATTCTCGCCATTTTAGATACATAAATTCTGGGTAAAATTCGAGTGAGGCGATAGGCTAGGTCTGAAAGTACTGTCTATGTCATCGAGGACCACAATGATTCTAGGATATTTTATTACACTGTATCGACCTGGTCGATGACCAACAACTGAGTTACCAGAAGAACTGCTCGACCCTTGCACTCGACTGGTGACTCCGACTCACTACCTAAAATTATTATACAGGTTGTCTCAAAATAATAGCACTCTTGCGAAATCATTTTAGATCATTTGAAGTAACTGTTTCGTTTGCAAATTATTAAGGAAAAACAGTGACCAAGGATCTCACGCCAGTCGACCATGTTTTTCATTCGTCACATATTCCATCAATAACTCGAAAACAAAGTCGCGAACTGCGTTTGCGCTAAGAAAAGAGTTCCGTCAATTGATCTCAGGAACCAAGACCTTACATCCGAGTCTATTGTTGGATATTGACATATAGTTCTCTCGCGGCAAGAGGGTACCCTCTTACCGGGGAACATAAACGTATGTACCGGAGGAATATAGACGCGGAGAATTCTTGTCGCGTAAGGACTATACCTTCCCCAACGCGTCAACCATCGCCCAACCCATTCCCCAAGCTCCGATAAATCTCGCAACTGACAATAGAGAACCCACCAGCAACCCGTCGCCAAACCTCGGTCCGCCATCTTGCCCGGCGCAGATGCCATCTCGAAAATCCCTTGTAGAACTTCACGGAGCACACGACGCGTCACTACTGAGCTGCGGCGGTCACAGATCCACAAGTCCCTGGATTCAGGTGGCAGTTTCGTAAGGTACCTTGGCGAGTCCGAAGGGGAAACCAGCGGCGTAAAGCGGCCTCGGTGCAAGAAGATGACCCCTCTTCGAGTCCTCGAGGTTCCTCGAGATCTGTTCGTCGTCGGGCGCCATGATGTTCTCGATGGTAAATGGTTTTTTCTTCTTCTTGAGCTCAGGCTGGATCGCGGTCTGGCTGGGCAGGGGTTCGAGCGGCAAACAGGCGGCGGCCATTTTGGTGTCATCCACGGCGGAGCTCCTCGCGACGTCCACGAAGCTTCTCGGCTCGGTTTTCTCGGGGATGCTGGGCTCCGTGGCCGCCGGACAGATCTGTCTAGTGTCCGGCAGCTCGGTCTGGAAGTAGGATAACTGGGAGACGTACGGGGAGACCTGGAACCCCGGGAAGCTCCAGTTTCCGGTCTGCAGGAGGTTGCTGTCGTAGCCGCGCAGGATCTCGTCGGTCCCGGTCAGTCTCTGCCGCACCTCCGGCGACAGGAGGTAATAGCTAGACCCTGGTTCGGGCGCCGGGAACCCCGGGGAACTGTTGCCGCCGGAGGTCATGGTCTGGCGGTGCTCTTGCAGCTCCCAACGGAGGAGATCGTCTCGCAGACGGTACAGGTTCGCCACCGTTAGACTGCTCGATTGCACGCTCGGGTTTATCGACAACACCGGCGAGGACTCCGAGTGCGGCGGTGGCATCGCCGATGCCAGCGCCTGCAGCTCCGATTTTAGCAGCTCTTTGTCCGGCTTGTGCAACTTGAAACGCTTCCGGCGGCGGAGCAGCGACCCGTTCTCGAACATCGACAGGGCTGCTGGGTGCAGCGCCCAGTACGCGCCCTTGCCGGGTCGGTGCGGACCCCTTGGCACCTGGAAACGAAAATTTTCGGTGCTATTGAGTGCGTCTTTTTAAGCTGTTTATTGAGAACGGATTTTCGTAGCTAGTCGCGGCACTTGTGGAAGCGTTGCGATCAGCGCTGGATATAATATTTGCAAAGAAAGTATTTGGAATACTGTTTTAATTAGTAGATTCTTCGTAGCTCGAATAAAATAACACTTTAAGTAGGACATAAAATTTCAGTGGATGGGATATTAGATTTTAATGATTCGCGGCTGAAGCACGAAATAAATGTTTTATATATGAAGCGTAAAATGAAACAGTTCATTCGAAATAAATAGTATTTCAATTAAAGCTTTATTAGTATATACTAATAAAGTATTTCAATTATTTCAATTAATATTTCAATTAAAGATAGTTTATGCTAGTTGCACAAATATTTTCAGCGCTTATCAAACAAAATACTATTTGAGATATCATCTTAAAAATTTGTAACGCCGAAGAAAATATTTTATTTCTAAAAGTACTTACATTCTTTTTATGCTTTCAATGCTTTTAATTAAAAGATTAAGTAGAAACTAAGCTTTCCAAAATGAATGCACTTGTAAAACTGTTCGATCGAAATTGCATGGAAAAAGAGGGGTTTACGTAGTATTTGCTGTACGTGTCAGTAAAGATGAAATCTGTCACCGTTCTACTGCAATTAATCTACTGTTCCATTAACATTTGTTCTTCCTTAATTAGTTCACATAACCTATTGATAGTTCCACTGTTTCTACTGCGTAGAATAGTTTCTCGTACTCCCCGAGAACCATAAAACGAGGAATTTAGGTTACGTTCGGTTAATGATGTAGCAAGCAATTGCTACAACAAGAATAGGTAACGATAATAAGGATGTGATAAATTGAATAGAAAGCTCGGATGAAAGTCTTATTTCATTGAAGTGATAGATAGATTGCCTGTCTGTTTGTACTGCACACTAAGAATTTGAATTGAGGAACGTGATAATTACAGAATGACGATAATGACACAAATTCCAAATGCAGAATTGTCTACGTGATAGTAGAGAAATTATAAGTGTAGCGACAGAATTGCAAATACGATAACGCTAAAATTGCAAAATATTATAATAATAGTTATAACATTATAAATATATTAATTGTTAAAGTGTAAAATTGCGAACGTAATAATTGTAAAATTGTAAATGTAATAATCTCGTTAATCACGTGCCAAATCGTCTCTTTAAACTTGTGAAAAACGTGACATTATATAATCACGTTTTCTGTTACGGTTCCATTATTAATTTACATGTATACCTATTTAAAAAGCTCAAATTTCATTGTACTTATGATTTTTCTGCGTAAAATCTAAAGCAGTGGTGAAACAGTAATTTTCTTATTTTCAATTCCTTTTTAAGTAATTTTCTTATTTTCAATTCCTAATTAAAGGCGTAATTAATAGTGCGATCGTCTTCGTGAGTTCGATTTGTCGGAACGGGACTAAATATTTTTGGGCACGTGCCAAATTAATTTTCAGGGACGAGTAAATTGAATTCGGGGGGGCACGAACCGGCTTCGGTGCGTAATCGTACAATACTGCATCGGTTTTTGCTCTCGACTATAGGCCTCGGCCATCTGTTTCGCACCTGCCTCGACCCAAATCGATGAGGAACACGATCACGGAATTGTTTTGTCTTCTATTTTCTTCCTCGGTCGCCTTCCGTTCCGAACTTTTCATTCGCGTGCTCGCGGCTCGCATTTCTCTGTTACAATTCCAACTGCGAACCGAATGCATTCGATTTCTGTTCGGACGTTTCAATTTGCATGTAAAGGATCCGTGCACAAAGTGCGCAGATGTCGCATCGCGCAAAATTTAGCTACGTTGAATTCGCGAAAAATGAAAAATAACAAACCTTTCTTATAAATGAAATTGTTTGCATAAATGCGGATTATTGGACTATGCGGATTTTTGAAATCTAAGAGAATACGTAAATTATTAAAGTCTGGTATATGTTTCACTTCTTTCATTTTTTCATTTTCACTTCTTTTTGCAGCTAAAATTCGGAAAATCTTCGACTTGAAATTTTGCCAAATGGCGTATTGCATCGAAATGACAATTATATGCATTCATTACAAAAATGAGCGAGTGAAAGAGGACATTCAGAAGAAATTTAAAGAACATAACATTATTCTTATAGAATTTAATAATGCTATTACACCATCTTCGAGTAACTCAAATGATTAAAAGGCACTTAAGATATCAGTGCACTACTGTTGACTCGTTAGAATTATTTAAAAGAATTTAACAACGTCATTGCATTATTTTCGAGTTACTTAAATTATTAAAAATATCTTACACCATATTGAACTCATTAAAACAATCTAAAAGAACGCGATTGATATTTTACTAATTTTCATTACGTACAATTGAGTGAGACAATTTTTATTTTACATGGAAATCCGCGTTCCAGTATTACTAGTCGATTGGCACCGATTTCGGTTACACCCGTTAGACGAAACCGTTGATTGCAGGTTAAATGTCAGCATAGTCTCGCACCGAAACGTGTTCTCCGCCGGTTAATCGGATGCTATCTGCGTTATCGATCCCAAAAAAGGACCTATGCAGCGCATAATTTCCGGCAGTCAATAAGAAATGCGGAGCCGCCATTTTGGCCGCGGCAAGCCGGCACAATTCACTTTCGCTCGAAAACGCAGGCGAACGAAACGCAGGCACACATAATTCGATAAAATCTACACGCTCGAGCACCAAGTTCCATTTGTAGAATGCAATTTGTACAAGATCGTAATCGGCCGCTGCCAGAGAACGCAACAACAGATACATTCGACCAGCCGATATTTATTGCTCGGAAGTTCGTTTTACGGGCGTCTTTTGATCGTTCCGATCGAACGGAATTTTTATTAATTACGAATTCTGCCATTTCGTACGGCGATACTCTATAATTGAAATTATGCTTGCCGCTGTCTCGCGGGGCGCGTAATCGCAGTGAAAATTCGGTGATAAATTAATGAACGTTGTTAATGTAATTGCGATTGGAATTGGTAATTTGTTCTTAAGATAGCTTTCGAAATAATAAATTATATTTACACCGAGTACCTGTTTCGGCGAAAGTGATCGAAACGTAATATGATTTTAAACAAATAGCTATAATAAAGTGAAGAATTAAGCTTTCTGGTCAAAACGTAGTTCTTTAGGGTCTTTAACAAATTCTATTCGTTGTTGAAGGACACGGGTGGACATTGTTATTGGCAAATTGAATACAGGCTTGTTATTACTTAATTTTACGTCGCTTACTAATTGGTTATTTCTTAACTCCTCTTTTAATTTTCGAAATAGTTAGCTTCAATGAGGAAATATCGATGAGAAAATATCTTTTTTATTAATTAAAAACTTTCGTTCTCTTCTTCAAATTCGTTAAATAAGTGAACAATAATTGTACACGTGATCGACAAATGTCAATTTTATCATTGCGCGGCGTTGTTCAAAATCCTCTTCCCGATGTATAATTCAGTTAAGACCAATTTTATTGTCGCCTTTGCATCCTTTAATGCGAACAGATTGAAACTGATTTCTCATATTGTTCCCATCCATTGTAACAGTACAGAGGCGAGGATTTGTCATTACGCGGCATTGTTCGAAGCATTTTCACGGCGTTCGGTTACATCCAAGACGGATTTTGATGTATTTCCCTTTATCTGGAAAGTTAAGGCGTGAAGTGTGAGAATCGACTTCCACATGGTTTTTAGACGCGGCGTGTAAACAATGACTTCGAGTTAGAGAGGAAGAATCCTGTTCCATCAATCATGTTTCCACTTTCTTTATCATCGCTTCGATCGCGCGGTTACCAAGCGGAAAAGAATTACTCCGCCGCCCCCGCCTCGTATCATCGCCATTGTTCCCTAATATTGTTATCCCCGACAACTTCGGACACTTTGTTATTTAAGTTCAAGGCTCAACAACGATTGGCAAATCAAGGGAACTTTCATTTCTCAATGGACAATCGAACGAATCGGCGGACCTCGTCGAGTAAAACCGTTCTACAGCGTATGCGACGCCATCTCTAAACAACGTGCGCGCGAAAAACACAGAGAATATATACATATTACCGTTATTTTATCAAAACTGTTTATTAGGATTTTTATACAGAGTAAAAATTGTCTGCATCGATTGCAAGATGTAGAACATTCTTCGGCATTTACAAAATTTTTCAATCTTTCTGTTACGTGAACCGTTTCAACACGAGTGGTGACTTTGAGGCACAGTTAAAAGCTCCGAAATAATTTGTGTATTAACGAAGTTTAGATTTAAAGATTTGTTAAAAGCGAAACTATTGGTAGGAGTCAAGAGAATCAATTTGATATGCATAAAATGCACTTTGACACATAAAAAGGAAATTATTATAGGTCGGAAATATTATTTTAGATTTATAATTAGAATGGCTACGAGTGCGAAGGGTTAAATCGCAACCACCCACTGATCACAATAATTAATCAAAAAGTTACAATGATTATCAAGAAATGTGCGGTTAGTAAAAATTGAAGCTAACCATTAGACAAAGAGAAACATGAATCACCGTTTAATTGTCCTCGTGGTCCACGGAACGATCGACAATTGTTCAGGCTTCTAAGTTACTGCACATAGAAAATAATTTCGACATTATCTTGGAATCCAAACGAATTAATAATTAAACGTAGCCGCGCGAGTTCTGCGCGATCTGTAATCAGAAACACGACTCTTTTTAGCCTATTAGAGGGTCAAGAACCTCGGCTGTCGTGTGAAAGACTAATGAGTTCCAGCATGCGACCAAAATTTCCCGCCATCTTTAATAGTCTCGGTGCAAAACGGTTAGCTATTTCTCGCTGAATTACTGATTTACAAATAGATCGAGGCCTCGTTTCATTACGACGGCAATCTGTTAAATTGCGGTCGAAACGTGAGCATCGCTTTATCAACGTTAATGTCGAACGGCTCGCAAGAATTTAGCGAATTCTATGGCTGCGATTCGCGGACGGATCTGACAGATTGAAGGAGGATACAAGAATGAAGAAACATCTGTGTCAGATTATGGAGGAAATCATTGAATATCGACGGATAGAATGTAACATGCTGTTTAAGAGAAACGAGCAGGATTATGAGAATTCATTAATGTGTCGTCAAAAATTAAATAGATTAAGATAGATTCGCGGTCAATTTCAATAAAGTCTTTTTAACACTTTACCGATCGGTCATTCGGTCATAAAAATTTAATTCAACGTTAAATTTTCGTTCCCATTCTGATTTTATTTATTCTATTAATCGCGAAAGATATTTAATATCTAAAAAGTTATATAATAATGTTGAAGCTTAGGGTAGTACAATATAACACATTTATCTGAATAATAGATAAAAAATTAATGGTTACTATGACAACCAATTCACAGGTCGGGGGAAAAAGCCAATTTATAAGCTACCAGTCGGTAAATTGTTAAAATCAGACAATCGAACGAGAAATGCATTTCGAAATTATCACGAACAATGGACATGCAAGAAGAAAACTTCAACTCACGAGAAATCGGGAAGATTAAGATAGATTACTAACCAATTGCAATATAATTCTACCTAAACGCAAACAATTGGACCGAAAATCGATTAGCAAATACGCTGAAACGATTGAATCGTAAAACAGAAATTGCAAATCGTCAGGAATTCGATAGATTAATCTAACTACTTAATTAATCGAACTATTGAAATGCAGAGCAAAGAGTACTAATTGCTGAACAATGGATATTATTAAGATGGATTGTCAATCAATCGCAACAGAGTTCTGCTTAAAATCGAGCAATTGAACCAAAACTCTGTTAACAGTTCCCCGGAAAGGTTCAAAATATAAAACAAAGAGTACAAGTCGCCAGAAATCAGATAAATTACAATAATAGATTAAGGTAGATACATATTTCAATATAATCTATTTAAACTCCGACAATTGAATTTTGAAATGCATTTCAAAATTGCCACGAACGATGGAAATGTGAAGCAAAGAATTCAATTCGTAAGATACCTGATAAATTAAAGTAGATTACTAACCAATCGCAACATAGGTATACCTGAAACCGAACAATTGAACAAAAAATCTAATCAACAGCTTCCCTCAAAGTATCAGAACATAAGACAAAGCGTGCAATTCGCCAGAAATTAGTCAGATTAAGATAGATTAACGAGCAGCTTCTTGGAGTAGCGAGCAGCCCTTCGACCGACACGACTTTCCCACCAACTATCAATAACCCATTTGACAAATTGGAACCCTGACTGATCGATTACTCGAGCCCTGACAAGCCCGGCAAATCTATCAGCTTGTTGTCCTCCTTGGACACTCGCGACAACTCTTACGACAAATATCGACGGGGAAAACGGGGAGGCTTATTCAATTAACGGTTGCTTAATAAATCAAGCCGGATTACGAACCTTGATGAAGCAGTCATTAAAAGACAGATTGTGCCTCAGCGAATTCTGCCATCTGCGGGTGTCCTTGCGATAGTAGGGGAACCGGTCCGCGATGAACTTGTAGATCTCGGCCAGAGGCAGCATCTTGTCCCTGGACGACCAGATCGCCATCGCGGTCAGCGAAATGTACGAGTACGGCGGCTTCTGGTCGCCGTAAGTGTCCCTCGACGGTCGTGGCATCTTTCGCGCCTCTTCGGCACCACCACGGTGACTGACGACTTCCGGTTTCGACGCCTCAGGAGCTGGTCATCGCCGTTTCCTCGCAGCTTCCGGTCACATCGTCTCATCGCATACTCCCCGAGCGATGGCTGGCCATCGGGCCGACGTCAGGGAGCCGACTTGAGTCACTTCGGACCATGCAACGGCGTCTTCATCATCCTGACATCGTCTCTTCTGGAAACAAACGGCATTTGTCAGTGATCTCGACGCGGGCTCGCTGATAATTTCGACGGATGTCTCGCAGAGTTTCGTCGCGTCTTTCTGCCGCGATGGAACCTCGTTTGCTTAGATAACCAGTTCTCCATAATCAATTTTATCGTCTAGATAGAATGGAACCTCGTTTATCCGAGTAATTCGCAGCGATAAATCGATTGACCGGATCAACCATCCACATGTTACACTCGTTCCCCGATTATTCGAACTCTTGAACGTCTGATTAAGTTAGCACCTCAATTATTCAAATTTTTAATCTGCAAGTTAAGCTAGAAGTACATTTGAGCCGTTCAGTGCACACATCGACTAACTCCATAAAACAAAAAGTCGAGAAACGCGATGAAATGATGTACATTGATTTTTAAAATTCCTGTTATAACATAGATTCACATATATAATGTAGAATGAATAAATACAGATATAGCTTTCATTTAACGTATAATTTAATGTATAAAATTAATATTATTTAATGTATAAAATTAACAAGAAAGAATAGCCAAAAAAAAATTTTGCCGTTTAATGGTGTTAATCTTTATTATTCAGGAAAGTTATTATAAATATAAAAAGTTATGACTATACCAAGTGCTTTGACACTTAAATTTAAGATTTTTCAAAAAGTGGAGTTAATCGATGTGTGCACTGGGCGGCTCATTTATCCGAATCTGTAAACTCTGATTAAATCTAGAAACTCTATTATTCGAATTCTTTAACTCCAAATCAAATTAGATACTTGATCAAGCCGAATCTTTAATCTAAGAATTTATTTAGAACCTTGATTATTCGAATGAAACTAGACGCTTGATTGTTCGAACAACGTGAACTCCGAATTAAACTAGAAATTTAATTATCTTTAATCTCCAAATAAAACTATATCCTTGATTATTCGAACTCTTGAACTCTGAATGAAATTAGAAGTCGAATTGTTCGAATTTTTCATCTACAAATTAAACTAGAATCTCGATTTCTCGAATCCTTGAACTCCGAATTAAATTAGAACTTCAATTATTCGAATCTTTAATCCGCAAATTAAACCAAAACCTCTATTATTTGAACTCTTGAACTCTGAATTTGACTAGAAACACGATTATTCGAACCATTGAACTCCAAATGAAAGCAGCACTTCAATTATCCGAATATTAAATGTTCAACTTGAACTGAAACTTCGTTTATCGAGACCTCCGTTCGTCAAATTAAAATATTGAATTATTTATTATCTAAATGCGTCGTTGATCAAGAATTTAATTAATTATTTCGAATGAAATATGAACAATCCTGTGACACTGCACTTAGCTCGGATAATCGACGTTCTACTCTGTATTTATTTTAATTTGGCAGGCGTTACAAAACTTGTTGAAACATCTCTAACAATAAATGATCATCTTGAGAAACTTCTGACAGTTCCTTTGTTAATAATTACCTAAAAATTACGTCGCACATATACTTGATGACAGTAAAAACCCTTTAGACGTCTTGTTTTGTTTATGAATAAGTAGAGAATGATGGTTTAGAAACATTGTTCCGAAGCATAAATGTTAACAGAATCTTGGAGAAAAATAATTCTTACTGCACAAAATGGCGTACTGTGCTTCCGATTCAGAAGTTTCGATGTAATCATCAGTTCTGTACGATACAACTGTATTCTCAAAATGTTTATTATCGTAAAATATGGTCCACTGAATGCAGGTAAATGTTTCTTTAATAATTATCTTAGAGAGTTCCCGGAGGTTGTAAAATAATGAAGCGAAAACTTTGCACAATATTGAACATGGCAGTCGTGAAACGTAACCGTACCGGATAATTGTGATATTTATTATTATTTATTGTTGTTAAAATCTTGAAACAAATCAAATAAATGAGAATTCGACAGCATTCTATCTGGAATTTCGTACTGGAATTTCGACGAAATCTAAAACGGAAAGAATCAATGTAGCATAAAATGGCGACCTAACGTGTCTATTTCAAAGCCTCGATGCTACCGAGTATTTTGCAATGAATAAATACTATTCCCCGAATTTTTATTATTGCAAAATATAATTCTTATGCTCTGATGCATATGTTACACAATAATCTTTCTACAATGTGAACACTTCGTACAATGTTGCAAATGGCGACTGTGAAGGATGTATACTGAAAAATTGTTCCATTTGTTACTGCAATTTGAAAACCATTAAAATAATAACTCAGGGGTACACAATTGTGACAGCAGCTGCATTTTACAAACTTGAGATTTTAGAAAAATGTCAGACGAATACAATTGATTAATAATTCTCACGTAAAAAAAATGATATTTTTAAAATTCATATCGCACTGCCGATAAATTATAAATTGCGTTCTCCATTAACCACAAATCTACAACTGAATTCAAATAATTATTCATCGACAATCTTCAATGGTCTGCTCATCGAGAAACGGGCAGAAAGCGTTGCGTTCTAAAAACAGGTTATCGTTATCTCTTAAAAATCGCGGAGTAAGACGTGCCGGAAAAATTGTGACGTTTATTATTATGTTAAAAACGACAGACTGACAAACGTGTAATAAAATGCACGAGGTCTGGTTTCGCCGGTACCATCATCACTTTATGGGAAACCTAGCACCGTGTTCCGATTAACGACGGGGGCCTCCGGTTTTTATAGCTTCAACCAATTTCCGAGGTCTTTATTATACGATCTGTGCCGGCTGTAATGGCCCTCCTTGAGGAGTCGATCCTCAAATATCACAACGATAATAACGAAATCCAATTAAATAAATAAATACTCGAAGCCATCAAATTCAGTCTCTGTTTGTACAGAAGCGCATCCTCGACCTCGATAGTTTTATTCCAAGCATTAGACGGAGTCGTGGACTTGAAACGTTCAGGCTTGTTTCTATAAACCATTAGCATTGTGCAAATATATCGAAAAAGTCGTATTACTATTTATCGATTATTATGGCAGCGATATCAAGCACTAAATATGGCAGATAAGCGGGACACTAAAAGTTAGAACTTCGGCCGTGTTTAAATAGTGTTTCGATTATTCAAGATTAATAGAACAAATTTTGATTGTGCTTGTCTTGCTCGAGTATGATTATGCGCGTGATTAGAACCATTATTTTCTCAAGGGAATATTCAAGAGTTACACGCGATTTTCCCCAGTCTTTTCAGCTTCAACAACTTGAAGGAAGTATAAACCTCGCATTATAATCCTCGTATTCCCCCTCTTACTAGATGCTCTACTGCAGCTAGTAAAGCGGGGGATGTAAACGCGGAGGTGCCTTCTTGTCCCGTAAAGACTATACACGAGGTGTTCCTTCTAATGTAAAAAGGCACGTTGCAAACGACTCCAATAATATTTCCAATTACTTCGAACTGTTTCTGTCGCGATCCGAGAGAAATTCGCTGAACCGAACCGCTTCGGCACACGGCAATCACTGCCACAGTTTGACCGGCAGAGACGTGCGAAAATTCACAAATGCAGGCCGAACGGGGTCCAAACAAGCTAACAATGTTTCATAAAAATGTCATAAAGAAATCGTGTCACGGCGCGCGAACGGATTCCGAAATATCGGGAACGTCGTACGAGTCCGGGGAAAGTGGAATTTTGTAAGTGTAATAATTATTAATCGGTCGTGTAGACCCGACGAAAAATCATGTGAAACGGCGATGCGCGAGAGAAAAAATGCATGTGAAACCGTTCCCCGAGCATCGGTCGTTCGATGGAAACGGCTGTGTTTGCCGGTGACTGACACGATAATTGGCGACTGACACACGGTCCGCGCACATTATTTCTCACAAATCATGTTTCGGAATTGCACGTTTCAGGGACCGTAATTTCTATATCGGTGGTCGTGTAATATAATGTAACGAATCGGTCGAAAAGTCTCGCGCGACCGACGAAGAAAAACGACCACCGCGAGAGATTTATTTGCGTATATACGGTTAATCGCGAAAGCGGTCGGCCATCTTGGGCATCGACTATAATATATATATATATATATATATATTCAGCGAAGTTGCAGGAGAATTGCTGGTTCGCTAATTAAAATCGGTTTTTAATAGAGCCAGTTTGTTTTATAGAGTGTAGAGGGTCACGAATTGTATAGTCTTGATTGTGTTAAGTAAGTTTTCAATTAAGTTTTATGAACGTGGTTGAATAACCATTTTGTGAAACGTAAGATGCAAATAATTAAAATTGATTCTGCAAGTAATAACAATGCTGAAATAGATTAATCATTGTCTAAATTAACAATTGTGCTTTATAAATAAGTTTTAGGTTAGGTTTTGCGAGGAAAACGCGAGCGCGATTTTGGAAAAAGCGAGTTCTTTGATGAATCGTAATATAATGAAATAATTAAATTTAATTCTATATGCAGTGATTATGTCGAAATAAATTAACCATTGTCTAGCTTAACAATTGTGCTTCGTAAATAGGTTTTAGATTAGGTTTTGCGAACGTGGCTGAATAACTCTTAAGCGAAAATCGAGCGTCATATTGGAAAAAGAGAGAGAATTTGAACAATCGTATATAAATCGTAATAAAATTAACAAATTAATATCGAAAATAATAGTTGTACATTGTTAGCACTTTTTAGTTTAGCTGGGAACAATAGCGAAATAAATTTACAACCAGCAGGAATCAGAAACGCTCGCTATATTGGATGAAAGAGAAAAATCTCGGGAATTGACAGAAGTTACAGTATAAGGCGATTAATTTAAACTTTAACAATACATTGTCAATACCTTTGCATTAATATTTTAAGTAATGAAGTCTCTAATGCCGAATTAATTGAAAATATGCTGATACTTGAATAAAATATCGACTATTTAATTAAAATTATTAACCTTTGTTTTTTGAAAGGTTGTTGAGTCGTTATTGATAAATACGACGTTAGTATTTATTAAAAAATGGTGCAATATGTAATCCTGAAGTACAATAAAATAAAACTTATTAACATAGATATGAATAATCTCTTTGCAGCAGCCATCAATAAAAGGATTGATGAAAGAATTTATTAAAAATCGACATTAGGAATTCTAAAAGAGATAAAAACCAATTAGGGTATTAGTAAAACATAAAAATTAACGGAGACAGTTTATTTTATAAAACTGAAAGACATTTTAAGAAATTAATTGCTTTTGTCATTAAACAATCATAAAGTCACTCAAAAATGATAAAGCACGGCGTTTCATAGCATGATAATTCTACCCAGTAACACCAAATACAACAATAACATAGAAGTAAAATAATAAAGTAATAAAGTAACAAAAAATGGTGCAGTGTTATATCGTTGATGACAACGTTGCAAAGTAATTTGACTAGTCTGCCCGCATCAGACTAAACCGCGTAATCCCTTCGGTAGCCAAAAAGGATTATGTCAGTATAAGTTACACAGAGGTCAGATTGAAAGCAGATTAGGTTATGTTAGGCGAAGATAGGGTCGACTGGGATATAGGGACCCTTATAAACTGAATATCCGGTTTTAACTCGGCTTCTATGTGTGTAAGGCTCCTTGCTGAAGTAGGTCAATAAAGGTTGACAGTGTACAAACACACTCGAAAACTTAATATCATCCTCAAATCAAATAATTCATGATCGAACGATCAAGCTACGCCAAAATTAATTTTCCATTTTCACAAATTAAAAAAAATTGCTTAAAATAATTTATAAACCTCGAATGATTTAAATACAAGTCGAAAAAATTATTTTACTTTAAATTATTTAAATACAATTTAAAATGCTTTATTCACTTCGAATGACTCAAGAACAATTTAAAATAATTTGTTATTTTACATACGATGTTTTTTTATAACCTCGAACGATTTAAATACAATTTAAAATAATTTATCGACTTAAAATAACTCAAATTCAATTTATAATAATTTGTTATCCTCGGATTAGATAGTATTTTTTACTTTGAATGATTCAAATACAATTAAAATTAATTTATCAACTTGCAGTGATACAAATACAGTGTAAAATAATTTGTTCGCTTCGAATGACTGGAAAACACCACATTGTTCACTCTCGAACGATTTAAACATAAATCGATAATAGTATACGAGCTATTGAAATCGAATGGAATTTTAACCAAACAATTTTTAGTGCTCATTCGGCAGAAAGTTCGACAGATTTATTCTTTTTAATAAATAATCGCGCAGATTACGTTAGTACTCGTACCTAGCTTGTTTAAACAAATCTGTTATATATATTCCGTGCCACTGATTTTACAGTAAATAATCCGGATAGTCAAATAGAATTCATTGGTCTTCGACGTTCCTTGTTTTAACTGTAACTATAATTATCCGCGATCTCTAATGCTGAAAGGCTGCATTAATTTACATTCGAGATGTTGCAATTTTAGTGGGGGAGGGGGGGTCGATGTTTAATAGATTTATTGCATTGCCGGACATCGTTAAGCGCAGTTAAGAGTTAACTGAGAGCAGGGTATTAATAAAGCCCTGTGCAATTAATTCAAGGGATGATTATTCGCAGTGTTCGGTCGTGTTTTAAGAGCTGTCGTGAAGAAAACGAGCACCGTGTCACAGCGGAGAACAACGGGACGAAAAACCGCGACGAATCGCGACCGTCGACCCCGTTTTTGCAACGCGTACCGCGAAAAAAAAAATGGACCGTTTTGCGAATCTCCACGCATTAATTGCACTAATTAGTTTACCTCGATTTCGATACGGATTCGAATCGATTTCTACGCAGAGACAGTTCCGTCAACACGAAAGAGTCTGCTGGACCCTAAACCGTACACTGAATACGATCTTATTTTCTCCAATATGGAATCGATTTTCAACTTGATACGTTTCCATTCACTCGTCGAAACGTCGAGGGATCATCGCGAAAACATTTTATTCATCACAGCGTTCGTTGCAAAATAAATTACTTCCGCGTCGGTGCAAAAGAAACAGATTCCAATCCGACACGTTTGCTTCTTCAATTAATTTTGCGACGACGCATCTAGCGCGCCCGTTTCATTATTTACTGTTTTAAACTTTATAGATTGTAATAATTGTTAAGAAGTAGAAATCTGTCGCATGGATTCGATGAAACAGGAACCAAATAGAAATTTCATTCCATTGTTAATAATGTAAAAATAATGTTGATAATATAAAGATCTATAAAATAAAGATCGTCTGCGATGATGGAGAAAAGAATATTCGAATGAGAAACATTGTTTCTATAATTAATCTTATACTGATCACAATAGTAGACATGTCTTCGCGTAATTGTTTACCGTTATTTGGGCGATTTTAGTTACTGTAATAATCGGTGCAAAAAAAAAATCAAACTTTGCCGCATCAGTTACACAAGAAACGAAAATTGAACAGCACTGATTTTTTAATTAATTTTAAAACGTTGACCGAAATGCCACAAATTCTTACAATTGCTTCAATCTTGAAAGGTTGCAATTTTGTTATAAATTGACTGCGAATTTTATGCATTTACAAAAAAAATAGCTCAAATTAAAAATGATACGATCGTTAGAAGTATTCGAGGATATCGTTACATCATTCTCAACTTGTTACAATTATCAAAGGAAAAATAAGCATTTTCAACCGATTTATGTTTCTCACAATTAATTGAAGCGAAATTTGTTTGACATAAAAATCCGCAGTCTAGCCATGAATATACAAAAAAAACTTGCGCCGCGTTATTAATTAATTATGCCAACGGACAGTTACCTTCGCGATAAGCTCAACATCAAAAGTAGCTTTAATCGCAGCGTGAACACTATTGATGGATGAGAGATATTGTAAATGAAACTTGTGTCGTCAAAGAGTTCGATAAATCACGAGCGAACCATAAGATAATGGCTAATCGTGTCCGACGGAAACGGAGACTCGCGATCGCGCCAGTTAGTTTACGATTCGACGGGCAAACAAACCGTCGAACGTCAACGCGCCGTTCGAAATCACGATGTATATCGGACACGAAACCTTTCCCTTACACCACCCTAATCGTCGCTGATCAATTAAACCACTTTATCAACACCGTCATATATTTCCTCAACTCCGAACAAATTTCTCAAACTGTTCCCCGTTGAATTTTCTTTCTCCGTTATCCGAAATGCGACAACTATCGATTCGGCACGAACGCTAGCGAGTTTTTGGCTCCGGGTCAACGAGGACCCGGTCGTCGGCGGGTTTGCGCGTATCGTCGCATGAAAATCAACGAATACACGAAATCCGAAGGACGTATCCTCCCGACCGTTTGCAAGCTTTGTTTGATCTACGTTCCCAATGATCATAATGTATAGTTATAATAATTAGTTTTCAATGATTTAAATCGGATCAGAGAGATCGTTGCAAACTTTGTTCACCTTTAATTGTTCCGAACAATTAGAACGATTAGATCGAGCTGATCATCACTGATGGAGGGTGCGAGAATGGCGGACTCACAAATCGCAGTTTGACAATTATCAAGATTGCAAAGACTGCGATCATTGTATCTATTTATGCAAACGGTGCTATACGCATTAAAAAACATCGTGCAACGTGTTAACAAATACGAGCTCGTATACTTCCGAAAGGAGAAGACGATCTAACGAAATCATTTCAGCGCTAACAAACAATTTCGACACTCCAGGTCACTGCCGACCCGCTCTCAACGAATAAAGAAATGAATCTACTGAAAGACAACTATAAAATAGTAGCATTCGATGCTCTCACTGTACCTTCAAGCAACGACCTCACCCTTCTGGGTCGCAATCGACCAAGCCACAACCAACTAGAGAATGAATCCGCTAAAATATGATGGGAACTATAGTAGCGTTCGATGTTCCGTGGGCCGTCAGCGAACAACTTTAGCCAGTCGGGTCGCGGCGAACCCGGGCACCGCTCTCGGAAGGTCACTCGAGGAAGAAGATGCCCACAGAATGATCGATCGACCGTCGCGATCCGTCCGGTTCTGTTTGCGGATGCAAATGGCCCGGTCTTTTAATCACGCTTTGCCAGGCACCGGCTAATCGCCGCGAAACGAGTTCCCGCCGGTGATTAAGTTAACCTGCACCTACCTGCGAGGAATTCTTCGGGAACCGGGCCCCGGCGACTCGTTTTCGCCAGTTATCCCAGCCAGCGATTCACTCGATCCCCCGTTCCTCCGAGTCCCTTGCACCTCTTCCCCGGCTAGGATAGTCCGTCCTTCGGAATCCCGTCGCCTCAAACCGTGTCAAACCGCGTCAAACATCCCCCTGTCGCCGCGATTGTCTCGTCAAACGGCAGTCCGACAGACCAGGAAACTAAATCTCGTTCGAACCACCACCCGATCTCGCTCAAACGAACGCAGTCCAATCACAACGAACAGTCGGCGCCGTCGAAAGCAGCCTACCCTCGCACCAGTAGCCCCGTTCAGCCGTTCAACTGTCCGAACTTTACAAAACCAAGTCAGCTCGAACCTCGTCAAGCCCGGTCAAACTCCGTGATACTTCGTCAAACCCCGTGAAACTCCACGAAACTTTGCAAAGTTTCGTAACTTCTAGATGTCCGCCGCCGAGAGGACCTTTGGCGTCTAGAGAATTTTCACTGAAATTCCCCACGACAAAAAACAACACTGCACCCGATGGCCAGGCATCCGCGAGTCCAGTAATCGGCGAGTAGGCGTGTCCTTGGCGGTCGTCAGGATCGTTGACAGTTTTCTTTCGTGGTTTTCACTCGGATATCTCGACGGAATTCGTTCGAGGACACCGGCGTCGATGATCGTGGGTGCGAATTGATCCGATGAAGAGTACGCGAGGGAACGCACGCGGCCGGAAACCGAGTTAATGAAAAACCGGAAGGGAGTAAGAAAATCGAGCAACCAGCGCCGCGTCTCCAGGGACACTGTGCTCGAACGATACCCACACTACCGATGCGTTCGCTCGCCTCCCGCCCCGACGGCCCTCGCCCCACCGGCCGCGCGGTTGGCCGACCGAGGCGCCGCCCACCGCGTCTCACACGACGCGGAAACCGTGTGGGCGTTACCCGAGCCCCACCGCATCTCGTACCGTGCCGCGGCGGCTCTCCCGGCAACCGTGGTGCCCGAGGAGCACCGTTTCGCCTCCTCCTCTGTCGTCAAATCACCGGTTTGTTAACATTGCTTTCGTTAGGCATTGAAAGTCGATGATTTGGACCTGTTGGTGACTATGGTCGCGGGACACGACACAACAGGGATGAATGCTGATGTTTAGGGGTTTTCATTGTTTCCTTTGGACGACTGATGGAGACATGATTTTTCGGCGAAGTTCATCAATTTTCTTAGAGCCTTTTGTTCATGTTTATTTGTTGTAAAGCTTTATAGAAGAAGTATGATGTTTTTGAGAACTGTGTTGAATAAACAACTTTATTTAATTATGTAACAGTTATTTATGTTTAGAACTGCAGCGTTCATTTTTGCATGGCGAGTGTTGGCAGACTTTTAGTAGCAACGTTAGTGTGTTAAAGTATTAATGAAATTGAAATACGCGCGATCGAAAATTAGTGCTGTTACAACGTTTTATTATACAAGTCAGACGTTTAATAAGAGAACAGAGTTTGGACGAAGATAATTATATTACAACTATAAAGTTGTGTGTTTCTTTTCATATGATTACCAGGAAATGATAAAAAAAGTGTTCTCTTCACTTTTAAACATATTCTTTTGGAAAAGTTGTTTATTACAATAGGAACTTACAAACACAGATGTTTAACTAGATGATTACCTAGTTCCTGAATAAATTTAAATTATATTCCTGCGCCTTCTCATCAAATAATGAGTTCTTAATTTTTACTATATTCACTTATCTCTTACTATTTGTTCCAGAAAATGCGAAAGTTATTTAAATATTGCGAAGGAGAAGGTGTTTATGCATAAGTGATGTTATAGTTCGTTTTTCCTATAAACTTATTTTAAATTCTATTTCTGAATAAATGCTCATTTGATAAGCTCCCTTCTTATAAACATTGTCGAAGTAATAGCCCCATGAAAAATAATGAATATTATAGTTACCTTAAGGCATCTTTATGTTATTGATTAAGTGTTACAGAATGCAACGTATTAACAACGAACCGTTGAATTTTCTAAGATAGCCAAATAATAACTTCTATTTAATTACAACAACGTAAACGTAATTAGCAAATCGTGTGCAACAATCCTAAACATAACATTATAATTCGATTAACTAAAATCATATCACTATAGTAAAAAAGTTGTAAAACCTTGATGACAAATTGCCTGCGCACTTGAGACTGCATTTATTTACAAGGAAATCATAGAACATTGAATTTAACAAACAACACGTTCTAATGAAACAAAAAAACACCGTACGGGTTCAAACAGTAATGGGATTATCGATCGGTGGAGGTAATTTTAACGGACATGAGGATGGAAGCCTTCGTCTACTTCACCTGTTATCAGAATTCTCCTGTCCACACCGACATTTTCAATAAATAATAAATATTGAGTTGCTTCGAAGTATGAAACAATGTTATACCTACGTTGCAACAGGAGAAAGTTCCGCTTCACTACAAAACACACGTTATTACCTTCTTTATTTATTACGTAAAATTTGTTGAATCTAAAACTACTGGTAAAGGAAGAAACTTCTATTATAAGTTATCGAACTTTGGCAACAACGATGAACACAACAAATCCACAATCGAGGAAAATAGAATTTCCTTCGATAGTAAATCTGTTTCCCGAAAACTAAAAATTTCCCATAAAGTAACTACGTCAAGTTTAACGCAATTTTCGTTAATAATTATTTGCCTCAGCTGTAGATCCCTCCGAGATCTTTTATTATACTTTATTGGACTATTATATAGATAAATTAATATTGCTAATACTAAATATTTAATTAGTTTATTAAAAAATGAATTAATAAAACTATTGTAACTGTTATTTAAATTTGGCTTTGGCATAAACTTTTTAAACGCAAACGAAAGTCTCAAAATTGTTTCATTCTCGACCGTTAAATGTCTATGTAATCTTTACGAAACTCTGTAATCTACTTATAAACCTATTTTGCTGCATAATTTCGTTATTACACCATAAACATTCCTATAAATATATAAACAAAGATTACTGTTTACAACGAAGTTCGATACAATAAAAAGATTAACATAAGATCGTACTTCAGCCAAAATTTTATGAAACCGGTTTTTAATCTCCAATAAAAAAAAACGACTTTTCCGAAGGAATTATGCAATGAAACAGTCAGCAAAAATCGCCGAAATCTCCAAAAAGAAAGTCATTATACACGATGAAAAATCGACAAGATCCTTATGCTCGTCTCCGGGTGTTTTGCCGTGAGTCGGACGGAGGTGTTAATAAATCGCGGCCCACACGAGACCGGGAACACGCATCCAACAAATCATGTACAAAAGACGACGAGCGTATTTTCTGCCGGCCCGTAAGTCCTTCGATTACGCGCATATTCAATCTCGTGATCCGACTAATCCTTCCCTCGTCGAGGCAAAAACACACACTCTGCCCCCACCCGCCGTCACAACCAGCCCGATCCACGCAACGCACTCGAATCGCGTCGAGGGAAGTGGCCTGTCGTCCCGCTCCCCGCGATCCCCGCCCATAGAGTACTCCAGTCGTTAATTATTTTCGGTCGCCTCTCGTCCGCCGATCCCTCCACGAGCTCACCACTGTACTCCGCCCATTAGTTGGGGGGTCACGGCCAACCGCTGCGCGGCGCGGTCGCCGCTATCACGTGGAGGGAGGAGCAAACGCGGCGGTGGCCATCGATTGGTCGTAGGCGGGGCTACGGGCACGATCCACGCGAGTCAGCAAGTCTGGGCTCGGTTTCGCCGGGCTGGAGCGTGAAAAGTGAGACGATGAGGAACGGGAGATGATGAGGGAGATGCAACGGAAGATGGGAGGACGAGGAATATCTCTCTCTCTCCCCCTCTCTCTCTCTCTCTCTCTCTCTCTCTCTCTCTCTCTCTCTCTCTCTCTCTCTCTCTCTCTCTCTCTCTCTCTCTCTCTCAGTCGCTCTTTCTAACTTGGAAAAGTACTGCACCGACCCAGCGAAACGGTAGCAACCACGCGCGAAATATTTTGATCGATCGTTCCTCGGCCCGAGTCGTTAACCGCTCCAACGCAGACGGAGCCGAATGCTGGGTCCAGGGTGATCCTCGACAAGGAAGGATTCTGGATATTTAGCCAGGAAGATACGAAGATGGTGGATTTGTGCGAGTGCTTGATATTTATCGTTTTGAGGATGATTAAAGATTTGTTCAAATAATGTTGAGTAAATTTTGGTAAAGTTAGTGTAAGTTAATGAAACGAAGTTTTTAGTAAAGTATTAAATTATGTCGTTTAAAGTATTTTAAAACCATGTTGGTAATTTCTTTTGTCTACACTTCGATTTTGATAGAATTACGTTTCTATCGACGGTGACCGAGACCGTCGTAACTCAAATTTTTATCGAAATTGTTACTCATTATTGTAATGTCAAAGTTACTAACTCTTACATTAAGGAACATCGAATAGTAATATGAGTTTCTTTTCACTTGTTCGTTCCTAATAAAAATCGCAATACTTTATAAATTAAACAATAAATCGATTGGTCATAAGAGTTGTTAGAATATCGAAAACTATTGGCTACGCATTACTATCATTGCTTTGTAATACTTTCTTCTAAATTAGTTTGTAAGTATAATGTTCAACATTGTTGCACGTATACGCTGTTCTTATTTTATAATTGACTTCTCGATTAATTCTAGCTAGTACAATACGTTACTTGAGCAAGCTTAGAGGTATTTTTATGCTCACGTGTCCTACTACGGTTAGAAAATGGAGTAGGTAGCTCCTATGCATGAAATATTTATAATAGATTAGATGCAATATTTCATATCTATTTCTCGTCGCTGCAATAAATATGCTAGCCAATATATTACGTAGTATTTTTCCACAACTTTTCCGATTACTTACAAGCACTGTAATTTATAGTTTATCGGGAACCGTCATTTAAATGAACGCGAAAACGGATAATTGCCATTTCACTGAAAACTGGTTTCGAATCGAATTACATTCTCGATCATACAGTGTTGCACGCATTTCCGCGAAAGAAACCTAATGGAAGTTTATACAGGCTGCCGCTCAACCGTTCATTTAAATGGAAACTACGATGGACATCGAAAGGAGAATGTATTATTATCGACTTTCTAGCAAATTCATTTCCAAATAAAATTTCAGACACGCACTATCATGTTCCTGCAATTATTCACTTTGTAGGCTACATCATTTTGCGAACCCTTATTATCGGACAGCAATTCTCCACTTTCCAGTACTACTTGTAAGATCATTTATAAAACCAACGGCCGTAACTTCTTGAAATTAATGAATAGTAAATTTGTGGGAATTGCTTCTTTATCTACGAAATCATTTGCATCGTTTTATTGATCGATCCATCATGATCGATCGCAGAACTAGTAATTGTGTTAGTTTCATATTTGAACATTAATATGACTACAAGTTACACAATAGTGCATTAATAATAACAATAATTACAACAACAATTGGTGTAACAGCATCCAAGGATACCACAACAACTACTTCAGATGGCCATCGCCTAAATTAGTGTAAAAACATTTTAATCCAGATATACTTATTAGTAGAACCACTAATAATTCGTAGGTAAAACTAAGTAAAAGAACAGTAATTTTAATATCAAATGCAACCGCAATAAACACAATTAAAATATGTAGATACTGTTACAAATCCAAAAATCAGAAATTCAATTCAGAGCATCTTTCCAAATTTCCTGAAAAACTAACCAATCTGCCTTGGCATTGAGCGACGCCCAAAAAACTTAAAAAAAAATGCGAAAATCGTTATATTCCTTAGCCCGTGATCGTATTCCTTGGAAACGAGAGCCTAACCAGGCGGCTTCACAAAAAGAGCCTGCACCGGCGAATTACGTTTCGTGCGATTTCAATATCGTTAAAAAGCCGGTTCCCATCCTGCAAACAATTTATCCACGCCGATCAGCCAGCCGACGTGATAATCCCGCCCTGCCGGTCCACTTAGGCTTCCACCTGCCCGGCTGTTTAGCATACGGCTACGATATGTGCCCCCATCACTGTAGTCCTCCCCAGTACAGCCTTCGATTGTGGCGATCATGGGCGCTCCTCGCCTCTCCGATCAATTTATTTTATTTCCGGTGCAGTCAAATTGATTTTTCTTCGCGGTGTCTTGTATCCTAATACTTTAGAAACACGTCTCTGTGTAATCTCAAGTCGACATTCATATTACTATCGAAGTTATCGACTTCTAAAGTTGAACGTTTCTTACTCGGAGCAACCTTGACTTCGCACCTTGTTAGAGAAATATATCTAGTAATTTACGTCGTAAATAACAGTTTTGTTTACAATTTTATTACATATTAAAGCGACGGAAAGATCAATTGTTTGTTTGTTTCAATCGTTGCCATTTGGAGCAAATACAGGTTCATTCGTTGAACCGAAATTCTAACATCTGGCAGATTTCAGTTCTCGAGAAAAGCCGAAAGACACTTTTCGTTGAGCACATCGATCGGTAGCGGTGTCCTAACTTCCGACCGTTTATCCGCGGATCTGCTCGGCCATCCGTCTTTTTGCCCTCGCTGCCAGCCAATTCGACGAATTCAATAACTCCGGTGTCCCGTACTTCTCGAGCAACGACCTTGCCCCTCCCCCGCGCCGTCGATTCCCAGCGGTGGAGCGCGGAGAGCGGCTCCGATTGGCCGACGGGCGTGGCCGGCACACCTTCATGCGTGGCCAAGAGACGCGGTCGGTTGGACGCGAAGCGCAACCCATGGACGCGGGTGTCACGCTCCAGAGAACCGGATCCCCGTTTCGCACCGGGGGATTATGCGACCGCGAAAATGCGAGTCGGACGTAGGGACCAGCCCCTAACTGCCGGACGATCCAACAAGCTAAGCGAGTTATCGTTTCTCGGTATTGATTCTGCCAATGCTGCACGATTTTCTCGATCATCAAAAGATCCACAGGGACTCTTGTTGCTTTCTGGGATGTTACGGTCAGGTTTATAGGGAATTTGTTATTCAGCCGGATATTGCAGATCTGTTGCCATGTGGACGATTGTTTGATCGTTAATGGGCTCACTGTCGCGGGAATTGTCTGTGTTTCGATAGGGATCTTAGATTTTGTTATTGTAAGCGATCTTGTTTGTTAGTAGCGATATTTTTTAGTTCGTATTGTCCGGTAGTTGGCTTTAGAAACTCAGGCTTCGATTTTATGAAAATCGTTTTTTATCGATTAATTTCGTTTTCTGGACGAAATCCATGAATTTTAATTAGTAGATAATTGTACTAGGATCAATAAGAACGAACATTTAGGATATCAAAGTTTAACAAGTATGAGGTGGAGTATATTTAAATATCTTCTTTCAAGTAAGCCCAGTAAATGAAACTTGAATTTGGAATTTGGACCTTGTGATTTTGAATTTTTTTAGAGATCAAAATGGATCTAATGTATAGTACGTTCTTTCAACTGTAATTTGTACTCTCAAACGTTGCAAAATGACAACAGAAACACGTTTGAAAATTAATTTCCAAATAATCCCATAAAAAAGCGATATTTTCCGTAACAGTGAGCAAGAGCTATTTATTTTTTCAACAAGTGTTCGAATTTCCGTTCAAACTATGGTTCTAAAATGCATTCTTTCAGTTTTAATTAGACCTGCAAAAGTACGTGAATTCCCACGAAATTGTTTAATCCTTTTCATTTACGCTCTCTTGCTAAACTGTTCGAATATCGAAATTTTTCAATTATTTCTAGTGATTTTGTTATTATTTTTTCAGGAAGTCTGTAGCTTCTTCAAGCGGACGCTTTCAGCTTCAATTTCAGATATATTAAATTAGAAATGACCCTCGCGACTGCTACTTAAAATTGGCTTAAATTTTACCATTAAAATAGAGCCATCTTTCTCTGAGTTAGTGATCGGCATTTATTAATTTTTGGACATAATACCGAATTTTTCTTCAGTTTTATGACTTGAAGACGTATAATATTTGTTCGCATTTATAAGTTACACTTAATCGGTTATAAACAATTTTACATTTCATGTTCCATTATCAAATATCAGAGCAAATGATTCGTGCTACTTTTTCCATAAATGAACCAGAACATAATTAATTAACGTAACAGTTAAACAATTGTCGTTTGTTTTTGCATATGCTGTCGATGCTGTAGATTCTTCTGAACAGTTCTGTCCTATCGGTTTACTCTTTGGTTGCCTAATTTTGTTACAATTAATGTTTTTAGTCAAACTTGTCTTCTGCACATGTGGCGCCCCTGTTGGAGAGAAAGTGAAACTCAATTCGATATCCGTCCAGCGCCAATTGGTACAATAGCAAGACGTTCAAACTGTTAGTCAAAATCGACTGTTAGTAATTTGCCTAACAGTTTGAGCTTTTTATCACTGCTACATTTGGCACTGTACGAAATTTCGCTTTCTCTCTAACAGCCAGCACCACATATAAAAGAGGTCGGGTCTCCTAAACACATTAATTATGGCAGAAATAGTACATAAAAAATTAAACCAAAGGCACGAAATTGTTCAGAAGAATCTGCTGCATTGACATCGTTTAAGAAAACTAAATGATAACAACGCGAAATCTAATTGTTTAGTTAGACAAACTTGAAAGATCAATTATTTATGTGCCACAATGTTGTTACTGCATTTTTTTATATGCTATTGACACAGTAAATTCTTCTGAACAATTCCGTATCCTTGTTTTTAGGTGACCCCAACCTGTGCATATGTAGCGTCTCTGTTGGAAAGAGAATGCAATAGTGCAATAATAAAACGCTTAAACTGTTAGCCAAATTACCGATAGTTCATTTTGGCTAACAATTTGAGAGTTTTGCCACTGGAACAATTGGCGTTGCACGAATGTAGAACCCAGTTTCATTGTTTTTTCAATAGAGGCGCCACATATGCAAAAAAACAGAACGCCCAAAAACATTAATTACGGTATAATCAAGCATCCAAAAAGTAAACTGAAAGAACGGAACTGTTAAAAAGCCCAATTTAGATATAAGAAAACGTGAATTTGTATCATAATCTTATAAAGGAATTAAAAATTGTTAATTGCTCATTCTTTATTCTTCGGATTACTATTATAGGGGGGACATGAAGTGAATGCTTCCATTTTATGTTATATTTGTTAATATGTGACATAAAGTTTAACATGTTTCATGTATTGGATCATATTCAATAAAAAATAATAAAGCATTTTTAGGTGAACACTAAACAACATTAAGATCTATGTTTATTAATATGTTTTATTGAAAGAACTATGATGAAGGCATCATAATTGATAAACCAAAATGATATACTGGAAAATAGGAGGGGGCCATCGGGGAGCTGTAAAATGCAGTTAGGCGAGTACTGATTCCGCTGAACAAAACTGCAGCGACGCAAACGTTTGTACAAAAACTATGACTAATTTAGTACAAATATGAATACAAACGTATATTCATATCTATATCTGTATTTATATAATATTTATGTATGTATAATATGTATACACCACGTAGAAGCAATGCCTTTAGGAATTTTGAGACAGCTGCCGAAAATCCAGCCAGTAATTGAATTGTTTTTGTTACCTTATAGTTTGTTATTGACTGTTCGTATAAAAAAGGCAGTAAGTGAATCGAAAACAGTGGAAAATTACAAGTTTTTCCAATTAGAGGGAATCGTGCTACAAACAGCCTTAAGCTTCTTATATGTAACTTTTATTAAACGATCAAACGTATTGTTTTAAATAAATAATTTTTCTTAACAATAAAGTTATTTACGTGATTTTCGCACGTAATTTACTAAAAACAATACGATCGATGCTTTAATAAAAGTATTAGTCATATTTTTTTCAGTGAACACATTGAAATCAGTATGAACTATATTATCAGTCGTAATTATGCGCGTTTAATGCTTTTGTGTGTTCCTTGCATAGGCTTACTTTATAAAATCCTCAGAATTTCGAATGTTCACGCTTATTTTGGTCGCTTTGCGACGACATGAAGCTACAGTATAAAAAATCGGCATTGTGCGTTCCCTCCTGCTGTGTTTATCAATTAATTTTTGAAAAAAGAGAAATATTGTTAGTCGATCACATGGCGTTTCGTATAAAACGTTTTTCATTTTCTGCTAATATTTTATTAATTATCTACATCCCGTTAGTTGATCGCATCAGTAATGCTCTATTTGAATAATCCATTCGTCATGATTTTTTAAAATTTTACTGTTAATTATTTTTGTATAAAATACATAGTACCCCAAACGTGACCGAATGATTCGCACACTTTCATTTCGAATAGTTGCTTAACCTTTTCTTTTTTTTAACGTACTCGTGTTTTGCACCCAATTCGTCATAATCTTAACATTAACAACACTCTTCATCATTTGTTTGTCTAAAACTTAAAGTAACCATTTATTATAAATATAAAAAGACTTTTACAATTAGTCAGCGTTTCTTTTCTCAAGGATTCGACAATTTTCTGTATTCAAAGATACGAATTAAAGTGTATCAAATAACGTAACTTAATATCCTTAAAACTAACTAGGTGCAAAAGCTTCTCCGATATTCAATGAAATGTTTCAAGCATTCTTCGTTCGTTAAATCGAACGTTATAAAGCTTCCTGTATATGTATAAAAAATTTGCGCTGCCTTTCGTCAATTATCCGTGATTTAAACGAACGACTTACGCGTAATAAAGTAGCGATATGCAATAATAATCGAAAGTAAAAGAGATATGAAAGAAGATCCATAAACTTGCAGCACCGCAGAACATTCTCCCTAAGTACACTGCTTAAACTGATATATAATATATATATATATACACCAGACCGGGTATATATACATATATACCTACTATATACCTATAATAGTTAACAAGTCTGCGAGCCGCAATAACGCGGCCCTGATGTTTAAATTGATTAACCTAAGTTGTTTTAAGTTTATTTCAAAATCTTGTATATATTCTACCACATGTTCTTTTTTTCTCGTTATAATATAGCATAATTGGATTCGAATATAATTAACGACCCATGATTTATGATTAAGAATAAAACATCAGAGGAATGATAATATAATCGCGTTCACTGCAATTCATTTGTCTGTTTCTTTTTTCATGGTGTTGTAACTATGAAACTGATTCGTACGGAGACAATAACAAGATCGTACTACTTAATCGAATGTAAAACATATAGTCGTTATTAATGTCCCTCTGAAAAACTCTATATACATTTATATAGGAGTATTCTATAATGCATATACAAAAAATAAAACATTTCGACTACACACGAACAAACGTTTTTATCATTTTGCGAATTATGTTATAAATATCGTCGACACACTAACAACAAAACGCAATATAACTAAGAAGCAATTTCACGAAAAACAATAAATACTGTGTACACATTTTCAAAACGTTTTGGAACGCCAAAATTGATTTCTGGTATTCAGAGTCAGTTTCTTTTCTTTCGAATATCGTCATATATAAATGTATATACGCAACATACGTATGGATGCGCGTGCATATACACAAACTGTTATATAATAGTTTGTACGCATAAAATTTGACGCACAAGTCTCGGTACATATCAGCATCATACTTGGAGTTAAGGGAATAGGGAGAGGGGGGCACCTGAACACTTTGTATCGACAACATTCCACTACTATGATTAATTTGATTTCACGTATGCGGAAACTAGCGAATATTCCGCACGATTTCTGTGCACCATATAACAATAGTGAGTTACATACATCACTATATTAGTACGGATAATAAATATAAAATGTTAATTGGCTGCATTAAACTGTATTTATCTTAAAATTCAATTGGCAGTCGAAATGTCTATGTTGCTTCGGTCTCAGTCTTACCAGAGAACCTTTCTCGAAGTTCAAATAATGGAAGATGTGAATTTCTTTCTTTCCCATATTTTTACTTTTGTTTCATTTTCGTTTGTATAAACTATCATACACTCTTATAGAAATTGTACCACAATATAGGCGAAGTTATATAATTATGCTCCGTTATCAAAAACAACACGACTCAGTAATATTCTTCATTGACAGTATTGGAAGAATTACGTTTATTTTGGAAAAGGGGATACGGAATTTGACTCCTCTGTATCGTACTAATCTCAAAATGTCTAACAGTCCAACAGTTATGAAGGTCCCAATCTAACATGCTATCGTTTTAGCAAAGGACGGAAGTGGAAAAGGAAATATACTAGCTGGAATGTATACATGTTTCATAGTTAATGAAATTTCCAGAGAAATATCAGTCTTTGTGCTGTGTAAGTGTAGTGTAAATCTTAGTATATGGAACTAAGCTACCTTTATGTTTCTCGTAGTTATTTTTTTCTCGTTAAGGCATAAGTATCATACTCATACTTATTCGTTAAACATTATTCCATATAGGTGCATTCTCTTCCATGCAATGATTTGTCGTTGAATTACAGGAAAATCAATTGCCAAAACCTGTCGTGTGGTCGCCGATACTAACAGGGTCTATGAAGTTCAAACAAAATACATGAGAAGAATTTAAAAGCAATACACAATGCAATATAAGTACACGAAGCAAAGAAATCACAAAGATCGTTTAACGTTTAAGTCTCTGGAAACTTCATGAGAAAGTTCGCAATACGTTCATAGAAAAATAAGAAGCTTTGCTCTATATAAAATAATATAAAGAAAATAAGAGAATAAAATGAAGGAATCGATAAAATGAATCAATAATTATCAACGGCGTGGAAGAACACAATCCACTACATTAACTCATACAATGATAACAGGATTATTAGTTTCTGTGTAGTGTAACGTGTGTTGTAGGTTAATGCAATGAAATGTAGCTAGTGTTTTGTCCAGCGCCGGGTGTTCGCGTATTTTAATAATAGATCGTTTGCAAAGTTTCAAGATCTCAAAATGCATTTCTATTCGAATGTTGTTGAACGCAAACAACAATGTCTGCCCATTAACTATTATATACGCCATACTGTGAGAGAAATATAGGTTCGCAGCAGAAGCTGTGTGTTCCTCGTAGTAACGTTGATCAGAACGTAATCGAAAGAAGACGAGACGACGGAGACAATGCTGATTACGAGTTCAGGCCCTGGCGTTTCTCTTCCTCGAGCATGGCATCAAGTTCGTCAGTGAGATTTGCAAGCATGTTGCCGATATCGTTCAACACGTCCGCCGGTTCTGTGCTACTAGAATGATGACTGATCATGTGGCTCTGGATGTTATTGCTGGAGTTGTTGCTCGCATACTCCTGGACTCGTGCGGACCTCTGTTTTATTGTCCCGGCATTCTCGTTTGCGAACGGAAGTGAATCCGATTCTGTGCTGGAGCTTGACTGCAATAAATTCAACATCTACAATTAAAATATAGCGTTTTTTATTACCAACCTACGACTCTATATTTTAAGAAGAGTTAGAATTATTTAAAGTTTTTGCTGCTATTGTTTTAAAAATTGTTTGCTTACCAAAATACTTGCACTCTAATCATGTTTCCCTTTTTTTATCTATTACTGACAATAAGACAAATGTTTACGGTATTCTTCATGAATGTACTTTAAGTACCTTAAAGCTGGCGTCAGAACCATTACGATGTTGCAAAGCAAGAGTAGCTATTAATTCGTGTTCCTCGTTCACGTTAGCACTGACACTTCCCCAAGAACGAGACATAGAAGAAGGCGGCCGATTCATCTGTGGCGGTGTTGAGGGTGCTGCTGCAGGCGCTGGTGGCGGTGGTGAAGGATGATGAAGCAAATGGTGATGTTGATGATGATGCATATGATGATCCTCGCAGGATGCAGTTGGTACTGGTCCGCTGCAATCTATCACAACGTCCCCGACCGCCGGTCCCCCAACACTGACGACAGAGGAACTGTTTTCTCTAGAACTCTGACGCCTTGGGGGAGACGGGGGACAGCGTTTTGGAAGATGCGGACTGCTCTCGAGTCCGTACGTTAATTGGTACTTGTTGTCGAAGTCTCGTGGCAGTGATTTGAATTGTCCCGGCGTTGCAGCGACCTGCAAACGAATCACAAAATGATAAAAACGCTATTAACGTCAACTCTGTTTTCTATGAATGACGAATCATACACGGGTTCAGTTGTTGTATAACTGACGTTTCAGAAAATATCTTTGCCTTACTGCATCGAACTCACCACTTCCTAAATTGCACACTGCTATTATTACCTTGGCTACGGGTCTCGGACGAACAAGGCAATGTCTTGGACGTGGAAGCGTACCACCGCCGGCTTCGACGATCGAATTGTCATTTGTAGGAGTCAGATCACCATCCTCGAAGCTACGTGGACGCCATTCGATAGGCTGCGGGTGCACAGAAGGCGCTGGCGATGGAGGATACCCTAGGGGTGCGTCCTCTAAGCTTTCCAAAGACTTTCCTCGCGAACCGGTTCGACCAACCATGTTGTAATCGGTTGGCAGAGCAGCATACATACTCCTCCATGCAGTGCCGGACGTTGTGTCGCTTCCACCTCTTTGGAAAGACCTCAGGACTGGCGACGAACAATCTTCATCCGGGGATGGTAGATCTGGACCTGCCCGTTGAATAACTACGTCCTGAAAATGCGATTAAATTGACCAATTGATGAACAAGTATAATACAGAATTTAATTTTATAAATTATTGTTAAGCGTGTACTACAATTTGCTAATACTGCAAACAGTCTATGTTAAAGTAATCTATGAATATTTAATGAAGCTAGAATTCATAGTTTAATAATTATCCAAATGGCAAATAGAAGGTAGATTATCAATAAAATTCAATTAAAGTACCTGTGTTTGACCAGGATGAGGCGGTAACCGGGCAAGATCAAGCGGCTGTATACGTTTACCGGCGCGAATATCTTTGACTCTCTTAATAGCTAACAATAACTTCTTTTGATGGCCCAGTCGCACAATACCAATGTCCTCGAGATCCTCCCAAGTGAGAGTCGTTACATCTTCAACCGAGCGCATACCCTGTTGATGTAGAGCGCCAAGATATTCCTCAAGTCGTAGAAGTCTAAGCCACTCCTCCAAAGAGCCAGGAATGTGCTCTGGCAAGCCGTCCCCAACGTTTAAATTATCTATTTCTGCCTTCAATCGCTTTCTGTGATTGGGTTTTTTAATTCCTGTAAGCATAGAGAAGTTATTAATCTATGTACCACAAATATCAAGTAGAAATTCGGTAATTTGGTATTGTCAATAGATGACTGCAGAAAATATATTAATCTTTTTATGTGGATGAAAGATTGATGATTCAGAGATTATGCAATAAATGACACGGTTAGATAACAGAAGGATGACATATTCGTCCCTGGTATCTGTTTTGAATTTTTTAATTAAGCCAGATGGCTAATAAAAAAAAAACAGTGACTGCTACCAAATGATCTGTGGCATGGGCGAGATATTAGTGTCGTGCACGTCAGCAGATTCAGATAAAGCTAGCTGCACCGACGGCGAAACAATAAAATCATGTTCCAAAAAGGTTCTATGGCTTGCATCCAAAAGTACTATGCTCGACAACGGAGGACACGAAAGCCTCGGATATCTCATATCTGTCCTGTATGTCCAATAATTCCGACCATTCCAGGCGCAGTCCCGGCAAGCACAAGTGACAAGAAGCGGCAGACACAGATGCAGACCTACTGTGTATAATCAATGACATGAAAATCTGCCGCTCGAGGGGAGCACGTCTCCTCATCCTTCTCTGGTGCTCGTGTAATGCACCTTCCAGCCTCCAGCTAAGAGACAGCTAGAGACGTGTTGAGAAGAAGAAAGGGGAGTTATACACCCTTCAAGTGGCAGACTTTCGTGTCACTGTTCGTACCTTTCCGAGAGGAAAGGTTGTCCGTATTACCTCGCCGGTGGAATATGTAAATATAACCGCGGTTTTGATCGTGGAAATACACTTTTGATCAAGCCCCATGCTAACAGGTGAATAACATTCACTTTAGAAAATTATCCTACAATGGCAATGGCACTAATACCGCGTTCTCAATTATTTAAATTATTAATTCAATCATTGTGAAGTGAAATCAATCAGTTATGATTAATGCTAATCTTGTGTACAATTTTTAAAATTATGGAACACTCTGTCAATCTCTGTTTCTCTGTCAATTCTAATACAATCTTTTTAATATAAGCTAAGATGAGTTAGACAGAACGTATGAAATATAACCGCTTTTCTGTTAAGTCTCCTACATTAGGTAATTTCTCTCTACCTATAGCTGTTAAGTCCTCCGGCGTCATACGAGTGATAGTAGCAAGATCATAACCAGCTGAAGCAAACAAAGGAAAATATTCCTCGAATTGAAGTTCAGTCAGCCAAGCATGAACGACGTCAAGATCCGCCGGTCTGTCGGGATGGCTGCCGAGCGAGCTTATGGAACATCTGGGAGACGAAGCAAGAGCACCGGGTCCTCTGGGACCCAGGTGATATCCGGAGGCTCTGCCGGAATCCAGTGAAGCTGTAGAATGCCTGGAACCGGAACCTGATCCTGAACTGCCTGGACTGTCTCTTCCGGGGCTCTGAGTCATGTCGATTCCTACAATGAACAATATTGTTAGCGGAATAATGTTGCTATTACCCTATATCACACAAATTTTAGTATTATAGTGTGCTGTGGGGCTCTGAACATTTATTATGCAGAAACTTAAAACTACATAGATATCCTTAAATTAATTATCGAGAGCTTTACAACTGAAAAACAAAAGAATATTTTTTATTAATGCAGTATGATGATTTGATGTAGCTATACAAACCAGATTCTCAAAAGCTCTGCTCTCAATAAAATCAATACTCGATAGTATATCTATGTAGTTATCACGAATATGTTGAAAAATAAAAATCGTTCCAGAATGAGTCTCACTACCATACTCTGAACTTTCGTGTCTGAAGAATCATATAATTTGTTTTCTTTTTGTATCATACATATGTAATGGTTTCATGTTACATATAACAATCAAGTGTTCACAAGATCAAGGTGATTCTTTCAAAATCAAGCATTCGGCATTTTTTAAATTCAGCTTAAAATTGTTACCAAATGTCCGATTCAGTATTACAGTGTGCCGTAAGTTCATGTAATGTTTTCAGGATCATCGTTTAGCTAGATTTTCTAGAAAATGGATTACGGCGAAGCACCTTGGTCCTCGGCATGAGCGTATTTCCCGACGACCGGCGGGAAAGCGAATCCAGGATGAGTGAAAATCGGCCCGGGACTCTTTCCAGAGGGCATCCCGTACGAACCATCGTCCGTTGTTCCTCCAGGACCACTTCCGGGCAGGAAACAGCTATCCTCGCTGCTCGCATAACCAGCGGAACCAAAAGAGGAGCCGGAATGTCGAAACACGTCGGGTACAGCCGGCGGTGCCACTTTCTTCGCCTGTGTCACTGCTTTGGACGGCCGGTTCATGCCGCCAACTGCAAACAAATGATAATATCCTCTTTATTATTCAATCACTTATGCGACTGTTTTTGTTATTATTATTATTATCATCGGCGCAACCGGGCTGCTTAGGCCGCGTTTACCCTCTCGCATCCGAGTTAACTCGAACAAGCCGTGAACAGTTTTAATACGATAAGTAATATGCAGAACGATAAGTGACAATAATAATATAGACTGTCATAGGTATATCGGGTGTCTCGTTCCAACCTCTACCAATTGGTAATAGCGCAGATATTTGAAGCAGTTTTTAGATGTGTATCATTTAATGCAAAAACTGTTTTGAATAGGTGGATATACATATAATAGAGATCATATAAAAATCAACTGTATTCTTTTAAATTGCATCTTCAGATTGTTCAATATTAATTTAGGAGATATTTTCGTGTAACTATAGAGCATTATAACAAGTTAAAATTAAAGTGTTTTCTTTGGAATGCGGAGACCAAGTCTACTGTGGCCCAGAGTTTAAGAATTGTTATTTAATGAATTAATTAATGTTCCATTAGAAGCAATGAAAAGCCTAGATCGTCTAGATCCTGAAAGAAAAATTGTCTCGTTCTAAAACAATGTGTACGAATTCTTTTAGATCTAAAAATGAGAAAATGTTTTTAAACAAACAAGTGCTAAATAATTGTCTAATGCTTTCTATGAGTTTGTAGGATCAAACGTTGATGAATGGGGATTAGAAGAGCGTTTAACTGACAAGATAGTGGGAGTCGTTTGATCATACAGGCCCTATTGAATTGCTTCCTACTTTAACTGCATTAATGGAACTAACTTGCCGCTCACGTTGTAGTAACAGCTTATTTATTTATTAACTTAGTACTTATTCAATATTGTGTCGCATTCCTCTTGAAATTAGAGCGCAAAGGAAACAAACATTTTCTAACAACTTGATCACTAATTACAAAAACAGATAAGAATGCAAAACCAGAAGTGCAATCGAGTCTTAACGAAATCTGTGTCCTACATAACTATTTACAGTCTAATTCAAAATACACTTAGCATTTACATTTTGGGAAACTTTGAGAACCAAAATGGCCGACTTTGCCTCTCTCGTTAGAGAAAAAGTTTCCTTAAATCAAATCTCCACAAATTTACACAAAACGATTATTTTTGTATACAAAAAATTGGTATAGAAAAAATTTCTTCGCGTCCGTCAACAATTGTTGAACTACGCCACAAACTTTTTATGGGAACAATTTGTTGCTATCGTCGGAAACAGATTGCAAAGCTAACAACAAATTGGAACGAAAATCAAATGACCCTTAAGTTTATTTTTTTAGGTAGGAAGGTGATCACAGTTCCACCACGATCTTCTATCTTTGGTGCACTTGTCTTCGGTTCGTGCTTAACGCTTCGCATAATCTTGCGCATATGGCGTTGCTCTATTTCTGGAAGACAAGACGTTTCCGGTTTTGAAGAGATCCACCCTTCAACGATTTAGAGAGTACTTAATGTTTCTAACATTAGCACTATTTTATAGTTCTACGTTCTGCTATTCATAGTCCTTCTCAAAATCACAAACGTCTGTAGCAAATAATAAGTTAAATAAATAATAATACTGCTTGTACAATATATCAATAATGATCCTATCGCGGCAATCGAGATAATGAGGGCTCTGATACATTAATTATACATTAATGATGCTATATGCTCACGGAAATATGTCAATAATAAACAAATACTAATAAATATTTATACAAACATAGTAATTAATAAATAATAATAAATACCTGCAACTATAATAATGGATATATAAATATAAATAGATATGACCTTATTAATAACAAATAAATAAAACTTAATATTGATACGGCCATATTAGTAATAAATAATTACAACAAAATACTGGTACGACCATATAAACAATTCGCAGCGAATTAACGATAACAACGTGCAATGCATTGGTAAACTGATGCATTAAGAAAAATATCCACTATTCAACTAAGAGACTGCGACGAAAAATATAATTATGGAGGTCCGGCGACCTTGGGCAAAAAATGCCAGCAGGGAGCCCAGTGCCACACGAATTTCTGTTTGCGCACCCACGATACTTACTACAAAGGGCACCGTTTCATTAACTGAGGCCGAGTGACCAACAGAACTGCGCACGCGCTCCCGTTATTAATCAGGCCATTAGCGCGACGTCGATTAACGACTATAGTGCGTCCGAGTGGACCGTTCTTTGCGTCGCGGCAATGGAATCACCATAAAGGCAGGGGACATAAACTATTTCTCCACGGATCGCACGAAGATTCTTTCACGGACCGATGAAAGACCGGGGCAATTAGACGGCAATTCAGCCCGTCTAAACCTTCCAGAGTAAGAGACCTTGGCCAAAGAGGGTAGTTTCGTCGCAGAGCGGGGTATTGTACAGGGTTTTATTGTTATGGATTTTCGTCGGAGCCAGTCGATATTGTAAAAATAATAGTGACCGTAATCCCGGGGGAGAGCTAATGAGCATCGTTAACAAGTGCGATGCGCTAATTTCGAGGGGCAGGTTGGATTTTGCGAAAATCGTTATTATTCTCGTCAGCGGCAGAGAATCTTCGTTTATGCGAATAATTTTAGAATCTGCGAGAGCTGATAATGTCTTTACTTTGTAAGCGTGTCTGGGATGTGTGGGGATTAATATATTTACTTTTATGATCGGCGTTATGAAAGTAATACTGCAAGTTGATAGGGATGGCCACCTCTTTAACGAGAACGGAATGAAAATTGGCTGAATGCTATAAAATGTGAAAACAAAAAAGGAAATGAATTGTTTGCAGCTTCAAGTAATGTTTATATAACCATTTTTAATGGGGTGGCTCCGTCGCTTACAAAGTTGTCGGTGTAATTTGTTATAGATAATAACGATAAAAATAACTATTAAAATTGTTACGGATTTTCAAGATTCGTAATCGACATCGTGCAGCTATTTATGACTACAATTTCGAAGAAAATTAATTAGCTACATCATTATCTGTTAACCGTCGATTTCGTTTAATTAACCATTTCCTATAGAAAAATTCCTACAAGTAGTGCAATATACGTACTTTCAAACTAGATCATTTAAAAAAAAAAGCTTCACACGGTATTCAAAAAATGCCCAAAAATCACCGTTTTCAGGTTACAAGTGGTAGCTATATCTTGAAAGATTGAATTATATATACAGGGTGGTTTACTGAACGACCCCACAAAATTCCTATAAGTGGTACAGTATACATACTTTTAAACTGGGTTGTTGTTTATGCAAAAGTACTTTTTCCAGAAAAAAATCCCCAAAACGGCACTTTTCAATTTGTTAATATCGAGAGTGTGATCTCTACTACGCAGTCCTGGCTGCAATTGTTGTGAACCAACGGAGCTGAAACCCGATAGGGACACGCAGTTTCATCAAAATCCGTACGTGACATATCGCCAGACGTTGCCAGAGGTCTTCAAGTTTGCGAAAAGGAATGCTCCGACGCAGCTAGCTTCGCCGATACTTAACACGGCTCCGATCCGCCGGAACGCGGATGTAACTTTGTGAAACGTTCATGCGGAAAACGGAGAATGCAAATACGTGTGATAGCACACAATACCGTAGATGACTATTGATCGACGGTTAAGTTATTCGAGTGAATCAGAAACGGGTCTGCGAGTTCGTGCGATCTTGTATTGCCTTGAGCATTTGCAACATTGCGAGGAAAAATCGCATTGGATTGTGGCCGACGCGAATAACCGTCGACGTAGCGCCTAGCAATGCGTTATTTTATCTTCCCTGGTAATCACTGAGTCTTCTCGAATGATTAAATTGTGTTTTTTATACATACTTTATAGAGAATTTTCTTTTAATATCTTTCAACTTCGTTAGCGGTTCTTGTTCGACTTTGGGTGCGATTTTTCGGATGCCATTTAAGATATTGTGTGAAAGTAAGATGGGTTCCCGTAAACAGTAGTTTTCTTTACTTTCCAGATTTTCATCAAAATTTTAGATGAATTCTTATGGGTAAGAAAATCTAATTCATTTAACAGCACAATTGGATATGATAAATATGTGTACAGTGTAAATTTTTTTTCTTGACAATAATTTTGAGAAATATACAAAAGGGATAATTTGTAGCTACAAGCTAGGAGATGTTGTTGTTAACTGAATGTAACAGGAGACGAGACAATCACCCAAAAAATCACTTTCTTCTACCTTTAATAATTTTTATTTCTTCAACATATCTTGTACAATAATCTAGAAACACAAGTGCAAACTTAGAAGTTGTTGGGTCCGCATCAAAATGTCTGTATTAAAAAATTATTTTTTCCTAAATTTAAAAATGCAACAAAAATTTGACGAAATTATATCATAAGTAAATCATAAGTAATAACCGAGGAACAATTCAATTGAACACCAAAATTGAGTCTGTAATACTAGTAAAATTCATTGATATTTATTTGATTTTGCACGAAGAAGCCCCATGTGTTCTGTGACTTATGGACGACAGAATATGTACTTCGCACTCTTCGTACATATCGATTCCTTTCTCCGCTTCTTCACTCCCTTCAATCTTTGTTCCCGTGTTTCCTTCTTTCTAACTCTCGTTCTTCTGCTTCTTCCTCTTCTGTCTCCCGACTTTAACCCTCTTGAGGGGACTAACTACTGTGACGGCTTCTAAAGATCGATTTCTATGCATTTTCTCACAACTGTACATACTTAAAACAGAATCCTAAGACATTATACTCAAATTTAAAATATTAATTACTATGACATTATCTTTCTTCTTTGAGACTACATTTTTGTAACTGACCATATAGTAATCACTTTAATTAATAATTTTAAGGAACAGAAGAATGTTTTTATATTATTTGAAAATTGCTTGACCCGCCTGCACGGATTAAAATTCTTTTGTTCATTCGTTCTGTTTTAAAAAATTCACAAAATTTGTATTACTTATTCATCGCCAAGATTTAAAGATCTTTTAGTAGCAGCTGACTGATTTTGCAAAGAAAAAATATATTTTATATCACCTAAAGATCGCTTATTCTGCCTACGAAGTTTAAAATCCGCATGTTTACTAGTCTGATTTTTAAAGCTCTTATTATTTATTTATCGACAAGGTCCAAAGACTCAATAATGACAGCCACCCTAACCGCCATTTCTGCAAAGGAAAATCATTTCGATACAGATCAAAGATTGCCAAATCCAGCTACAAAGTTTGAAATTGATCAGTTTATTACTTTCATTTCGAAAAATGCCCAAAGATCGTATTATTTATTTATCATCGAGATGCAAAGAACCCATAATAACAGGTATCCCGATCGGCATTTCGCAAAGAGAAAATATCCTCGAGTTCTCCGGGGATCGCTAAATCCGGCCACAAAGTTTCAAATTGATATGTTTACTGGTTCCGTTTGCAAAAATTCCCAAAAGTCGCGTTATTTTTCGGCATCGTCAAGGTAGGAAGAGAGCTAACCGGCACTCTAATCCTCCGGCTGCGCTCTACGCCCCCATCGGTCCTTTATCCTGTATCATTCGTGCTGCGTGCGTGTATCGAATGTTCCTGCGTCCCTTCTTCGTCCCCACACGGCTCACATTTCTCCTCTTCTTCGTCCAACCAGTATTTATGTACCTCCTCTTCGTACCCACACCTTTTACTTGCCAGCGAACTGCGGCTCTCCCATCTTTTTCAGATATAATACAAGCGTTCCTGTTAGCGGTACGTTTCGGTGGACACTGTTCCAAACGAGCGGGCTGTCCAATCTCACCGGCAGCAATTTTTATGATCGATCGTAACAGTCATTAACACCTGAACGAAGCACAGAGACATTTCTGCGACTAATAAACCTGAACGTGAACGTTTTATCTCGCTTTCCACGATCCCTCGTCAATTGAAAACATTATAGTATTAAGCTTCACTCTTATTTCATGCAAGCCTAATTTTCTTCAAATTTTTAATCAAAATATATTTCTGGCTGTGCACGTTTTCTCCCTGAATTGATGAGAACAAATCTATACAGCCGGATATAATTTCGATTTAAAATAATTTTAATTACGTATTAAAATTACGAAACGAAGAGAAAATTTTCGATAAAAAATCAAAATATTTTGACTAGTTTTTTGCTGACTGAAACAACTTATCATTCGAATATTCTATGTTGAATTCTTTACTTATTTAACACAATGTGAACTGTTATGTGTGCCGTTTATTTAAACCATAAAAGTCTCGACCATTTAAAGGATACCTTCTTAGGTATAGGGTTCGGTTATCGGAGGGTTCGTGAGACCGGGTATTATCAATTGAGAAAATTGGCACCGAAAATTTCGAAACGATCAGCATTTATTGGCACTTTAGGCTCGTTAGACACCGACAGGAGACGCGAAGAATTCGAAACAGAGTGTTCAGCTGCTGCTAACCGTTCGTACGATGCGATCGTATTATACGAGCGCTGTTAATGGTGATTGGCAGAGGCAACGCTGAACGGTGCTGCGACAGGCAATCGTATGGGCGAGCGTTTGCTGACGTAACGGTGTCGCTGCAAGATGATGATACAGCGAACGGACACAAAGGACACCGGGGCTCGCGCGAGGCGTGTAGCGTCTTCTTATGCTGGCTAGATAACTGTCCTGGAGCCCAGCTGAGTCTACAGTGCATGGCCAATGGGCGCTCTTTGACCTAGGAGCGCGTCCGGACTGCCCTCTGGGGCAGATGACCTCGCGAAAAGAGATTTTACACTTTGCAAGTTTAATTTTGGCAGAAGAAACTGTGTTAGGATTGACAATTCTACTGGTGTAGGAGCACTTCTCCTGGGGGTTGTCTATACGTTCATCTTATATATGATATAAGATATACGATATCTTTCGTTCCCAGCTTGGGAACGAAAGTGAACCACTTGTGACAAGGAGATACGATTATTCCAGCCTCGCGATTCGTTTTTATAGTTGTTGGCAATCGGCAATTGTAAAAAACGAGCCACGAGGCTCGAATAATCGTATCTTCTCTTCCCAAGTTGTCCACTTCTGTTTACAAGTTGAGGGACTATGTGAAAGAGATTATTGTATTACTCCTAGGGGTAAATTGGTTAAGGTACGAGGGGTTCGTCTACTTTGAGAATCGAATATTTAGTTGATGATCTGGCTGGAGCAAGAGTCGCGCTTTTTTTAAGCAGTCTAGATTACCCTCTGAGACACGTGGTCCAGATAAAAGGAGGTTGATTACTTTGGAAAGTCAACATTAAAATCAAAGACAGTGTTGAAATTTTCAATTTTACTGGAGGAAAAGCAATGCTTCTGGAAGCACTCCAGATGGGCATCCGGGGAAAACTGGAATCAGGTAAGAGGAGATTGTCTACTTTGGGAATTAAGAATTGAAACGACGGTATTGAGGTTGTCAATTTTGCTGGAACGAGGGCAATTCTTCTGGAAACAGTCCAGACGGCCCTCTAGGGACACATGGATTCTGATAAGAGGTCGCCTACTTTGAGAAGTCAACACTGGAATCAAAGACAACGTTGAGATTACTAATTTTATTGGAACAAGGACAATGCTTCTAGAAGTAATATAGATAAGAGATTCTTCATTTGGAAATTAAAAATTGAAACAAAAGAAAATGTTGGAATCTTTCATTTCAGTGAGACAAGTGCAGTGCTTTTGGAAGTAATTTAAATTGCCTTCTGCGGCATATGGTTCAAATAAAAGACGACTGTTCACTTTCGGGATTAAGAATTGAAACAAAAGACAATGTCGGGGCTGTCAAGTTTACTGGAATTAGGGCATTGCTTGTGGAAGCAATGTAGATTGCTTTTTCAGAAGCCAGTGGCTTCAAGAATATAGAGACTGTCCACTTTAGAAATGCAATATTGTTGAGAACGAATTATACTATTATTCCTTATAATCGTCATGAGGCAAAGACATAGTTCGTGAGAACACTTCAAAATGGTTCCAGGGACAAATGACTTCAGAAGAAGAAACTTCATGGATTTTCAACATTGACAGGCACAAAAGAGTTTATTATTGTTTTTAACTTTAATAAAGCCAGCTCCTTGATGCAATTCTGTGGCAAATGAGACAAATGGCTTCAAGAAAATAAGGACTGTTTAGTTTAGAAATTCAATATTGATGAGGATCAATAATGCTATTATTTCTTGTGACATTCACGAGGTCACGACGGCGTACCTTCACCGGGAAAAGGATTAAGTAAAAAAAGGACTTCAGTAGAAAAAGAAGACTTAATGAATTTTTAACGGAGGTGCAGAAACGTTTACAATTGTTCGTGATTTTAATGGATCTAGAATGGTACTCCTTGGAGTAATCTAGATTGCCTCCCTGGGGCAAATGAGCTCAAGGACAAAGGACTCTCTACTGTGGGTTCTGAACACTGATAGGAGAAGATATTATTATTGCTTTTGATTTTGACATAACTAGAGCAATGGCGCCTAAGGTATTCTAATTGATCCCTTGGGGCAAACGGTCTCAGAAAATAGAAATTCGTTAATGTGAGAGTTTCTAATATCTACAGGAACAGGAAACGCTATTTTTATCTCGATTTCAACGAAGCCAGATCAGTGCTCTTTAGGGCAATCTGCGGTATTATCTATTCTAAATGCTATAATTAGGTAAGAAGATGCAAAGTATCTCGAAGAAGAACTTAAAAATAAAGGTCTGGGAACACTGATTCTTTATTCGTTAATTTTCTTATGGCATATAATTTTGAGTATTTATTTTTAAGGTACTACGTCCGAATTCATAACAAAGTTATAGTGTTTTAGAAAAAGATACGTATTGATATAGTCCGTGTGTTGCTGAAGTATTAATAACTTGAAACTCTGTTTATTAAATTGAGACATGTGTAAGACATTTATCAGTACTTGAATCATTTTTATTTATTTGAAACGATAGGAAGGCAAAGAATCGATGGCGAAACACAGTGTCTCAGTCGTTCGCGTACCTTCCAATTAAAAATCATGTAACAAGACCTGTTATACGTCAGCAATGGCTAAAAGAAGTTTGTGTAGGTTCTAACATCAAATTTGAAATATTCTATGCAATTAGCGGAGATAAATGTTACAGCTGTTATGTTTTTGCGTACTCAGAGGAAAGATTATGGGATTTAATATTTCAGAAAGAGCTTCGACAGCCTTAGTGGGAAAGTACGATGGTATATACGACCTGAAATTATTACTTATTGAGATATTATTAGAACTTTCACTGGAGGCGGTGCTTCGAGTACTGGCCGTTATAGTTAATACAAGCATGCTATCGTCCCATAAACGATAGGTTTTATTAAAAATGTCCCCCACCTCGTAAGTACTAGGTCATGTGGAATTTAACTGCCGTTTCCAGCGATATCATCGCATGTCTCAATTCTATTTCAAACAATAAAACATTTCTATCCTTCTCTTTGTATTCCAACCCAATTGGTGTCAACGCTATACTAATATTTCTCCATCAAATAATATCCGCAAACACTATATAAATAAATATTGATAAACCAAACGAAATTAGTTTTCAATAATATTGTCGATAATATGTAAGAAAATTTCCAATCAAGTGACATTTTTATAATGGAATGGTTTCACAATTTGTATTCTTACATTTAATTTATTTGGGATCTTTTCTATATTTCGTGTTGTTCTCGTTTATTTGTTTGGGCTCAGTGATTTGTTTCTTCCTTTCGGGTTGCATTTCAAGTTCCTAGACACCCCGTATAATAATCGGTGTTTAGAATACCATGAAAGGACTCGAATGCCGCAGGTAGACAAACGACTGTCTCCGAGCAGAGATCCGTGTACCTGGTCTACGACAGATACACCTGTTGGGTCAACGAGTTTACGGCAAGCGGCGTGACGACTTGTCAGACAGAAGCTCGGTCAAGTGTGTCAGAAGTTCGGCGAAGTGATTGCACGAAAATCGTCCAATTAACAACGCCAACATGGAAAACCTGCGTTCCGACCGCGTCCTTTTTAAGAAGGCTCCCGACTTCGACGGTGGAATGGAGACGGCCTGTCTTTGGTGATCGTTTTAAAACAGAACCACTCGACGCACCGATTTCAAATTTAACTGTTTATCTATTCAGGAACAATCCAAGAATGTACGGTATTTTTTCATGTAAAAATACTCATTTGTGTATTAATTCAAAGATATTTTTTAAAACTATTATTCGAATATGGATCACGTGAACATTGTTGAAACAATAAAAGCTAGATAATTTTGGTCATCTTTTTAAGAAGCGTGTAAGGTAGTATCGATTTGAAATTATGCCAACTTATTAACGCATACTTCATGAATGTGCAGTATTTTCTTAATGTCGACAATTTAATTTATATACCGATTAAAAAATATTTTTGAATATCGCTAGTTTAATGTATAAATGGATTAAAATTTTTTTGAAAACTAAGAACAGGTTGACTTTGCTATTTCTTAAAGAAGAATCATGGCAGATATTGCTTTTAAGTTTTGTAGATCTGTTATTTATAAATCGTTCAAAAATATTTAGAAATACCGTCTCTCAAATACTATTCCAATAAAAATAAATCGACAGCAATGAACAGCTGACTTTTTGTAATTTTTTGTAAGTAACAACCTTGCAGATCTATTAGCGCATATTTCCGGTATGTTCAGTAATTCTTTTATACAAAAATTTTAATTCAGTCACTGAAATTATTAATAAGTTTGCAGTTGTAATTCCGCTAAATAATTCCAGCATAATTTATTCCCCTTCAGACCGTAATCGTTGCCCGCTTTGAACAATTTTATTAAAAGAATTAGTCAAAAAAATGCAGATTTCAAACTGTTATACATGAAGACAACAGCACTACAACAATTTACAAAAATGGCGCATTTTCAATGTAACGACCTATAATATATTCTCGTAAGCAACCTTTGCTAATGAATTCCTCCGCGTCACCATCAATTCATAAATACTCCTCCACGCCATAAGTCATATAAAAAAATTTAGTTCTTCATTGACTATGTATGTGTTCATTCATTTTTCCATGCATTCCAATCCTCCTAACATTACGTAGGCCGCACGAGAAAAGATTAAGTAACGCCCAGTTCATTGAATAATAATTTCTCTTCAAGACCAATGATTGCTACACTAGAATCATTCACAGTCCGATAGACTGCCTCCGAGGAATCAACCTAAAAGACGAATTCGATTCGTTTCACGATTGTCCATCGCTTAATGTTTATCATTGCCCATTGTACCTTCAGAGGGAAACCATATTAGTATACGGTGACCTAAAATGTAGCAGTTCGCGTAGTTGGTATTTCGAAACACCATGATGATGCGCGATTCAATCACAATATTATTAAATATCCAGATATTTATATCTGTGCAATTAATTTTTAATTTTGCGTGCGAAAAATAAAAGACAATTCTGTATTCAAATTCACTGCCATCCTCAAATTTTTTCGAAATTTTCAATTCAGTGCAAGACTATTAAGAAAAAAAAACTGAACTGAAATTTGCTCAAAAATGTTTTTAAATATATGGATTTATAAAATCTACAAACATGTATAAAAATATTAAGTACCAATATACCGTCATAAGTGTTATCTTCGTATTTTTTTCAGAATTTTTAGTAAAGCGCATCATGTACAAACAAACCAATTTGATCGCCTGACAAATTGACACAGAATTAAAAGCTACATTAATAAAAGGATTCATCGCAAAACAATTATTTTGTTAACACGTTCTTCGCCGACAATTAGACACTAAAATCCCCACATAATTAAAGCAATTTAATTAATTAAAATAAAACTAAAAAGTTCACATTTATCATAGGGGATGACATTAAAACTCTTTCGCATTCGAAAAATCATAGTCGAATTCATTTTGCTCGAATATATTGCAATAAAAATAAATTTTCAAAATTGAGAATCAGAAATTTCTGATTCTCTGACTAATTAGTGTCACCCAGATATGGGTGACGCGGCGACGAACGTGTTAACAGTGCTGTTATTTATATATACTTGATCATAAACGATCACACACTGGACCACAGGGTAACTCGAAAGTATTTCGACTGAAATATTTTTGATAGCCCGTAGAAAGATCGACCGCGTCCTTGGAGTCCCTTCAAGGTCCTTCAAGGCCCTTCCCCAGTCCGCAGAAAGGGTAAAAAGAAAAGTCCGGCGATTTAATGGCGAGCCGGCCAACGATGGTAGTCGTCGTCTAATTTATTCGGCCTATATTCACCGTCGATTAGCCGGACGGCCGAGCGGAGAGCGTTACACTTACGATGCATAAGGTTCCTCCAGCTGCCATAAATCGCCTGGATGCACTTATCGAGAGGAGTAGCGGACAGCGGTGCCGCAGTCGTTTTGCGCGCGGCCAAGTTGCCCTCGGACCGGCTGCGGAACAAATTGCCGGTTCCTATCGCGAGGATCGGCCTGTCGCTGATGTCCCCGGTGTCCCTGGGACACTGTCTGCTCCTGGACATGTCGAAGATCCCGGCCGGCAGCCAAGCCTCGACCGCCGGATCCCGAAAGCTCTTGTACGTAGAGGACAATTTCTTCGAGGACTTCTGTAGAAAGCGCTTGCCGGGCGGCAAGGGCGGGGGGCCCAGGCAGCTAGCGACGGCGGTGATCGCCATTTATGGTTCAGCTTATGCTCCTCTCGTCGTCGCAGGCTCTGCGCTCGAGCTGCGAACCCTCCGACATTCGACCACCACCCTGTGCACCGTTCCAAAAATCCTCCTTTCAGATGCTCTTTTTAATTCACGATTCTATTCAGGCACTCTTGCTCAGTTCTTCTTAGCAGATTCTTGTGCTTGCACTTTTGCATATGTTTCTGGTTTGATTTGACATTGGGGGGGGGGGGGGGGGGTTATCGTTAAGATAATATTAAGGAGTGCTCTGTGTTTTTTGGTTTGAGATTTATTGTCTGGGAAATACGCATACTAGGGTAAAAATAGGAGTAGTTTAGTGAATTTTCAATTTTTAGAAATTATAGATTGAAAATTGTGCTCTTAGATCAGAATGGAGATTGTTAGTAGTAAAATGTTAGGAGATGTTTTACGTACTCTTATATGAAATTTATAGACTGTCCTGCACCTCCTAAGGCAAAAATGGAAGTTGTCCAGTGAATTTTCAGATCTTAAAGATTCTGATTTAAAATTGGTATTCAGGGGCGAAGACAAGGGATAGAAATTGTTAATAGCTATATATTATAATACGTTTAAATTAGTTACTAAAGTTCCATCAACGTAAAATTTGGTGGCTAAAATCGTGCACTGTTTGATGATTATAGTTAGAAATCCATTTCCCAAAATCAAACTAGCGGATGTCTAACTGAAGTATGTACAACATTTAGTGTCCTTAGTCTGAGGTAGAGTAAAGATAGAATATATTTAAAACGTGTCTAATCAATAGATTTATTCTTAGATCTCCATTCTCTGAAATCCACAAGATCACAATAGAGAACATCTACCTTCTTCTATCAAAGTTCAATATTACCCATCAAAACACGAAGAACCGAGCAAGAATTCCACTGGTGTACCCAATTGAGCCTACCGATGCACGACGATTGTTCTCAAACGATTTTAATCCGAGGACTCCTTCAACCTCGATACCCACAGAATCTCTGGAAGTTGAAGTCAGTTTTCGAGAACTCCGTCCACTGTCGCAGTAACACGCCACAGCTCTAGCACTCGCGCGTAAATTACGATCCTCTCGTCAAATAATCACTGAACGAATCCACCGTGTCCCGTGCATCGTCTAATGGGAATCTTGGCAGGACTAAAACTTGCCGGGTGTAGATCGAGTCCGAGGTGAACGATACGCGAAGACTGTCAAAAAGGCTCGCGTTGTCGGGTACAGGTTCGAGTTGGCGACAGCAGCGGGACTCGGGTGTTCTGGCGAATGCAAAGAGGCGAGGTCGAAGGTGGGTGGACGAGTTTCCGGAGAACGGCGTAGGTCGCCCCCGGTAATGCTTCCATGCGTAGGTATCCGAAAGCGCGACACGTGAAACAACTTTCCACGTGGAAATATTAAAAGGTATTGCCCACAGAAATAGATCCACGAGCGGCGCTGGATTTCTGGGGACCTGGAACCGCCGCGGGGTCAGTCCACCTCGGACAATCCTTTCACGGCCCATTAACCCTGCAATGCTACCCTGTTCCGTCACGTAACACACCCGGCGACTTTCGACGAATTCCGCAAAAATTGGCTAAAACACTCGCAGAACATTTTTGCCCCATCAGACTGAAATACGAATGTTATGGTAAAACCGGGACCTCTCTTCCATTAAAAGGCTTTTTTCATTTGCAAATATTGATGTGCACTGCAATCACGGCTGTCCGAACCGGTTCATGGCGAGGCAGCGCGAACTCGTACGAAGCCTATGTTATGCCAATTTTAAAAGTATCTGGATGGGAACAGCAAACGGACTACTTATCATCCGAACTTGAAAAGGTAGCGCGGTGAATGTAACAAGTGAATTTCTATTATCCGAATATTAGCTTCCGAATTTAGAAAAATAACAGGACAGAGATAAAGAATCGAGTCTGTCATCGCAGTAAACCGACTCAGACTGTTAAAGAAAATTTGTCAGCTGTTTCTTCTTGCGTTTTATACAGCGAAATTCGCACTCTGCAGATCTCACCATGCATATTCCTACTTTCACGTTCCATAAAAGACTACAATATGATTTAATAGCGTCTAACAAATGAACCTCGATCACCCGATCTCTCCCGTCTTCCAGACGTTTTCAAGGTTCTACTACACTTTTGTCCACTAATTATTATTATTAAAGGAAGTTTTAAAATCTTTCCTCGTGTAATAAAATATGATGAGCAGAGTGCAAATGCTACTTCTACCAATTTGATGATTAATAATGGGGCGTAATAGTTACTGGTGACCAGTACGATAATATTATCGGTAACAATAGCCGGTTTTCTATGGAAAAAAAAAACGTGGACGATGATGCTGCGGAGCAGTGAGTCATTAGGAAAATCGTCGGATCAGTTCGTCGATGGGTATTCGTCTTGGCCGGTGACCTTGGACGGCCTCGAACCTCGAAAGTCATTGTACTAAGTTTTAATTCATTCAATTACGGGGTATGCAAAGAGATATATTATTCCAGTTGAGTAAAAACTGGATCTTGTTGATGACTGTCTCTCCCGGCGGCCTTGAAATGTTCCTTGACCCTTCAATCCGCAACCGGAACAATGTCATTTGCCGGATGTTCCCAGCAATCCTTTTTCCTTTTCTTTCTTTTCCGCCCCCCCCCCCCCCCTCTCTCTCTCTCTCTCTCTCTGTTTGACTTGTCTGACTGTTTGTGCTGTTACGCGGATCTCGTCCTTTGTCAGTGAAAGTAGAGGAATTATCACAGGTGATCCAGGCGCAAAATGCCACGAACCTGGTAAACCAGCACTTTTATGGGACAGGAATTCGCATGGTCACTTTCTTTGAATGGCTTCTTCCCGTTTTTTTCACGACTACCCGATTAAGTCATTAACCCTGCTGTTTTTTCCCTGAGTCTAAATTATGACCAGGAATGTGATTTTTGTTTGTAAAGATCCCGTGTTTCTAAATATTTCGTTTATCTATACAGACTGAATCGTGTAAATCGCATACCCCAAATAACTTCGAAATTATGGAACCGATTAAAAAGCCTTAAATACAAACGTTGTAGAATTTTAAGTGAAGGAAAGCTGGCACCGTATTTACTTTTATTGTAGGTAATACACTTTTCGAAATTTCGAGATCAATTATGCCTTTTTTACATTGAAGAATACTAAACTTTATTAAACATGAAGTAGAAAAGTTTATAATATTTATATGCTTAAGAATTTTTGTATTTAGTGATTAACATGATATATTCTATATGTAGAATATAATGTTAAACGTATAAATCCAGAAAGACAAATAAAATGTCATCCATTGTTCGCAGCGTCACTATGACTCGACGGGATGCGAATGCGAGGGACAAAGGAACCTCCCAGTGAACGTTTGCTTTTATAAAATTTAATTACAATGAATTTTGCAATTAGTTTATATTATATTAGATTCTAATAGACGTTTAAATAGAAATTTTTAATAATTTTTAATATAAATTTGAACTATATTAGATTTCTAATAAAAATTTCGATAGCAAAACAAGATACATAATTGCTTTCAAGCTGAGAGTCAGAACAATGCGCTGAGAATGTATTTTTTTAAGAGCAAAACCCCCACTGAACAATTTGAATTATGAACTAACTGGAGGTATCACTAATATGTAATCATACTAAAATTTTCAGTTTAAATAAATTCTTTGTTCGGTAGTTATAAACATATTTACAAAGGGCTTTTTATCTTACATGGTTATATGGTGCTTCTAAAATTGGAATATATTTAAAATTTTTACGGCGCAACAGCTTAATAAAACATTTCAATCTTTTTACTCAATTAAGATAGTACTATTACAGCTTTATATAAAAAGTGGCAACTTGAACAAACTGTTTGTTCAACAGTTATAAGCATATACGTCAAGATTCTTTCATTTCGTTGCGCAACTGGCTAAAATAAACGATCTTTCACAAAACCACTCGTAAATTTCGGAAAAGAATTTTTTTAGAGTTGAAAGTTTTTATGTCAGTGCCTCCTGTTATTGTTTTAATGCAGTAAAAAAGAATATCCGTTAAATCACTACGCCATAAAAAATGTCAAAAGTGTATTAGGTTTCCAGAAGATAAATTCGTATTTTCATAACAAACGGCAACGGTGCTTTAAGGTGGAACGATCGGCCGTGAATTTTGAAAGAATCTATAGTTCCGTTATAAAATAGTATAAGAGGAGCTTTATGTATATACCGGAAGCGACAGCACGTTTCGTGTGAATAACGAAAGAAACGGCATATATTCGACGCACGCCTGATTCTTTATCGCCCTTACATAAGCACTGTCTAAAGTACGGCAAGGTCTCGGTTAACGCTCGCTGTACGATCATAGAATTTCAAGTGTTAAACGAAACAGAGTTCAACACGGTCGTTTTAACGTCGACAGAGAACACGTGGCAGGTGAAAGGAAAATTTCAAAACGAAATAATACCGGCTTTTCACTCAACGACATTATCCGTTATAACTGGCTTTCCAATTTTCTGCACTATTTTTCGGGGCATCTACATCTGTAGATTTTGCACACTACCAACTCAGCGAAATATCCAATTTGTTCACAATTATCCGATTTAGGAATACCAATTTTACTTTAATTAAATTGTTTGCTGAATGTTTGAAAATGTATGGATTTACATTTTTTGGATTTATATTTTTATTACTCCTACCCTAATGATTCTCTTAGCTGGCATTGATGCCAGCCAGCAGACAGAAAATTTTAGTTATCCAATCCGGAGACACTTGTATATCTCAAGTGTTACACAATGTTAATATCCGAAGAAAAAAATTCAAGGACGTACTTTGATCGTGAGCAAATATTGCTGGAATATTTTAAGCTAATTTACGTTATGGTTCTTGAAAATCTCTATGTATCTTTATGGATCTTGAAAAAAAAGATCTTCAGGAACTCGGTAATATTGATTTTTAAAATCATAAAAAGAATTGTAAATAATGAAAATGATCCAAACGAAATTACAAATTAGAATTCTTTAATCTACAAGCAATAAATGCTGATGTTTTAAGAATTCAAATAATTCTAAAAAACGGAGCATGAAAAGAATTTGAATCGTGGAAAACAATTTGCAAGTCCCATTTAATTGTCAGTGCAATTAAAGTCACCAGAAAAGAATAGTCAAATATCGTCCCCACCACCCGTAAAAATGGGGGGTTATTCACGAAAGGAATTTTAAGGCCAGGAATTAAAGGGTCATTAAAAGATGGTCGACTTTGAAAAATTCGGAAATTGGAATTTCGGGGTTACCGAAGCTTCCTCCCTGAATTCGTGTCATTTAAGGGGAGGAGGCATTCCACCCCCCTGTTCTCGCATCATTAAGTGCTTCATTAGCAGCGTGAGAATGAGACGCATTCCAAAAGGAGGAAGCCATAGTACCCTCCCGTGGTATGACACCGGATGTACCTACGATGGAAAGAATTTCTGCCGGCTTAGCATAAAAAATGATCATATTCCGTAATTCGCGTTAACCCCCGCCTACTTTCCAAAGATCAATTAAAGTTTTCAATTAAAAAATCTTAAGCGTCGTAAATGTCAATTTCATTTCGCTTCTTACGGAATTACCACGAGAATCTGTATTTGCAGAAACCATTCCAAATTATTTAATATCAAACACAAAAATAGATTGTTCGTTCTTTTTAATTAAATTGAGATAAAGCATGATTGCATATTGATTACGCACCGATTCAGATAATAAAAAAAATCTTGTTACGTTTGAAATTCAATCCCTCCTCTGCGAAATCGCATTTAAAGTAAATCGTCACCAAATTGGATTTTAATACGAATCATGTTACCTTGAAATCCCATTTAAATCATTAAGAGCATTAATCAAATTCGCAACAAAAAGTTTCTCCAGCGAATAATATTATATAACCGTTTATTCAGATACAAATTTCGTCGACGTCATCACGTAAATAATTTGGATATTTAAAATTGATTTTAATACGCAATAGTCGCGTGATGCATGCATAAAATCGAAAACCGATTAAAGTCTAATTAAATATACACCTTTAACTGAAAACCTGACGAACATAAATATATCGCGCAACTGTAATTATTAGTTCATACGACTGAAAATAGTAAAATTGTTGGAAGCATCAGAGAAACTGAAAGCTACAATGTGTGTGTGTGTGTGTGTATTTGTGTTCTCAAAACCATTAAAATTGTCATGGAGGGAGATGAATTATCGTTTCATATTCGTTACAAAAAAAAAACAGCATGCAATGTCAAGAAAGAAAGAGTCACTAACAAGGAGTCACATGAAAATAGGCGTCTATAGATCGCTCAACACTGTCGGACTACCAGTTTTTTTTGTCTTGTTTTACACCTAAATGTGACCAGGAAATGAATGTGACACTCTCCGGTCGTTGCGGACCACCCTGTATATCCGTCAGCAAGGGTGTTACCATTTAAATGGTCCGCCCTTGTGTAAACAAACGCAGTAGAGGTGAAACGAGCCACCGTACACCGCCGGTATATAAGTAGGTTAGGAGAAAAAATAAATCTTCTTTATCCGGAAGCATTTGAAGCATACAATTTTGCACGTTTCATTGGACTAACGTACGCATCTCCATATTTATAATGTCAACACGCACGCATAACATGTGATGCGTGTCCATTAGGTGGATCTGTTACCCCCAAAAAATATCAAGTAATGGCTATTTCGAGAGTTGCATGGGTTTAACTTAGAAATGATCGATGTCTTAAAAATACCGCTAAAAATTACCATACTGTAACAAATAGATGTATGTTCCCAAGGTCATCGTTCTAAACCTTTCTTTCTCTACAGTCACTTTTCATTTTTTGAAGGAATTAAAAACAGAAAAAAATGAGTCAAGTAATGAATTCAATATAATTGAAATTTAATAGCAGATAGTTTAATATTGCAATTTAATTTTAGAGAGTAAGGATTGTCTTAGATTGTTTGTCACGAAACCAAACGACGACGAGAAACCGAACTCGTCTGTTTTGCGTTACACGGGTCCGAGAAACAAAGAAATTATTATATTGTTGTTATAATCACAAATTAAAACTCTGACAATTGATAGCATTGTTAGTGGTTGTCCGCGAAACGCAGGAAATTTCCGAGTGTTCAAATTTTACTAAAATCGGGGACGGCTTCCTGAAACTGCACATTTACACCAATTTCGAATCTCCCTACATATTTCTTAACGTTTTATAATCTTCTCAAACTGTTGATATATTCTACCACATCAGTAAAATATTTGATTGAAAGATATAAGAAAAGTAATATGCTAAACATTTTCCTCTATAACGGCCAATTTTGAATTCATATATATTTTTCTCTCAGAGAAATCATTTCCCATGTGTTTACACATGAAAATGATCATAGATTGGTCAGATAATTTTCGTTAATTAAATCTGCTATAATATATGTTTACTGAATATCATTTTACACGATGATCACCAACATATGTGAATATTTATTAATTAATCCAGCTTATTTAAATACATGTATCCAGCAAATATCGATTAAACTACATACTCTTCGAAATTAATTAAACACTGAAATATAATAACTTATATCGAAATTCGAATATTTAAACGAATAAATATCATGGATAAATAAGCAAACTAAAAATTGATGGCAATAGTTTAATAAAATTTAGAACAATAATGTGATTCCATTTGAAATGCAAGAAAACTTGATAACAAGAACATGTATTCAATGACAAACACAAAGAATTACTGTCTTCAATAATTTATGAAGATCAGAATCCAGGAAGCTCAGCATCAATTACTAAGATTTCCTTATCTCACAAGTAAAAGATAAGGTCAAACATACCATCATCAGTTTTATGAAAGTATCAATAATCTCCAGATTTCAAATAATAGTGTATTTTTTCACATTTAATTCACATTGCAACGTGTGCCTGAGGCTAATAATTCTAATTTCACATAGAATATCCACATTTTTATAGCAATGTACACTGTTAAATGGAAAGCAGATACATAATTTCAAGTAAAATTCAATGGTTTTTAATATCGATGCACTACCTTGACTTCTTAAACTGGATATTTCCAAAGGAAGAACTGAATGTTACATAATACTATCTCTTTTAAGTATCTTTGGATCTACATGTTATAGAATTAAAATAGAGCTGTTTAATTTAGATAAACATAAGATGAGGGAACTCAATATAAAAGAAGAACAAAATAAAAAGAGGAATATACTTTATAGAATATACTTTAAGGATGTCCTTGCCATGCTCACTATAATAAAATTATTATATCATGTTAAATTTAAGACCACATTTTTCTTTGTACATTCTTCAATAATGTAATAGATACAAGAATAATGATTTAATTTTCGGTCATTTATAGAAAACTAAGATAAGAACATTACTCTTCAAACTGTAGTACTGCGATAACATTTCTAAGTAGCTGCTAACTGATTGGTCATACTTTGAATACACAGCGAGTCAAATAAATCAACGTTTAATTAACAACTGATATACATCACTGATGATTTCACTCTCAATGAGAGAGACAAAAACTACAGAGCAGTACCAGATACAAGGACTGCGTGCCAATTAATCTGTGCTCGATGGAGTGCCTAACAAAGAAATGACATGACTATCTTTACGAATAGTTTTCACAATCTGTCTCCTCATGACAACTGAATAAAAAAATATAACATACTAACATATAACACTTACAAACTGATGCAACACAATCAACCAAAAATAAAATGAATGAGTCTTCATTAAAAAAAAATATTGACTCCGCAATACGTCCAAAACAGGTTGTATTATAAAACGAAGTACAAGAAATCTTAATCGAAAAAAGATTTGCACAAAGCACGCATCCTGCTCTGAAACTTCAGTCACGTCCTCGAGGTGTTCAAAACATTTGTCAAAATGTCGTGAAACGCACACGGAAGAATAAACGATTCGACAGTCCGCAGTGGTTCATCGATACAGCGAACTGTCGACGTAAAAGGAAAAAAAGAAGAGAGAGAAAAAAACGGAAGAAATGAAAAGAGCATTCAGCTTACCGCTAATGCGCCTCATGGCGGCTCACTATACGGCTCGTATCCAAAAACTGTCGGGCTGGTCGATCCAGCGGGGTATGCAAGTCTTCCTGTTCACTATAAACACCATGCCACATGTACGAACACCGATCATCACCTACGCCGTGCACACATCGATTCGGGAACGCGAGATTCCCGCGCCATTGTACACCGACGGCGAAAACTTTTCTCTCGTACAAGGAAGATAACCTGGCCTCACGGCGCACACCGTCTCTTCCCAGGCTACGTTAATAAGAACAACCGGACAGTTCGTTGAAGCAAAGGCGACATAATGCGAGCAGGCGGATCACGGAGCTTCTCTTATTCACGGGAAAACACGAATAATTACGCCGGGGACACACGGTCTGCGACGTTGGACGTGCCTCGTACGCGATCGGGAAACAACGACCGAGACCGTAGTAGAAAACCACTTCGTCGCGACTTCTCACGTAGCACTGTCGTGCCGTAGTATCGAATGCCACCGTTAGAGCGCCCAACCGATCGGTAACGATAAATCTCCACCTTGTATGGATTTATAGTGGGTCAAAAAAAGGTGTTTCTACACCCAGTTTTTCGGTGACGATCTCCTTTTGTAAATCAGAGTGAACGAAATTCATATAAACGTGCTTAATAGTCTGTATTTTTAATAGGTCTCAATAAATACTCAAAAAATACGTAAATATTCATGTACATAGTTAGTCACATAATTTAGCGCACACAAAAATCAAACTAATTTCGTGTTTTTACTAACCATAAACTAACAGTTTGTTTTATTAATAAAAAAGACAGTTCGCTACCGAATTAAGTAAACCGTTTAAAGAGGCATGATCTTGGCTACTTTTTATAACGTAGAACGTTAATGAACTTTTCATCACTTTCCGTACATATCCTTTGACAATTCATGATACATAAATTTTATATTATTATATTTTTTATTACTACGGTAACAATTTTACACAAAAGTCACTCCTTTATTTTCGGAACGACATATTATTACCCTTTTTGCATTTTTCTATGAAGGATTTAGATTCATACGACGCGTTGTTTGTTGTCCGCGTCTTATTTACTGTTCTACATCGAAGGAAATAATGCTAGGCTACACACCAATCAACATAATCGACCAGGAAGTTCCTGGAAAAGAAGGTTTATTACTTCGATAAACTTCAATAAAATGTAACAAAAAAAAATGCTACATATTTGTAATGTTAAAGGGTATGTTATATTCTATTACATTTCATTGTTATTTTACTGTATTCAAAAATTGTCGAATATCATCCTTATTTTAACGGTTGAAATTTCACACCGCTGATTTGCATAGCAATTGTACTTTTCATTTTGTTAACGTATTTCTGGTAATAGATATTAATTAATAACGTAAAATTATTCAAATTAATTACATTGTTATTATTTATTTTAGAAAGAATTACTTCTACCACGATGTGCAAATAGTAAGAAAACTGTAGCAACGAAACGAAGATTAATTTAAAGTAACTGAAAAATACAAACGGTGCGTTCGTTGTTTTCAATCAGCAGCTTTTTGAATTGTATTCTTTAATAAACACGGGACTGCAATTACAGCTCTTATTAAACACGGTTCCTGCTGTCATTAGGCATACACGCGTCACGTATGTACGCGTTGAACAGTTAAAGTCAGATGGCGTATTTAAGAGAGATACGGAAAGTAAATGTACAAAGAGATTAGATAAGAATTCTTCCCAAAAACATCAAAGGACAAAATCGTATTTCTTTTCCACGTGGAAACCTGGAAAATACCTGTCCTTTTACCAATTCGTCTTGAAATATGAGAAATGTTTTTCTCAGTCATCAAAAATCATGTTTTGAAGTTTTGTCTACTTCGCATAAAATAAAAGTAGACGCACGGTTTTTAATGTGTTATATTAGCTAATATAACTATTATTAATTGCCAATGCAATTAACTACACGCAATTCGATTTAGAATATTAAAAGTCGATGAAATTACAAAGAGAACATTTGAATGTTAGCAACGTGACCTCCTTCGACTTATCTGAACTAATTTTACGAAGTTTGACGAGCAGTTGCAGTTGTGTATTCCCATTCTAGATATACGACAGCAAGAAGTAAAGCAAACGACCTAATTAACGTATCCGTGGCGAAACTGGGTAACCTAATTGCTACTCACTGTGAAGGATCTAATTGGTGAACATGCTAAGAATATTTTGCGAAACGCAAATACTTTCAAGAAACTTGGTTCCAATTTGATGTTCTTTATGATCTCTATATTAATATGTTTAAATTTGATCAGATAAGTAAATTCTTAATACGTAATTCCGGCAATTATTATCCCTTATTTCTCGTTTAAATTTATAATGATCGAGAGTAAGAACAACATCGAGTACGAGAATTGAAACAAGATCGAAATCGAGAATGAGAATAACGATAGCGAGAACGAAAACAAAATAAGCGCGGCAAATTCAAATACATTGGTTGGTCTATTTTAGAATTACGTACATTCTACCTAACCATTCCATATAAAATACTAACAAAATTAATAATTCGTATTACCATTAATTCCCATGAGTCAGAATTAACAAAATTCCAACAAATTATACACTTTGAAACGATACTACAAAATGTTTATGTCATCCTGCCATCTATATATTAAGGCATGAACAACAGCGCAAAATCGATTATAACCCTTAACTTCAAATCCCGTTTGTCTCTGCAATTTATGAAACTCGAATGATAGATTCCTACCCCGTTGAAGCGAAATTTCTTTCTCGTCACTCTCTGCATTATCCTCGTAACAGTACCATAAATACTGCCACGTGCCCCCTAACAGGCGTTCGTTGTGCGAGATCAAGAAGTTAATGAGCGATCGTCATAAACTATTGTAAATATCAGTCGAGTAGTAGATGAGGCTCACAATGAGCACTGTTCGAACGTACGCGTTGGGGTGACGTTATGGAGGGTCACCATAGCAACAGACTGTAGGCTTTTCCAATTTCTCCCTCTTCCCAGCAGCGTATTAGCCCCTCACAGTGTTCAGACCCCCTCCAGTACCCGTCATTTTCGTTTCTCTCCCCCCCCCCCCCCCCCCCCCCCCCCCCCCCCCACCCCCCCCCTCAC